>NC_092172.1:4966720-5280886 GCF_045791955.1 Oncorhynchus clarkii lewisi
GAGTGTGAAAGAGAGAAAGGGTCTGAATGTGCTGCGCAACTCGCCCACAGAGTGCTCAACCATGCATGAACAGTATTGTGTACAGAAACACACACATGAACATACACACACACACACACACACACACACACACGCACACAAATTCACACACAATCAATTCTGTACTCATGCCAGTTTGCAAAGTAACTAACACGAAGGATGTAAATTCTGGCATTTGTAGTGTGTATAATATGTTCTCTATATTTTGACACGTTCAACAAACTAACAATCCCACATATTGGCATTTTATAGCCTCCATTTGCGTTGAAGCTCATTTGGAAATAGAAATGGATGACGTGTAAACCCCCCTCTCATTCTGCCTGTGTTCTTTCGCTCTCACTGTCTCTCTCACTCTGCCTTCACCCTCCCCCCGTCTCTAATTGTAGCCCTCTCACAGGATAATACGACTTGAAGGTTTAAATACCAGGAGAACAGTGTATGTGTGTACAGACACTAAACTACAGAACATTAGGAGACGTGGGGATTCCGCCTCAACAAATCCCCAAATGTGAAAGGGGTGAAGAGAAAGAAAGAGAGAGGAAGATGTTCAAAACATTCATTCGTTCCTTGTGCTGTTGGACTACTAATTGCAAAATACATTTTACCCGTACACGTACTTACTGTATCTATCCAGTGCAGTTGGGACAGCGGTCGGATGTGAGTGAATGTATTAATGTCCTCTATGTTGTTAGTGGACGCAACATGATGGACTGACTGGTTTAAATGCGTGTGATGTGAGAATGTATGTGTGTGTGTGATCCTTTCAACGAAAGGTGATGCCAAAGAATAATGTCCATCCTGGATGGACAATAAAGTCTGGGGTCTAATTGAGTCTAGACTAGGAGGAGAGTTGTGTGGTGGGAATGAGAGACAGACTAAACCCCTTGTCACGCATTTTCCACCTTTACTCGTGATCCTCTCCTCCAATTTCTCTTAATTGTGGAAAAGCATGATGTTAACCAAAATAACTGCCATTTCATTCTGGATTTACTTACATCTCATATGAACGGAACGAGAAGCAGAGGTGTGTGTATGTGTGTAAGGTCAGTAACGAGTGGTGGCGGGTTCAGTTAATTCACTCAGACACTTACAGACTTGAACACAAGTAGTACAGGTTAACAGAGACATCAGGGAGACCTAAAGGCCTACAAAATCAAACCAGGTAGAAGAATTGGCAGTTACACTTGTATGAACACACACACACACACACACACACACACACACACACACACACACACACACACACACACACACAGCTCACCTGGTTGTAGAGAGCACAGATGTGCAGCGCTGTGTTCCCTGAGGCGTTCTGTGCGCTCATGTCCGCCCCGTAGAACAGCAGATGCTCCAGATGCTGGACAAAGCCATTCCGACAAGCCTGTGCACACGCACACAAACACACAGAAAACAATACATGTTTATTATAATTTATATAGTTATTTATACAGTGCCTAGTTGAAAGTCTACACACCGCATTCACAGTTGTCACATTCTAAACCTAAAATGGGATTACATAAAAATAAAAAAAATCCTACAGATCTACACAACCTGCTGCACTTTTTAAAAGTGAAAGAGATTGTGTATGTCTTCACACCCCAGAGTTAATACTTGGCGGAAGCACCTTTGTCAGCAATTACAACTGTAAATCTTTTTTTTTTAAATATATATAACTCTACCAACTCTCTGCACAACTCTTAGGGCAACATATATCAATTGTTACTCGAGCTCATTCAATTTGGTTGGGAATCACGGATTGACAGCAATAGACAAACCTTGTCTAACATTTTCAAGAAGTTTTAAAGTCAGGACTGAGACTGGACCCCTTGGGAACAATCCACACCTATTGGAAAGTTGATGTTGAGTGTGGGGGAATAATCAGAATTGGTTGGTAACATAAGTAAGATGTTTTATATTCATCATAAGTAAGTTACTTCTCATCAGAATGTTATTTTTGTATAATACTGTGGCGGGGTTGCAGTATCTGTTCTATGTCAAGACTAAGTTGCTTGGGCCGGAGAGAGGGGAGAGGTCAAGCGTGTATCTCTTGGCTCCACAATGTCTGTGTGCCAGTTAGTGTGTCTCTGTGATCTTGTCAAGATAGGATGGATTTGATATATGCCTGTTGATATGGAGGATTGGTTTATGGTTCTGAGTTTGAGAAAATAACATAGTTTAGGAGACAAAGCTGAACAATGGATTATGTCTATGCTGTCTGACTATGTGTGTTTTTTGCTATTAAAGGATCTCAGTTGCAATGTGGAAGGGACTCTCAGAGAATTCATTGATAGACACTGAATTGATCTGAGAGTCACAGGGTTGTGATAGAGCTCATATAATTAAAGATGGACTTTGATAACTAACTCTGACTTGTGTGTGGTTTGCTCTCATGATTTGGTAAATAGAGGAAATTTCCACGACATGAGATGTGTTTGTTACTTGAAATCTGTGAAGCATTTATTTGGGCTGAAATTTCTGAGGTTAATAACTCTAATGAACTTATCCTCTGCAGCAGAGGTAACTCTGGGTCTTCCTGTCCTGCGGAAGTCCTCATGAGAGCCAGTTTCATCATAGCGCTTGATGGTTTTTGCGACCTTCATGTCTCAAAGTAAAGATGGATTGTCGTTTCTCTTTGCTTATTTGAGCTGTTCTTGCCATAATATGGACTGGGTCTTTTACCAAATAGGGCTATCTTCTGTTTTTCCATTTCCATTTTTTGGTTACTACATAATGTGTGTCATTTATAGTTTCTATGACTTTCACTAATAATCTACAATGTAGAAAATCGTTTTAAAAAAGTACAATCCTTGAATGAGTAGGTGTTCTAAATCTTTTGACAGGTAGTGTACATGTACAGTTGAAGTCGGAAGTTTACATACCCTTAGGTTGTAGTCATTATAACTCTTTTTTCAAACACTCCACAAATGTCTTGTTAACAAACTATAGTTTTGGCAAGTCGGTTAGGACATCTACTTTGTGCATGACACAAGTCATTTTCCAACAATTGTTTACAGACAGAGTCTTTCACTTTCAGAACAACAGCAAAGGACCTTGTGAAGATGCTGGAGGAAACAGGTACAAAAGTATCGAAATCCACAGTAAAATGAGTCCTATATCGACATAA
Organism: Oncorhynchus clarkii lewisi; assembly: GCF_045791955.1. NCBI lineage: Eukaryota > Metazoa > Chordata > Actinopteri > Salmoniformes > Salmonidae > Oncorhynchus > Oncorhynchus clarkii. Next base: position 4,969,881 of record NC_092172.1, read on the forward strand.
ACTGAAAGGCCGCACAGCAAGGAAGAAGCTACTGCTCCAAAACCGCCATAGAAAAGCAAGACTATGGTTTGCAACTGCACATGGGGACAAAGATCGTACTTTTTAGAGAAATGTCCTCTGGTCTGATGAAACAAAAATACAACTATTTGGCCATAATGACCATCGTCATGTTTGGAGGAAAAAGGGGACGCTTGCAAGCCGAAGAACACCATCCCAACTGTGAAGCACGGGGGTGGCAGCATCAATTTGTGGGGGTGCTTTGCTGCAGGAGGGACTGGTGCACTTCACAAAATAGATGACATCACGAGGGAGGAAAATGATGTGGATATGTTGAAGCAACATCTCAAGACATCAGTCAGGAAGTTAAAGCTTGGTCGCAAATGGGTCTTCCAGTTAGTGGAAGACCCAAATTGTGGAAAAGGGGCTTAAGGACAACAAAGTCAAGGCATTGGAGTGTCCATCACAAAGTCCTGACCTCAATCCTACTGAAAATGTGTGGGCAGACCTGGAAAAGTGTGTGCGAGCAAGGAGGCCTACAAACCTGACTCAATTACACCATTCAGGTGGAATGGGCCAAAATTTACCCAACTTATTGTGGGAAGCTTGTGGAAGGGTACCCGAAATGTCTGACCCAAGTTAAACAATTTAAAGGCAATGCTACCAAATACTAATTGAGTGTATGTAAACTCCTGACCCACTGGGAATGTGATGAAAGAAATAAAAGCTTAAATAAATCATTCTCGCTACTATTATTCTAACATTTCACATTCTTAAAATAAAGTGGTGATCCTAACTGACCTAAGACCGGGGATTTTTACTCTGATTAAATTTCAGGAATTGTGAAAAACAGAGTTTAAATGCTTTTAGCTAAGGTGTATGTAAACTTCCAACTTCAACTGTAGGTAGAGTTATTAAAGTGACATAGATAATGCATAGATAATAACAGAGTATCAGCAGCATAGAAGACGGGGAGGGGGGCAATGCAAATAGTCTGGGTAGCCATTTCAGTAGATGTTTAGGAGTGTTATGGCTTGGGGTTATAAGCTGTTTAGAAGCCTCTTGGACCTATACTTGGCGCTCTGGTACCGCTTGTCGAGAACAGTCTATGAGTAGGGTGGCTGGAGTTTTTGACAATTTTTAGGGCCTTTCTCTGACACCGCCTGGTATAGAAGTCCTGAATGGCAGGAAGCTTGGCCCCGGTGATGTACTGGGCCGTACACACTACCCTCTGTAGTGCCTTGCAGTTGGAGGCCGAGCAATTTCCATAACAGGCAGTTGTCCTTGCACCACACGGTCAGGTATCTGACCTCCTCCCTATAGGCTGTCTCATCGTTGTCGGTGATCAGGCCTACCACTGTTGTGTCATCGGCAAATTTAAAAATGGTGTTCGAGTCGTGCCTGGCCGTGCAGTCATGAGGAAACAGTGAGTACAGGAGGGGACTGAGCACGCACCCATGAGGGTCCCCCGTGTTGAGGATCAGTGTGGCGGATGTGTTGTTACCTACCCTCACCACCTGGGTGCAGCCCGTCAGGAAGTCCAGGATCCAGTTGCACAGGTAGGTGTTTAGTCCCAGGGTCCTTAGCTAAGTGATGAGCTTTGAGGGCACTATGAGCTGTAGTCAATTAATAGTATTCTCACATAGGTGTTCCATTTGTCCAGGTGTGAAAGGGCAGTGTGGAGTGCAATAAGGATTGCATCATCTGTGGATCTGTTGGGGCAGATCCAGACCAAAAATCCAACATCCAAAAGTGGATAATGAAACAATGTTTCTTCATAAATAATGTGGGAAATGGTTGGTGGGGCTCCAAACAATAATCATGTCAAATAAGTTGTTTTGTGATGTCATTAAGGATGGTATAACTAAATAACTGTATCTCTGAAGGTGTACGCATTCAAGGGGTCAGGTTAACATATTTACGATGAGCATATTATTCAACTGTATGTACGATAGGTTAATTCCTTTGTCTCTCCTTCTCCCACTCTTTCTTTCCCCACCCCTTTCATTGTGTAACCAGCTGTCATATCGGGTTAGTCCACTAGGGACTTTTTTTTTCTTTTTTTTTCTGTGTAATTATATTTTTAGTTAGTAAATAAATAATTAAGCCAATTTGTGTAAACTGAGTCATCATGTAGACTAGGGTTCGTGCATATTTATAGAATATTAAGGAGACTGATATGAGGTAAAAAATACATTAAAAGGTGACTTATCTATAGATATGAAAAAATCTTATAAGAGTTTAATTCGGGAGATAGTCATTCGTTAAATAAGTTCCCATGGTGCCCTAAGTTACTGAGATAATTGTTACATGATTCATTTAATGTGGTTATTGAGCAAGTTGAGGTGATTAAACTGCTTGGAGTAACCCTAGATTGTAGTTTAGTCACCGCTCCCGAGTTGCACAACGGTCTAAGGCCCTGCATCTCAGTGCAAGAGGCGTCACTATAGTACCTGGTTCAAATCCAGGCTGTATCACATCCGGCTGTTATTGGGGGTCCCATAGGGCGGCACACAATTGGCCCAGCGTCATCCGGATTTGGTGGGAGTAGGCCGTCATTGTAAATAAGATTTTGTTCTTAACTAACTTGCCTAGTTAAATAAAAAATAAATACAACATTTTAACTGTCATTGTCAAAACATATTGATACATGAGTAGCTTAGATGGGGAGAAGTCTGTCCATAATAAAGCACTGCATATCTTCTTAACAAAGCAATCAACAAGACAGGTCCGACAGGCTCTAGTTTTGTCACACCTGTACTACTGTTCAGTAGTGTGATCAGGTGCCACAAAGAGGGACTTTAAAATGGAAAATTACAATTGGCCCAGAACAGGCCAGCACGGCTTGCACTTAAAAGTACATGGGGAGCTAACATTAATTATATGAATGTCAATCTCTCATGGCTCAAAATGGAAGAGAGGTTGACTTCATCCCTACTTGTGTTTGTATGAAGTGTTGACAAGCTGAATGTACCGAGCTGTCTGTTTAAACTACTAGCACACAGCTTGGACACCCATGCATACCCCACAAAACATGCCACCAAAGGTCTCTTCACAAGCCCCAAGTCCAGCACAGACTATGGGATGCGCACAGTACTACATAGAGCCATGACTACATGGGACTTTATTCAACATCAGGTAACACATGAAAGCAGTAGAATCAGATTTGATAAACAGGTAAAAATACCCCTAGTGGAACAGCGGTGACTGTGAAGAGACACACAAAAGTATAGACACACGCTTACGCACACAAACGCTAGCACGCGCTCTCTACACACACGTACATTGTAATATTGTTGTATGGTGGTATTATACATGTTGTATCGTAGATATGTAGTTGTGTAATAATGTCATATGATGTACTGTTTTATGTGTGATGTAAGTGCCTTAATGTGTTTGGACCCCAGGAAGAGTAGCTGCTGCCTTGGCAGGAACTAATGGGTATCCATAATAAACCCCAGGAAGAGTAGCTGCTGCCTTGGCAGGAACTAATGGGTATCCCTAATAAATACAAATACACAAATACTCGAAAATACAGAGGGTTTCACAACATTGCATTCTCTCCACATTACTAGCCTGTATGACAAAGTGGGAAAAAAGGAAGCCTGTGTTAAAAAAAAAACTATTTAAAATCCTCCATTATGTTTGCAATAAGGCCCTTAAGTAATACTGTAGACAACATGGCAAGGAAATTAACTTTTTGGCTTAAAATAAAAACTTTCAATCCATTACAACACATCACAGAGTGAAACCATCTGTATGTTCAAGTAATGTGGTGGTTTGAGTGTGTATGCTTGTCACCGGCAGGGACAGGGGATTTTGTCAGGATCAAAAGAAATATAAAAGTTGTAGTAAAACCTGCCTCAGTCTTCTGAATGCCTCACTCTGGGATAGTTTTACAATTCAGTGCGACAATTACAGAATTTTAAAACCAATGACACACCAGATTGCTTTAAAAGAGGAGTTCAGTGTTTCTAATGGGTTAAGTCTCAGTCCTTACTTAAATCTGTTTGAAAATCCAAGACAAGGTTTGAATATCCCTGTCCATCAATGATTCCCAACCAAATTTATTGAGCTTGAGCAATTTTGACAAAAACAATGGATATATGTTTCCCTAAGAGTTGTCTTGAGTTGGTAGAATCCTACGCAATCAAGACATGTTCGTTTCAATTTTTGTTTTTATTAATTTAGAAAATGTTCTATATTTTTTCTTTCACTTTGAAAATGTGGAGCAGGTTGTGTAGATCTGTATAATAATACAATTGAATCCCTTTTAGATACACATATACAGTGTATATATACAGTGCATTCGGAAAGTATTCAGACCCCTTGACCTTTTCCAGATTTTGATACTTTACAGCCTTATTCTAAAATGTATTAAATAGTTTTTTCCCTCATCAATCTACAAACAATACCCCATAATGACAAAGCAAAAACTGGTTTATAGATTTTTTTGCACATTTATTAAACATAAGAAAATAAAATATAAAACATTTACACAAGCATTCAGGCCCTTTACTCAGTGCTTTGTTGAAGCACCTTTGGCAGCAATTACAGTCTCAAGTTTTCTTGGGTATGACGCTACAAGCTTGACACACCTCTATTTGGGGAGTTTCTCTCATTCTTCTCTGCAGATAATTTCAAGCACTGTCAGGTTGGATTGGGAGCATCGCATTTCAGGTCTCTCCAGAGATGTTCGATCAACTTCAAGTCCGGTCTCTGGCTGGGCTACTCAAGGACATTCAGAGACTTGTCCCAAATCCACTCCTGCATTTTCTTGGCTGTGTGCTTAGGGTTGTTGTCCTGTTGGAAGGTGGACCTTCACCCCAGTATGCATTCCTGAGAGCTCTGGAGCAGGTTTTCATCAAGGATCTCTGTACTTTGTTCCGTTCATCTTTCCCTCGATCCTGACTAGTCTCCCAGTCCCTGAAAATAATAAACATCCCCACAGCATGATGCTGCCACCACCATGCTTCACCGTAGGGATGGTGCCAGGTTTCCTCCAGACGTGATGCTTGGCATTCAGGCCAAAGAGTTCAATGTTGGTTTCATCAGACCAGAGAATATTGTTTCTCATGGTCTGAGAGTCCTTTAGGTGCCTTTTGGAAAACTCCAAGCAGGCTGTCATGTGCCTTTTACCGAGGAGTGGCTTCCGTCTAGCCACTCTACCATAAAGGTCTGAATTGTGGAGTGCTGCAGAGATGGTTGTCCTTCTGAAAGGTTCTCCCATCTCCACAGATGAACTCAGGAGCTCTGTCAGAATGACCATCTGGTTCTTGGTCACCTCCCTGACCAAGGCTCTTCTCCCCCAATTGCTCAGTTTGGACGGGCGACCAGCTCTTGGAAGAGTCTTGGTGGTTCCAAACTTCTTCTATTTAAGAATGATAGACAGGTGAAATGCTGCCACCACCATGCTTCACCGTAGGGATGGTGCCAGGTTTCCTCCAGACGTGATGCTTGGCATTCAGGCCAAAGAGTTCAATGTTGGTTTCATCAGACCAGAGAATATTGTTTCTCATGGTCTGAGAGTCCTTTAGGTGCCTTTTGGAAAACTCCAAGCAGGCTGTCATGTGCCTTTTACCGAGGAGTGGCTTCCGTCTAGCCACTCTACCATAAAGGTCTGAATTGTGGAGTGCTGCAGAGATGGTTGTCCTTCTGAAAGGTTCTCCCATCTCCACAGATGAACTCAGGAGCTCTGTCAGAATGACCATCTGGTTCTTGGTCACCTCCCTAACCAAGGCTCTTCTCCCCCAATTGCTCAGTTTGGACGGGCGACCAGCTCTTGGAAGAGTCTTGGTGGTTCCAAACTTCTTCTATTTAAGAATGATAGACAGGTGAAAACTATCCCAGAGTGAGGCATTCAGAAGACTGAGGCAGCTTTTACTACAACTTTCATATTTCTTTTGATCCTGACAAAGCCTTTCCAAATCACGTCCAATCAAATTCATTTACACAGGTGGACTCCAATCAAGTTCTAGAAATGTCTCAAGGATTATCAATGGAAACAGGATGCACCTGAGCTCAATTTTGAGCCTCATAGCAAAGGGTCTGAATACATACCAATGTAATTAGAGCAGTAAAAATACATGTTTTGTCATACCTTGGTATACGGTCTGATATACCACAGCTTTCAGCCAATCAGCATTCAAGGCTCGAACCACCCGTTTTATAATTATGATCAGATACCACGGTTATGATAAAAAAACACTATTTACTGTTCTAATGATGTTGGTAACCAGTTTATAATTGCAATAAGGCACATTGGGGGTTTGTGGTATATGACCAATAAACACGACTAAGGACTGTATCCAGGCGCTTCGCGTTGCGTCGTCCCTAAGAACAGCCCTTAGCATGGTATATTGGCCATATACCACACCCCCTCGTGCCTTATTGCTTAAACATACAACATTTAATACACATGGTGACACAAGCTATATAATAGTCTCTGCTTTGGCTTTGCCCTAGAGTCAGGCTGCAGTTACATGCCACGTCCACTAGGTGTCCGTGTTCTGCAGAGTAGGCAGCACTGGGGCCCTGGAGTTTAGGATATTATGTCCTTAGTTTGAACCCAGTCATCAGATGGAAGAATCAGTTCTAGGGGGATGTAGTGAACAGATGTAGAAAGAAACCAGTGCTAAATAAGGAAAGATGTGTCAAAGTATAATTTGAAAACCTACACAAATCCAAAGTAATTTAGAGTAACAGGTTGACAGAGAGTGAGCGAAAGAGAGTCAGTGGGGGAGCGAGGGAGGAGAGCGCAAAGGAAGCGGAGGCATTTCCGTAGCACATGGGCAAGGCTCGTTTTCGGAGGATGTAAATGCGTTTTGATGATAGTTAACTGATAGGATAACCTAGAGGAGAGTTGTGTTTGATACGTTGACAGTGCCATGTTCTAGAGAAGAGAAAGCACAGTACGTCAGGAAGAGGGACGTTACTGCTGGCTAGAGCTGATAGCAATCAGAGTAGCACAGGAAGGGAGAGGGTCTATCAACCATCTGTACACGCACACAAGCACGCGCACACACATGTACGGGGGAAAAGTATGTGTGTGTGTTTGTGTGCCTGTGTGCGTGTGTGTATGCCTGTGTGTGTGTGTGTGTGTGTGTACCTGGTGGACTTCGTGCCAGCCGTTTTCGTCCTGGCAGCAGACGGTGGCGTGTTCATGTAGCAGCAACTCACAGCACAACGGGTCTCCTCCCACCATGGCTGTGTGGTAGAGCGCCGTCAGACCCCGGCTGTCCTTATAGTCTGGAGACAAACCAAGCTCCAACAGGGTCTGCAACACACACGCATACACACAGACGCAGACATGCAGGCAGGCACACACACATTGACATTAGATTTGGATCAAAATACACCTTATGGAACAGCGGGGACTGTGAAGAGACACAACACACAGGCACAGACAAATGCATACACAATCACATATGCACTATACACACACGCAAACATGGATTTTGTGTTGTAGATATGTGGTAGTAGAGTAGGGGCCTAACCCTAACACAAATACAATACGTATCAATACAATGTATGGGTAACCATAAGAGTGGCAGGGTTAATGTTGTGTGTGTTCATGTGAGTATGCATGTGTGTGGCTGTGTGTGTGTCCGTACCGTCAGAGTAACCTGGTTCTTGGACCTAGCAGCTTTGTGTAGGGCCGTCATGCCGTCTTTGGCCCTGAAGTCCAGGTGGGCCCCTCCATTCTTCAGAATCTTTATGATCTCCACCACGTTATCCAGGTGGGCCGCAAATGTCAGGGGGGTCTCTGTAGAATGACATAGACAGGATACAGTGTAGATCATGGGTCTTAAAATTATTCTGCCTCTGGGGCCACACCCAATTGTCATACTTGAGTAAAAGTAAAGAATACTTAATAGAAAAAAAAGAACAAAAAATAAAAAAAGTGAGTCACCCAGTAAAATCCTACTTGAGTAAAAGTCTAAAAGTATTTGATTTTAAATATACCTCTTTAGTTAACCTCTTTAGGCTTTAGGCTAGGGGGCAGTATTTTGATGTTTGGATGAAAAACGTGCCCAAAATAAACTGCCTATTTCTCAGGTTCAGAAGCTAGGATATGCATATAATTGGCAGATTAGGATAGAAAACACTCTAAAGTTTCCAAAACTGTCAAAAATATTGTCTGTGAGTATAACAGAACTGATATGGCAGGCGAAGACCTGAGGAAAATCCATCCATGAAGTGCTATTTTTCTGAAAATACTATTTTCCATTGCAAGCCTATCCTCCATTTAAAGGGATATCAACCAGATTCCTTTCCTTATGGCTTCCACAAGGTGTGAACAGTCTTTAGACATAGTTTCAGGCTTTTATTCTGAAAAATGAGCGAGAATGATCACATCGTGTCAGTGGATAGCCAGATGTCCTCAGATTTGTGCATGCGCGGCCGCTGGGAGCGAGACCTTGTCTTTCTCTCTTCTATTGAAAAGGCTACCGTCCGGTTGAAATATTATCGATTATTTATTGTAAAAACAACCTGAGAATTGATTACTAAAAACGTTTGACATGTTTCTATTATATATATATATATATATATTATTTGGAATTTTCGTCTGCCAGTCGTGACCACACGAGCCTATGGATTACTGAACAAAACGCGCCAACCAAATGGAGGTTTTTGGATATAAAGAGAATCTTTATTGTGTAACTGGGAGTCTCGTGAGTGCAAACATACGAAGATCATCTAAGGTAAGTGATTAATTGTATTGCTTTTCTGACCAATCTACTTTGCTGCTAGCTGTTTGTAATGTTTTGTCTGCTGAGAGCTGTCCTCACATAATCGCATGGTTTGCTTTCACCGTAAAGCCTTTTTGAAATCTGACATGCCGGCTGGATTAACAACAAGTTAAACTGTGTTTTGGTGTATTGCACTTGTGATTTCATGAAAATTAAATATTTTTTGAAGGCGCTCTGCAATTCACCGGATGTAGACGAAAATGATCCCGCTAAAGGGATCTGAGCGGAAAAGAGGTTTTAAGTAGTACTTTGAAGTATTTTTATTCAAGTACTTTACACCACTGCATAGAGGAAACACAACACAGACACACCAGACAACAGAAAAGAACAGCCAAAAGAACAGAACAGGACAAGATAGAACAGACAAGAGAACAGGCAACAGAACAGAACAGACAACAGAACAAAACATAGACACGGAGAGAATAATGTGCATCAATTAAACTCAGATCAGCAGTGATGGTGATAACTGTCACGGCTGTTGAAAGGAAAGGACCAAGATGCAACTTGGTGAGCGTACATTTTATTTTATTTAATCAAAATGACGCCGAACAAAACAATAAACATTACAAAAACAAACCGTGAAGCTCAAAGACTATGTGCCCTAAACAAAGTCAACTTCCCACAAAGACAGGAGGGAAAAAGGGCTACTTAAGTATGGTTACCAATCAGAGACAACGATAGACAGCTGTTCCTGATTGAGAACCATACCCAGCCAAAACATAGAAACATCAAATCATAGAAAACGAAACATAGAATGCCCACCCCAAATTACAACCTGACCAAACCAAATAGAGACATTAAAAGGCTCTCTTACGGTCAGGGCATGACAATAACACCATTACTCTGTGCTTACACAGTCACAAGTTCTCCGGAATCGAAGTGGTCCTCCCTTAACTCTATTGTTCATCTTCACTTTTCTCTACAGTGTCATTCATCATCCAATCACTTGCAGCTACACGAAATCCCATCAATTCATCCACACTCGACCACTCATCCATCTAGACTGATGTCCGTCCATGGGTCAATAAGTGGATTTATAATGGCCATGACACATTGCTTAAAGGTCCAATAGTAGCCATATTTTTCCCGTCTCAGTACCTTACGTTTCCATCCAACCATTCCATGAGGCTGAATTTCTTGACGCATGAAAAAAGTCACGACTGGGTCTGATGGAAACATGAAATGCTGGTACAATTTCTTAATGCAGACAGATCATTTGTTCATTCGACATGGTGGGATCTTTTTGTGCCGGTAAAATGAATAATGCGAGAAATGGCTTTGGAAAAGCCTTTATGCTCAAATGTTGATATAATAACCATCATTTCGAAGTAAACTTGGGAGTCACGCCATGATATGCTGTGTGGTCCTCCCACTACGACTCAGGAAAGCATGCAGTTTATTAAACTACAGATGAAATAAGTTATGATGAACTTGACAGGATGGTGAAAGTGCAAGGTGACTAACTTGATGCTCCTTGATGTTCCAATAAACGTTGAGGGTCTTATTCTGGTGATCAATGCTCGACTGCCTTTTGACAAATACAAACAATATCTCTTTTATTTATAATAATCTCATAATTTAGGTAGCTTCCCCACACTGTATCTGTGAGCTGTTGACTAAAGCGTATGTGTCAAGACCAGAGTGGGAACGTTTGCTATATAACGTTTTTGTGACAAAACCATCAGTGGAGTTGAAAATATGATGGAAACCCATTTAACTTGTATTTTTCATTTGGTACATGGGAATTTAATGGCAAAAGTCATTTCTATGTGCACTACTAGGCGCACAGCCTTTTATCGGCAAAAAGTCCATTTGATGGGAACACATCTCTGGTAGAAAATGCGCAAACTGTTTTATGCAGATTTTTTCACATTTGTGTGAAAATCTGTCGCAAAAATTAAAATGGCCAGAAAGAAACACAAATAGCTTCTTAGCAAAGAGGAATTTCTCAAGCGAGAATTTTGCTAGGACTGTCTGGGAGTGGTGGGGAAAACTGGCTGTTATTGGCAGAGGTCTTACTGGTATATCAACAAATGCGATGCCACCAGGCAGACCAAAACTCCCTCCCACCAAAACAGGCTGAAATTTCAGGCATTTCTTTTCAAATAGCTCTTCAAATATCGTGTTTTGGACTGCACTTGGCCTTTAACATACTCTATCTACTGTGTTACTAAAAGACCTGAACAACATAGAAAAAAAACAATCATATAGCAGCCTCTGACCATGTCCTACTGTACAGCGGTATACGGTTGTCATGAATGATACTGCAACACTGAAAGTGTCATCGTGGCAAAGTGTGTTCATTTAAAGGGGCAATCTGCAATTCAAAACAACAACAATCCCACCACTTGTTTTGGTAAACAGCTGAGGACAGGCTGGAGAAATGTAACCACTTTCAAATGAATGAACAGAGCTACGGATGCAAGGGCTGACCACCCATGAGATCACAATGATAGCTTTAATCATGTCATAATAGTAAACAGTGTTCGTTTACGATCACATTCTCTAGAAACAATGGGGTAAAAAAAAAACTTATATTGTGGGTTCTGATGGGGTACGACAGGAAACTCACGAGGCATGTCTATGTTATATTCTTCAAGAATCGGTGGCTATATATCATTCATTCAAAAGTCCAAAACCTGGATGTGGCAATCCCACAATACACCTTTAAGACAGGCATACAAAGATACCAATTACTCTGTGAGATCTGGAAATGCACTCCATCAATTCAAATTAATATGGAATAGAAAATAATTGCATGAGACACAGAGGGAGGGGGGCGTCTGGGCGACACAGTGGGTGGAAATCTTTGGGGTCAATTGGTGTCGACCTACATCTGAGCCCCATGTAATTGTGATGTAATTAGCTTGGGATTTAGAACAGAACGTGCGTGTGTGTGTGTGCCTGGCTATGCTTATGTCTATGTCTGTGTGTGTACTTCCACAGCCAAAATCAATAGCGAGCCAGAGCTCTATAATTGAGCGCTATTCTACAAGCTGCCCTTATCCCTCAATCTCACAGCAACAAGGCTTAATCTACCAATACCACTTACATCCCATTAATACCCCTTCAATTTCCCTGCTACAAGCCCTAACACCGGTTTCCTTTACGTACTTCTTTATAAGCCTTAACTAAAAGGCAGCATTTGCTATGCATTTATCCAGCTTGTCCAGTACTTTATTCACACAATGCTGACTGTGTCCCCAGCTCTTAAAATGCCGTAATACCACTAACTAACTAACTAATTAAAATCTTTCGACCCCTTACTGCCCTAATACCTCCATTAGCTGCACTGATTGCTTTAAAACCTCAACTAACCCCCCTCTTAGTCCCCAAATACCCTCCTTTCTTAGTTAATTGATGGGCAGAGCATTGGAGTACATTCTGGCAGTACATAATGCCAGTTCAATGATGCTTCGTAGGAGAAGGAGTACATTGGGTTGGACTGATAGCGAAGGTAGTTTGTGCAGTTCTAATAGAGTATAAGTAACAGCAATCTCAAACAGATTTCTCTGAACTCTGTATGTTCATCTCCGCTCCCTCTTCCCCTTTCTTATCCCCTGTTGCTAACTCTGTATACACCACACAGGGAGGCTCATGGCCTCTCTCCCCTACGCTAATGGTACAGATCTCTGAGTAGAGTTGAGTCGAGTCGCCATTGATCTGTGTGTTAATTTAAAAACCAATTTGGATTGATCAGGGGCTAGGTTGTGCCGTCTTGGTAGTGGGTGGGAGGATTTAAATGTGAGGAGCCACGGGGGTATTTCTCAGCAGCATCTATCTTGTTAGCACTGTGATTATGTCAAACCACCTGTGTTCATGATGTGTGAGTGTGTGCATGTGTGTGTGTGTGTAGTATTACCACCGGTCTCTGTATCCTGGTAGTTGGGGTCCAGCCCTCTCTCCAGCAGCCTAGATACTTTCTCCACCTGGTGGTGCTGGATGAGGTCCATAAACTTTCTCAAGTTGGCCTGGAGATGGAGAGCGAGAACAAAAGGAGAATTAGTGAGAGAGAGAGTGTCTCTGTGTGTGTGTGTGTGTGTGTGTGTGTGTGTGTGTGTGTGTGTGTGTGTGTGTGTGTGTGTGTGTGTGTGTGTGTGTGTGTGTGTGTGTGTCTGCGTGTGTCTCTGTGTGTGTGTGTGTGTGTGTGTGTGTGCGCGCGTGTGCGTGGGTCAGAGATATGGAGGAGGGAGAACAAGAGGGACAGAAGAATGGGGAGAGAGGACAAGAGAGAGAGATTGAATGATTGGGGTGTGCTGATTGGAGCATGGAGTGCAAGTTGGGATGAGTGTTCTCATCTGCTTTCCGGGCCAGATATAAATAGATAAGAGAACAGCTCCCAAAACACAATAGGAAGAGAGGAGATGAGGAAAGGAGGAGGAAAGTAGGAGAGGAGAAGAGGATGACGATGAGAATATGGAGAAGTAGAAAAGAGGGAGGAGGGAGGGATGCCTGTTCGGTAGGAAAGGGTGAGGGAGAGAAGGAGTGGACAAAAATAAGAATCTTTGAAGAGATGGAGGTAGAAAGAGAGAGAAATGTAGGGAGGAGGAAAGAGCAGAACATAGTAAGGGGTGGACCTGTATACACCTACATCTGCTCCATCACAGAGTCAATCTATATGTGTCAGAAATACAATACATGGAACTGTACACCCCTATAGAAACCAGCATGAGCTCACTTCCCATCGTCTCTGTTTCCCTCTCCCTTCGTTTTCCATCGGATATTGCTCTCTCAATTCAGTATTGCTTTATTGGCCCATAATGCAAAAGTGTGCACTGCTTTAGCATAAACGCATTTATAACAACACAATTAGAAAGGAAAGGACACGCCATCAAGTTACTTTTGTCATTTACTCATTATTGTTATCTAACATGTATTCATAATATTTTCCTCATACAGTCAGTGAACATTTTACCAGGGGCAGATATGCAAAATGCATATTTTGTGTGAGCACATGCACAACGATCCAGGTAAAGTTTGGCACAGGTGAGTCAAGAAATATACGTCCATTGAATAATAATCTCTGTGGTTGACTACTGTGGAGCAAATAACTGCCAACCTCCTCTCTCCATATCACCACATGAACCAGGGGCAGATTTTGTGTGCTTACGGGCGTTTGTGCATGTGTGAGCAGATGCACAAGGATCCAGGAAAAGTGGGCACAGGCGAGACATGAAATATACATGACATGCCTCCTTGACTCTTGCGGAAAGTAACGAGTAGACATGCGGACTGGAGAGACACATGCAGACAGGATACTAGAGAGAGACTGCAGAGGCTAACAGTGATAACGGCCGACATAACTCAATATGTTTGTGTGTCTGTGTGTTGACAGTGAGATAAAGTGACACTCCAGCATCTCTGTTGCTCCCAACAGTGTGTGTGTGTGCTTGTGTGCATGTGTGCAGTGAGACCCCAGCTGGTTGTTGGGACAGAGTGTGAAGTTTGTCCACACCACTCACCTTGGTGTGAAGTTTGGCAATCTGCTTCTCTTCCACATGGGGCTGCCTGTAGACTCGGTTCTTGTAGCGGAACTGTGGAATAGAGGATAGAGAAAACAATTGATTTTGGTCAGTCAGTTTTGTATGACATGGTGTCATGTAGCAATCTCCCTAGAGACGCCCATCCTAATTGGTTGGGACTCGGGAGTAGAACTCTTTCAAAAATGGACCTCTTTATTTATCGATTGGCTAAAACAATGTGTCTAGAGGAGTGGCGCCTTTATCGATTGGCTGAGGGATACTGCAACATAAAATCTCTGGTACTGATTTGCTCACTTGATTGGAGCAAGATGCTTACAACATTAGAGTTGGGGGTTTGATTGATCCACACGGACCAATTATACCGTTTGGTTGAGGGGTACTGCACCCCATCTCTAAAAATCGAACAACTTTACTCATTGGCTGAGGAGTACTGGCCTTGGAGGTTGCCGCGCCATCGTCCTCTACCTTGTTTCCAACACAGGGGGATCCTACCTCGGGTTCAGATCTACAGAGCTCCCCTCTCATCGGACCGTGAGGGTGTCTGAGACTTCGTCAGCCACGATAGATTCTACGGCTGACTTGGGTCATCGGGCCCCACCTCCCATCAGTCCTCGAGGGGTCACCTAAACCAATTAAGGCAACAAAAATGTCTACTGTAGCTTTGCTGGCCTAACTTTTAATGATAACTTTGACACCTTTTGGAAACAGAGGATGCTCTACAGGAATGACAGATTCCATCCAAATCACTTTGGTGCACGCATTTCAAGGCCGCGTTGAGACAATTACTTATCAGTGACTAACCCTGCACAGATGATCATTATCATTGTGTTGCTGAGTTGTTGTAGTACTGCTGCAAATGTACATTGTTCAAGGGGAGTTGGAAATCATTATGTAAGTAACCTAATGTAATCTAATTTCCCTGAATGCCTCTGTCAATCCAACAGCTATTGTCAGCAGGAATCACGCGGCTATGAACCTGAGTTATACTGTTAGCACTGAGGCGGTGTGCCCTAGTAGGAAGCCCACTGTGTGCAGTTCACCCTCCACTATCAGCTCAAACATAAATATCACTGTCTGATAAGCCTCCAAGTAAAGCAATAAAAGCAATCAAGAATCCCAGAAAAGCGCTAAAAATAGCCCACAATTAACATAAGTAGCCCAAGATACAAGATTCATGAAATCGAGTAGTAACAGATAACATTCATATACTATCTCTGAAAATCACTTAGATAATACATTTGATGATACAGTGGTAGCAATACATGTTTATATTCAAGTTTCAAGTTTTCATGTCACATGCACAAGTACAGTGAAATGCCTTTCTTGCAAGCTCTAACCCCAACCAGTAATCAATACCAATGTAATACTAAAAATAACAAGGTCAAACAAAAAAAATGTTGGGCTTTCCTTTCACACCGCCTGATAGGACCTGGATGGCAGGGAGCTCGGCCCCAGTGATGTACTGGGCTGTCCGCACCACCCTTTGTAGCACCATGCGGTCGAGGACGGTGCTATTGCCATACCAAGCAGTGATGCAGCCAATCAGATGCTCTAATGGTACAGCTGTAGAAGATTTTGAGGATTTTGAAGGCCCATGCCAAACCTTTTCAACCTCCTGAGGGGGAAGAGGCGGTGTCGCACCTTCTTAACGACTGTGTGCGAGTGTGGACCAATTTAAGTTCTTACTGATTTGGACACCGAGGAACTTGAAGCTCTCGACCTGTTTCACTGCAGCCTCGTCGATGTGAGGCGTGCTCTCCCCACCATTTCCTGTAGTCCACGATCAGCTCCTTGGTCTTACTGACGTTGAGGGAAAGGTTGTTATTCCAGCCCCACAATGCCAGGTCACTGACCTCCTCCCTGTAGGGTGTTTCATTGTCGCCGGGGATCAGGCCTAGCACCATCGTGTCATCAGCAATTTTGATGATGGTGTTGGAGTCGTGCGTGGGCATGCAGTCATGGGGTTAACAGGGAGTGCAGGAGGGGACTAAGCACAGAACCCCGTGGGGCCCCCCTGTTGAGGGTCAGCGTGGCAGAGTTGATGTTGCCTACCCTCACCACCTGGGGTCGGACCATTAGGAAGTCATTCAGATTCACATTCTGTAGAGCTTAGAGAGGATCTCATGTCAAATGTTCTTGAAGTACCATGGCTAGAGGTTCACCTTCCTCACCTAAAGCCTATTATTTTGGGAAGTACTATAGACCACAAAGTGCTAACAGTCAGTTTCTGGATAATATGTGTGAAATGCTTGATAATTTCTGAAATCAACAGAGAGGTATATTTTCAGGGTGACCTAAATATTGACTGGCTTTCATCAAGCTGTCCACTCCAGAAAAAGCTTCAAACTGTAACCAGTGCCTGCAACCTGGTTCAAGTTATCAGTCAACCTACAAGCTTATTTACAAACAGCACAGGAATGAAACCATCCACACATGTGACCGACCAGCTCAAATCGGTCTTATGTACAAAATGTGAAATTGTGTTTTTTACATTGGATAAAAGTAACGACTACAAAATGGTATATCCTACACTACAGTTGAGAAACAATGGGAAAGTAATTTTGCTTTGAAAGTTGATAAACTTGTGTCACGACGTGGCCCTTTCTGGCAGTAGATCGTGGCTCCCCCTCTCTCCTAAACCCAGGTTTTGTTATCATAGGTCATCAATTTCTGGCAGAGACTCTCTCCCCCTGGTCATGCAGAAAGAGAGGAAGAGAGCACAGAGAGAGAACAAAAACCTTCACTTGGCCAAACTCCTAAATCCCCAAAATGGGAGAATTAAACATTCTTTCGACTTTTGAGAATGTGGGAATGATCCGTGGACACTTAAGGGACAGTTATGTTGAGTGTGTTTCATTTGGTGATCTCATGATGGACAGGAAACACACATAACTGTATCTCTTAAAGTGTACATTTCCCAGCTGTCAGGTTTACATCTAAATATTGTGAAACGTATGTGATTAAACATGAAACTATTTGTGAAAAGATGTAATGTGATGTTAACCTTCTAAATGGGAGTATAGATGTTCATATAAAGATTAACTAGTCAGTGGCTGCATCCCCGTGAGCCCAGACATCACATTAGGCGTCATGGAACCGCCCTTTTCTACTGAAACGTACAAAACCCACTCCTGATGAAATTCACACCAGACCACGCAAACCCCGGTGTAAGCTAAGGTTGCAAATGGATGAATTTCTAAGACCAAAACATGCCAGGTGATGCTGGTGTGTGAAGTGGTTTAAACTACAACTCTACCAAAGGACAATACTATACCACGTGGAGCATTGGTTACACGGCTGGAAATGGTTCAACTCTGAGACTATCGATCCCTACAGAATAAGAGCAAATCTTAGACGTATAATTACTAGTCTGCAGCTAGAAATGACGTAAACCTAGGACGAGAATACAGACAACCGCCCAAGCATCTATTCTATGAGAACATTTCTAAATGGTACTATGTATCCCTTCTAACCACCTACAACCACTAAATACTTTATGACTTCAATGAAAGTTAACCAGAGACTCTGATGAACCCTACAGGATGATTGAGGATTCCAACAGAGAAGACAACAATGACATACGGGCGTAAATACATGTACATTGCAATTATTCTCGAATGAGCAGCCGTTAGTGTGCAAAGGAATAGCATTTCAATGAATATAACTATAGACTGTGTGTCGTGAATCCATGTTGTCTTTCCCGCTCTTTCTCAGTGCACACCCCCTTCCCTTTGTCTACCAAGCCGTCATATCGGCTTAGCCCACTAGGGATTTTTCCATCATTGTTAGTAACCAATATCTACTGTTTGTTTAAAATGTATTTCTGTGATTATTTAGTTTGTAAATAAATAATTAAGCCAATTTGTATATTGTTGATTCATAATTTATGCTAGGGTTCATGCAGATAACCAACAATTTTACGACATTCAGATGAGACTGAGAAGGTAAAGAATAATGAATGATTGACTGCTATGGTCCCCACGTGTCGGGCATATGCAATACCAACACAGGCTCTCCTCAGGGATGTGTTTTGTCCCCACTCCTGTACATCTTGTACACTAATAGTTGTACTAGTTCCCATCCTGACAGACACCTCATTAAGTTCGCTGATGACACTGCCTTGATCAGCCTGTTGCATGATGATGAGGAACATTATAGCCCAGTCCTAGATGACTTTGTAGAGTGGTATGAGGAATCACACTTGGTCCTCAATACCAACAAGACCATAGAGATGTGCATAGACTTCAGGAAGCGTACAACTTCTTTGTAAATGTCTGTTTTTGTATTTGTTTCGTTCATAATAATAATTTTAAAAATATATATTTTAAAAATGCAGTCAGGCACCCAAGCTAACTTGCTAGTTATTTTCTGACACAAATGACAGAACAGCTCACTGAACATTACTCGCCCTAGCAGAGCTGGTTAGGCTGTTTTGTTATCCAGAGCGATGATGACTGCAACAGTGTGATGTCAGATTGTCCGTTCGAAAATTCATAATGTTTCGTTCTCGGAGCCTTCAGAGCGCGCACAATACGTTTTGGTCATACAATACGTTTTGTGGTGATTCCTATGTTGAAGATGTAAATAATATTTTCTGGACTGTGGTGTGTAATGAGAAGCAACCAGATGCTGCACTTGACACATTTATGAAATTGCTTATTCCAGTTACTAATAAGCATGCACCAATTTAGAAAATGACTGTAAAAACTGTTAAATCCCCTTGGATTGATGAGGAATTGAAAAAATTGTATGATTGAAAGGGATGAGGCTAAATTAATGGCAAATAAGACTCGCTGCACAACCGATTGGCAAACGTACTGTAAATTGAGAAATAATTTGACTATGCTGAACAAAAAGAATAAACTGTACAATGAAACAAAGGTAAATGTTGGGCAAAAAGGCGAACTCAGCTCCATCATTCATTGAATCAGATGGAATTTTGAATTCCGTAAAGTGTCGAAGACGTGAAATAATTATTGGTGTCTATCAACAATAACAAGCCACCTGGGTCTGACAACTTGGATGGAAAATTACTGTGGATGATAGAGAATGATAAATGCCACTCCTATTTGCCATCTCATCAATCTAAGCCTACAGGAAAGTGTGTGCCCTCATGGAAAGGAGGGAAGCAATAGTCATTATGCTACCCATGAAGAGCAAAGCACCCTTTGCTGGCTCAAACATCCGACCAATCCGCCTGCTACCAACCCTTAGTAAACTTCTGGAAAAAATTGTGTTTGACCAGATACAATGCTATTTCACAGTAAACAAATTAACAACTGACTTTCAGCATGCTTATGTGGAGGGGCAGTCAACATGTACAGCACTTACACAAGTGACTGATGATTGGCTGAAAGAAATTGATAATAAGAAGCTTGTGGAAGCTGTTTTGTTAGACTTTAGTGCAGCTTTTGATATTATCGATTCCTGCTATATTGTGGATTTAGAGTTAACAGTATAACAAAACACAGAGAGTATTCTTTCTTGGAAGCCTCTCCAACCTAATCCAGAAAGAGTCAAACATTCCCCAGGGCTGTTGTCTAGGCCCCTTACTTTTTTCAATCTTTACTAACGACCTTCCACTGGCACTGAGTAAAGCCTGTGTGCCTAAATATGCTGATGACTCAACAGTATACATGTTAGCTACCACAGCAATTGAAATCACTGTGACACTTAAGAGCTGCAGTCAGTTTTAGAATGGATGGCAAATATTAAACTAAATATAGAAAAATACAAAAAGCATTGTATTTGGGACAAACCATTCACTAAACCCTAAACTTAAACTACATCTTGTAATGAATAATGTGGAAATTGATCAAGTTGAGCAGACTCAACTGCTTGGTGTAACCCTGGATTTTAAACTGCCATGGTCAAAACATACTGATGCAACGGTAGCGAAGATGGGGAGAGGTCTGTCTGTATTAAATCGCTGTTCTCATTTCTTGACATTGCTATCAACAAAACAAGTCATACAGGCCCTAGTTTGGTCACACCTGGACTACTGCCCAGTCATACGGTCAAGTGCCACAGGAAGGGACATAGGAAAATTACACTTGGCACAGAACAGAGAAGCACGGCTGACCCTTAAATGTACACAGAGAGCTAACATCAGTGACATGCATGTCAGTCTCTCCTAGGGCTGGGCGATACGGCCAAAAAATCATATCACCGTATTTTTTTTAATTAGATGGCATGACGGTATTTGACGGTATCTTATATTTTAAAATAATAAAGTTCTGAATGTGCTTTATGAGTAGTGTGTGACCCTCGGGTGGCAACACATGCATTTTAAGTGATTTCAATGGGTCTTTCTCCATTCTGATTGTTTTATACTGTTCAATTCAACTTCAACCCAAATAATTTTCAGCATTTTTATCAATTTCTGCATTTACTGCACTCATTTGATATCCTTTCCATACTGCCACATAGGGCTGCATAATATTGGCAAATAATCTAGGCCTTATTTTTAACCAAATGTTGCAAATGCAATTTTACTTGCGATTTAGAGAAAAACCCTTTGGGTGAATTTTTGGAATTGTGGATATAGAATTATTTTTATAATACTATAGTTAGAATATAATAGTGGGAACGTTGAATACCGTTTTGTTTTGACATGAAAACAAATGAAAATGCCAGGAAGGAGTTATTGTGACAGTGTAGGAACCAAAGTGTTGACAAGTGTTTCCTAGGGGACCCTATAATCTTTGGCTACATTGAATGTTTTCTCTTAGCTACTTCATGTAGCTAACATTTTCATGCTTCACGGATTCTTCTTTGATTTAGAAGATACTGTTCCACAAACAACATGCTGATTTAAGTCTACACCATCACTGGCATTATCAGACTGTATAGCTAATTATGTTTACACTGACTCAGTACATTTAGCTAGCCATCTAACGAGCGATTAGCATTAACGGCTAACAAGATTAAGGCCCAACTTGCTATGTCAAACTAGCTGTTTGCAGATGTAAGAAACACAAACGAATAGTGTAATTATAGAACACTAGTGGATTTATATTAAGAAGCAAAGTGAAAACAGCACTGTTGTCATCAACATTGTTGCATGTGCTGCATTCAACATGCAGACTGAACGCAATTGTCTCGTGGCCGATGAACAACAAAGAGGAAAGCTGTGTGGAAAACAGCATGGAGAGAGAGAGCGGAGAGAGTTGACTCAAGTAGCGAAGTAAACTATACAAATTTACCTTTTACACGGCGTATCGCATTTATCAAACCAAACATTCAAATACGCTTATAGAAGGTCAAATAAAAACCTAAACTGGTCCGTGCATGAATACCGGTATATTGTAAAATACGGTATACCACCCAACCTTAATCTCTCCTGGCTCAAAAAGAAGAGATTGACTGCATCACTACTTGTCTTTGTGAGAGGTATTGACATGTTAAAGGCAACAAACTGTCTCTATGACTAGCACACAGCTCGGACACACATGCACACTCCGCAAGACATACTACCATTAGTCTCTTCACAGTGCCCAAGTCCAGGACAGACTCTGGAATATGCACAGTACTACATAGAGCCGTGGCTACATGGAACTCTATTCCACATCAAGTAACTCCTGCAAGCAATAAAATCAGACTTAAAAAACGGCTAAAACTACACTTTATGGAACAACGCAGACTTCAAAGAGACACACACACATGCCTACTAACAGTTCTTCTCCACACACATACATTTTTTATATTGTTGTATGGTGACATTATACTGCCTTGGCAGCAGCTAATGGGGATCCATAATAAACAGAAATACAAATATCACAGCTTTTTAAATATGTAACAACTTCAGTGATTTGCTGGCACTCTACCTCCAGAGATGGAACTCCTTTGATGATTGGCTGTGGGTATTCCAGGAGGAGGCGCTCTTCATCCAGGAACTTCCCGTCTCGTCCGTTCATGGCGGGCTGGAAGAGGCCGTAGTTCAACACATCCTTCAGACTCTGGTTCAGCGTGCACAGGATCCTCTGCTTGGCAACCCACACGGTTGCGTTTGGGTTGAACCGCATACATTTCTGTGTGAGGGGTTTGGGTTATGGTTGAAAGGGGTGGGTTAGGGTTGAAAGGGGTAGGGTTAGAGAGGGAAAAAGAGAGAATCATAGTAAAAAAAAACGGATCACAGACTTTCAGTTGTAGGCCAAGAGCCTGGGCTTGAGCATTCCCACGCAAAACCGTCACCAACATTTCCTTTACAAACACTTACAAACTTTATCCTACAAACACTAATACAGATAAATACTTAAAGGGCTAGTTCATCCAAGTAAAAACATTACACATTCTTTTCCTTAACTTGTAAGCAGTCTATGGACAAGGTATGTACAGCAATGCATGCTTTGGTTTAGTTCCACTTTCCACATGCTAACATTTTAGCATTTGTGGCACAAATCCCATTAAAGTCATGGGACCAATCTTAGCATTTGTTGCTCATCATGTCCAAATCATCCTGTTGTGACTTGGTTTCTGACAATAATCTGAAGACTGTTATTTATCTAATCAACCTAAATATGTTTAATTGTTACCCGATTAAATTAATCATTCAACAATTAACTCATTAGGATCTGGGGCACCACGAGAGCGGTTCTTTTAAAGAGTTACAATTTCCCAAACCAAACTCCAAAGGTCTTTACATTTTAGATCTATAAACAGTACATTTATTAATCATAACCTCTTATCATATCATCACTCTGAACAGTCGTAACCTCCTTGCATCAGCAAAAACTCGAGCATTACTTATGATTCAGTACTACATAAATTGGTTTAATGATTTATTTACTAGCTAACTAAAATGTAACACAGGATGAACATACACACTTAATACATTAAAAACAGGTCCCTAGTGGACTGACAACAATATGGCTGCTTCTTACAAAAGACATGGAGAGGGTGAGAGAGAGAAAGGGACAGAGACACTTAACGTTTGTACATTTTAGAGACTACTCTCACTGATAGCACTCCTATACTTTACACACGAACCGCCGCCCGCTTGGAGTAAGAAATCATGAATGTAGGGCCATCTTGGAAACGCTTGTAAGGCTTACGCTTGTAAGGCTTACACTTTTAAGGCTCTGATCGTCCAAAAGGGGTTTCTTGTTGTTCTCCTCTGCCGTCGTCCGGTATCCGGTGACTTGTTGTGTAGTCCTGAACAGAACTACAAGTTTATTGTCCTTCCATTCACTCTGGAAGATGCTTCTTTGAAGATAGGCTAGCCAGCCGTGTCGATAGTTCCCAGTGGGGTGATGAGAGTAGCATACTGCGGTGGTTAGAAAGGAGTAGTAGAATGGTTCCACTTCAATTTGCTTTTCTAGATACTTTACTTAGGACAGCTAATCAGCCGTCCCAGTGATTGTCCAGGAGGTGACTTTACCATCTCTACCTCGTGTTGAGATTCAGAGTTCAAACCACTTTAAACATGAGCTGCAGCTCTATGCCTCTCTGGTCAGATATGTTAATTCTTAACCCATCATTTTATACAGTTTGTTCGAAAGGGCGGTTCTATCAGGCTGATACGCTCTCTGACCTCACTCAGGGGCATGACTTGTCACTGTGCAAAGTTAAGTATAACTATTATCTCTTATGGCTCCTAAAATCATGTCCCTCTCTTAACAAAAACACTTTAATTTTCATATTTCATGCACAACTCATTTTTAATGATATCACAAAATAACACACAATGTGACATTAGTGTTTTATAGATCGCCTGTGACCATTCCCCACATTCTATTTTAGAAATATTGTTCCAGTACTAGCTTTAGAACGTGTTAGAGTTTTGACGGGAAAAGTCTTCTTAAAACAAAGGAACATTCCTCTGGTGAACATTGGAGGGAAATGATTTTAAATAATACTAATATCTTAACTTGAATGGGATTTGTGCAACAAATGCTAAAACATTAGCATGTGGAAACAAGTGCAAGGGAAACTAAACCAATGTATGGATTGCTGTCATACCTTGTCCATAGACTGCTTACAGGATAAGGAAACCAATATAATTTTGTAATTTGGGTGAACTATCCCTTTAAAAAACATTTCCCATACAAACACATGTCCCACATATTCTCTAAGTGCCACAGCCTCAGCTATGGCGCGGGTACAGCATGACTCAGTCACACCATACCACCCCACTGACCCCTCTCCTGCACCTAGCCATATTACCTCAGAGCTGAACAAACAAGCAATACAGCTGCATCTGCCAGACCTGGCTGAATCAGAGAGGATTATGGGCCACGGGCCGTGTCATTCAGTGTTTGTTTGTTTGTTTGTGTTTGTCTGTGTGTGTGTGTGTGTGTGTGTGTGTGTGTGTGTGTGTGTGTGTGTGTGTGTGTGTGTGTGTGTGTGTTTGTGTGTTCACCTCCGAATCTGCTGCTCAGCTGGTGATAGTGGACCTGTGCCTGAGATAAAGACTGAGGCTGATGAACACTCTCTGAACTCTATCCATAATCCCCCCCTGGCTGGCAGCAAGTAGGTGAGGAGGAGATGGAGGGATGGAGGGATGGATAAAAGTGTACAGGAACAGATGTCTGGTACCTGTCTGTGGAGAGACAATGGTCTGTTTCCGCCTGGCTGAGGACCATTCCAACAGTACTACAGTATGTTACTTTGCTAGTACATCTCCCATCACGTTATATTATGCTCCAGCTTCATCATGAGTGCATCTCAGAACAGTAAATAGAAAGGTTCGGTTTCAGGAGAAACTTTATGTAATGTGGTCCTGTGTGCCTCAGTTGGTAAAACATTGCGCTTGCAACGCCAGGATTGTGGGATCAAATCAAAAATCAAATAAAATATTCCCACAAGTTCGATTCCCACAAGGGACCAGTTTGAAAAAAGTATGAAAATGTATAAAACTCAATGCTGTAAGTCAATCTAGATAAGAGCGTCTGCTAAATGACTAAAATGTTTTTTTTTTAATGTAATGAAATGGAACGGTAACATTTCAGGAGAAACTTTATAAAATAGTGAAGTAGCTATTTAACTCCAGCAGGCCTGGCATAGGGATGGAGAAAGAGAATAGAAGAGAAAGAAAAAGTAGAGTTTGTCACTGGGAAATACATCAACATACATGTAATCCTCTTTTCAATTTTAAGTGCTTTATTGGGATGGGAAACGTATGTTTACATTGCCAAAGCAAATGAATGAAAATAGATAAATTATAAATTAAATAGCAAATGAAATAGATAACAAACAAAAGTGAAATAAACAACAATAAATGTACAAAAAAATTCATTCCAAAAGAATAGAGACATTTCAAATGTCCTATTATGGCTATATACAGTGTTGTAACGATGTGAAAATAGTTCAAGTACAAAAGGGAACATAAATAGACATAGTTTGTTTTTACAATGGATGGTCTCTCTCTCTCTCTCTCGATAACACACACACAGCCCACTGATGTTAAAACTACAGTCACCAATGGATAAACCGATCTAACGAAAACATCCAGTGCACTCACAAGCCCATGCTAATATAATGAGTATACGTTGACTCAACATCAATGAATGGTAATTCAACCGAATACGTAGATTAAGTAATTTGAATATATTGAAAGAGGAGGAATAGTTAATCCCAGTACCTTGATTTATTCAACACTATAGGGTACAAAAAGACCTCATTTCAGATGCTCTTATGTGGGTGGTCTTGTACTGTGTAATTTGTGTGTGTGTGTGTGTGTGTGTGTGTTGTACTGTGGGGACGTGTTGAATTATTCAACCGTGTTAGTTTTCCTAGTGGACTATGTGACCCAATCATGTGATCAAATACCACAGCTGAGCACTCAGTTTTGATGAATTTGGAATTATGGGTATTAGCACATACATGTGTGAACACACACACACACACACACACACACACACACACACACACACACACACACACACACACACACACACACACACACACACACACACACACACACAAATGAAAACACACACACACCCTCACACACCTTTCCCTCTACATTCTGTACCAAAGCCCAAGTTCATTACAGCAACACTATATCAGGTTCATATGTAGGTCTACAAAAATTGACCGTGAAGATTTCCACCCACTGTGTGACCCACTCACCCCCTCCCATAATACCTCCCCTCAAACCAAATACAATTTTATTGGTCACATACACATTGTTAGCAGATGTTAATGCGAGTGTAGCAAAATGATTGTGCTTCTAGTTCCGACTTATGCAGTAATATCTAACAAGTAATCTAACAATTTCACAACAACTACCTTATACACACAAGTGTAAAGGCATGAATAAGAATATGTACATATAAATATATGGATAAGCGATGGCTGAACGCCATAGGCAAGATGCAGTAGATGGTATAGAGGACAGTATTTACTGTACATATGAGATGAGTAATGTAGGGTATGTAAACATTATATAAACTGGCATTGTTTAATATGACTTGAGTGCAGTATATACATATGAGATGAGTATGTAAACAAAGTGGCATGGTTAAAGTGGCTAGTGATACATGTATTACATAAAGATGCAGTAGATGATATAGAGTACAGTATATACATATGAGATGAATAATGTAGGGTATGTAAACATTATATTAGGTAGCATTGTTTAAAGTGGCTAGTGATATATTTTACATCATTTCCCATCAATTCCCATTATTAAAGTGGCTGGAGTTGAGTCAGTGTGTTGGCAGCAGCCACTCAGTGTTAGTGGTGGCTGTTTAACAGTCTGATGGCCTTGAGATAGAAGCTGTTTTTCAGTCTCTCGGTCCCAGCTTTGATGCACCTGTACTGACCTCGCCTTCTGGATGATAGCGGGGTGAACAGGCAGTGGCTCGGGTGGTTGTCCTTGATGATCTTTATGGCCTTCCTGTGACATCGGGTGGTGTAGGTGTCCTGGAGGGCAGAAAGTTTGCCCCCGGTGATGCGTTGTGCAGACCTCACTACCCTCTGGAGAGCCTTACGGTTGTGGGCGGAGCAGTTGCCGTACCAGGCGGTGATACAGCCCGACAGGATGCTCTCGATTGTGCATCTGTAGAAGTTTGTGAGTGCTTTTGGTGACAAGCCGAATTTCTTCAGCCTCCTGAGGTTGAAGAGGCGCTGCTGCGCCTTCTTCACGATGCTGTCTGTGTGGGTGGACCAATTCAGTTTGTCTGTGATGTGTACGCAGAGGAACTTAAAACTTACTACCCTCTCCACTACTGTTCCATCGATGTGGATAGGGGGGTGTTCCCTCTGCTGTTTCCTGAAGTCCACAATCATCTCCTTAGTTTTGTTGACTTGAGTGTGAGGTTATTTTCCTGACACCACACTCCGAGGGCCCTCACCTCGTCCCTGTAGGCCGTCTCGTCGTTGTTGGTAATCAAGCCTACCACTGTTGTGTCGTCCGCAAACTTGATGATTGAGTTGGAGGCGTGCGTGGCCACGCAGTCGTGGGTGAACAGGGAGTACAGGAGAGGGCTCAGAACGCACCCTTGTGGGGCCCCAGTGTTGAGGATCAGCGGGGTGGAGTTGTTGTTGCCTACCCTCACCACCTGGGGGCGGCCCGTCAGGAAGTCCAGTACCCAGTTGCACAGGGCGGGGTCGAGACCCAGGGTCTCGAGCTTGGTGACGAGCTTGGAGGGCACTATGGTGTTAAATGCCGAGCTGTAGTCGATGAACAGCATTCTCACATAGGTATTCCTCTTGTCCAGATGGATTAGGGCAGTGTGCAGTGTGGTTGAGATTGCATCATCTGTGGACCTATTTGGGCGGTAAGCAAATTGGAGTGGGTCTAGGGTGTCAGGTAGGGTGGAGGTGATATGGTCCTTGACTAGTCTCTCAAAGCACTTCATGATGACGGAAGTGAGTGCTACGGGGCGGTAGTCGTTTAGCTCAGTTACCTTAGCTTTCTTGGGAACAGGAACAATGGTGGCCCTCTTGAAGCATGTGGGAACAACAGACTGGGATAGGGATCGATTGAATATGTCCGTAAACACACCAGCCAGCTGGTCTGCGCATGCTCTGAGGGCGCGGCTGGGGATGCCGTCTGGGCCTGCAGCCTTGCGAGGGTTGACACGTTTAAATGTTTTCCTCACGTCGGCTGCAGTGAAGGAGAGTCCGCATGTTTTGGTTGCGGGCCGTGTCAGTGGCACTGTATTGTCCTCAAAGAGGGAAAAAAAGTTATTTAGTCTGCCTGGGAGCAAGACATCCTGGTCCGTGACGGGGCTGGTTTTCTTTTTGTAATCTGTGATTGACTGTAGACCCTGCCACATACCTCTCGTGTCTGATCTGTTGATTTGCAACTCTACTTTGTCTCTATACTGACGCTTAGCATGTTTGATTGCCTTGCGGAGGGAATAGCTACACTGTTTGTATTCGGTCATGTTTCCGGTCACCTTGCCCTGATTAAAAGCAGCGGTTCGCGCTTTTAGTTTTGTGCGAATGCTGCCATCCATCCACAGTTTCTGGTTGGGGAAAGTTTTAATTGTCGCCGTGGGTACAACATCACCAATGCACTTGCAATGTTGTTGTTCGTCGTTATCCGGAACATATCCCAGTCCACGTGATCGAAGCAATCTTGAAGCTTGGAATAAGATTGGCCGGACCAGCGTTGAACAGACCTGAGCACAGGCGTTTCCTGTTTTAGTTTTTGTCTATAGGCTGGGAGCAACAAAATGGAGTCGTGGTCAGATTTGCCGAAAGAAGGGCGAGGGAGGGCTTTGTATGCGTCGCAGAAGTTAGAGTAACAATGATTCAGAATTTTTACCAGCCCGGGTCGCGCAATCGACATGCTGACAAAATTTAGGGAGCCTTGTTTTCAGATTAGCCTTTTTAAAATCCCCAGCTACAATAAATGCAGTCTCAGGATATGTGGTTTCCAGTTTACATAGAGTCCAATGAAGTTCTTTCAGGGCCGTCGAGGTGTCTGCTTGGGGGGGGGATGTACACGACTGTGATTATAATCGAAGAGAATTATCTTGGTAGATAATGCGGTCTACAACTGTCCCAAGGGAGTCATAACCGTTCCATATTTCAACAACATGTTTCCCATTTATAGGAGTGAGCAGAGAGACAGAGATAAAGATAAAGGGGAGAGACAGAGGAAGAAAGGGAGAAAAAGAAACAGTTAAGATTACAAAGAGAAACAGAGAGAGATGGACACACTGTATAAGCAAGAGAGTGTTGAGTAGTGGAGGGACAGAAAAACAGTTGTTCATTGTAGGTGTTCCCTCCCTCCCTCCAATTCAAAAGGACTTTATTGGCGTGGGAAGCACGTGTTTACATTGCCAAAGCAAGTGAAATTAACAATTAGCAAAAGTGAGAAGACACAAAACATTAACAAAAACATATTAGAATTAACAATCATTTGTGTCGAGGCACAGACCTGGGGAAGGGTGACAAACCATTTCTGTAGCAGTCCCCAAGAACACAGTGGCCGCCATCATTCTTAAATGGGAGAAGTTTGGAACCACTAAGACTCTTAGAGCTGGGCGCCCAGCCAAACTGAATAATCGGGGTTGAAGGGCCTTGGTCAGGAAGGTGACCAAGAACCTGATGGTCACTCTGACAGAGCTCCAGAGTTCCTCTGTGGAGATGGGAGAACCTTCCAGAAGGACAACCATCTCTGCAGCACTCCACCAATCAGGCCTTTATAGTAGAGTGGCCAGAAGGGAGCCACTCCTCAGTAGAAGGCACACAACAGACCATTTGGAGGTTTCCAAAAGGCACCTAATGCACACTCAGACCATGATAAAAAAAATAATCTCTGGTCTCAAGAAACCAAAATTGAACTCTTTGGCCTGAATGCCAAGCGTCATGTCTGGAGAAAACCATACACCATCCCTACGGTGAAGCATGGTGGTGGCAGCATCATGCTGTGGGGATGTTTTTCAGAGGCTGGTACTGGGAGAACAGTCAGGATCGAGGAAAGGATGAACGGAGCAAATCGCAGAATGATCCTTGACGAAACCCTGCTCCAGAACGCCCAGGACCTCAGACTGGAGCAAAGGTTCACCTTCCAGCAGGACAACAACCCTAAGCACCTTGCCAAGACAACAGAGGAGTTGCTTCTGGACAAGTCTCTGAATGTCCTTGAGTGGCCCAGCCAGAGCCCGGACTTGAACCCGATCGAACATCTCTGGAGAGACCTGAAATTAGCTGTGCAGTGACACTCCCCATCCAACTTGACAGAGTTTAACCTCTCTTGGGTATTGGGCAGTATTTTCAAGTCCGGATGAAAAGTGTGCCCAAAGTAAACTGCCAGTTATTCAGGCCCAGAAGCTAGGATATGCATATAAATGGTAGATCTGGATAGAAAACACTATACAGTTTCTAAAACTGTTAAGATAATGTCTGTGAGTATAACATAACTGATATGGCAGGCTAAACCCCAAGGACAAACCATCCCCCCCCAAGAAAATTCAGCCTACCACTATTTTCAATGGCTGTTATTATAAGGCGAAGTCCTCCCAGATTGCAGTTCCTAGGGTTTCCACTAGATGTCAACAGTCCTTAGAAAGAGTTTCAGGCTGGTTTTTGGAAAAATTAGCCAGAAATTGTAGTTTTTCAAGGTGGCTCCCATTTTGGCTGTAGTGTTTCCAAGCGCGTGAGTGAGAACGCATTCTTTGGTATTTTTCTCCGGTAAAGACAATAACGATTCTCCGTCTTACATTTTATAGTTTATTTACGTATTAGGGTACCTAAGGTTTGATTATAAACATTGTTTGACTTGTTTGGAAAAGTTTATTAGTAACGTTTGGGATTCATTTTGTATGCATTTTGATGGAGGGAAACTGGGTGGATTATTGACTGAAGCGCGACAGCTAAACTGAGTTTTTATGGATATAAAAAAGGACATTATCGAACAAAAGGGCCATTTGTAATGTAACTGGGACCTTTTGGAGTGCCAACAGAAGAAGATCATCAAATGCATTTATTATATTGCTATTTCTGACTTTCGTGTCGCACGTGCCTGGTTGAAATATGTTTTTTATGGTTTTGGGTGCAGGGTGCTGTCCTCAGATAATCACATGGTGTGCTTTCGCCGTAAAGCCTTTTTGAAATCTGACACAGCAGCTGGATTAACAAGAAGTTAAGATTTATTTTGATGTATTACATTTGTGATTTATGAAAGTTAAATATTTATAATTCTGTAGTTTGAATTTCGCGCTCTGCAATTTCACCGGATGTTGGGCAGGTGGGACGGGAGGATCTGCAGAGAAGAATGGGAAAAACTCCCCAAATTACAGGTGTGCCAAGCTTGTAGCATCATACCCAAGAAGACTCGAGGCTGTAATTGCTGCCAAAGGTGCTTCAACAATGTACTCAGTGAAGGGTCTGAATACTTGTATAAATGTGATAGTTTCTTATTTTTAATACATTTGCAAAAAAAAATGTAAAAACCTGTTTTTGCTTCGTCATTATGGGATATTGTGTGTAGATTGATGAGGCCTGAGGGGACTGTTCTCTATGATAATCTCTCTGTAGGTGAGGGCTTTGTGGTGGAACGTGTGGTAATCGCTTCCTTTTAGGTGGTTGTAGAATTTAACAGCTCTTTTCTGGATAACTAGCAGGTATAGTCCCAATTATATGTATTATTTGGGGTTTTGTGTTGTACACAAAGAATATTTTGTAGGATTCTGCATGCAGTCTCAATTGGGAGTTTGTCCCTATAGCTGACTGAAATATTTTTAGCCAGATCCTAATTCGAGTTTTATGTTTCTTTTGATGGCGTAGAAGGCCCTTCTTGCCTTGTCTCTTAGAGCGTCCACAGTCTCGGGGAAGTTACCTGTGGTGTTTAGGTGTTTAGCCCGAGGTATGTACAGTTCTTTGTGTGCTCTAGAGCAACGGTGCCTTATTTGGAACACCATTATTCACTGCCAGGGCCCAAGTCTGACAGAATCTGTGGTGAAGATAAAGGTGCTGCCATAGCTGTGGGAAATAGGGGTGTTGCAGCACCCCCTTTAAAATCGAATTTAAAAAACAATATATACACCATTTTTGGGGGGGTGAACTGGGCCTCTACTGGAATTAGCGAACCGATACAGACTACCGTAGCACGGACATAGATTTTTTTCAGCATCTCCACTTTGGAGAGGTAGTTGAATAATTAATAACAGTATCTTGCAGGAAAGGTAGCTGTACTTTTAAGAACTATATCTTGCAGGATTCAATTGTTGAAATTGTAACAGTTGCCGCCCTGTCATTTCTCTGTGATTGTCATTCTGATGGAATCCATAAATAACAAAACCCTGTCGTCCTCAAACATTTATATCAAAAGGTACTTACTTAATTATAGGCAAAGCCACAAAACATCCACAGAAAATTAAATATTTTTCTTGATCGAATAACATGGAAAACAACCACTTTTTGTGCAATGTTAATTTAACATACTTACATATCACTTAATTGAAATGCACACTACAGTTCAAAAGTTTGGGGTCACTTAGAAATGTCCTTGTTTTTGAAAGAAAAGCACATTTTTTGTCCATTAAAATAACATCAAATTGATCCGAAATACAGTGTAGACATTGTTAATGTTGTAAATGACTGTTGTAGTTGGAAACGGCTGATTTTTTCATGGAATATCTACATAGGTGTACAGAGGCTCATTATCAGCAACCATCACTCCTGTGTTCCAATGGTACGTTGTGTTAGCTAATCCAAGTTTATCATTTTAAAAGGCTAATTGATCATTAGAAAACCCTTTTGCAATTATGTTAGCACAGCTGAAAACTGTTGTTCTGATTAAAGAAGCAATAAAACTGTCCGTCTTTAGACTATTTGAGTATCTGGAGCATCAGCATTTGTGGGTTCGATTACAGGCTCAAAATGGCCAGAAACAAAGCACTTTCTTCTGAAACTCTATGCTTGTTCTCAGAAAGGAAGGCTATTCCATGCGAGAAATTGCCAAGAAACTGAAGATCTCGTACAACGCTGTGTATTACTCCCTTCACAGAACAGCACAAACTGTCTTTAACCAGAATAGAAAGAGGAATGGGAGGCCCCGGTGCACAACTGAGCAAGAGGACAAGTACATTAGAGTGTCTATTTTGAGAAACAGAAGCCTCACAAGTCAGGCAGCTTCATTAAATAGTACCAGCAAAACACCAGTCTCAACGTCAAAAGTGAAGAGGCGACTCCAGGATGCTGGCCTTCAAGGCAGAGTTGCAAACTCTGGACAGACTGGACAGATGCCTCACAAGTCCCGCAAAACACCCGTCTCAGCATCAACAGTGAAGAGGCGACGCCGGGATGCTGCACCAGGCACGGTCAATCAATCCCAGCTCAAGTATTTGAAAATATTTAAAATAGTATTTGAAGCCAGGTCTGGTAATAATAGAGGAATGCAGAGTGACATACATGTCCATACATTTGCGAGATACAACGCCCATACAACGCCCACAGATTGTTAACACAGCGTGTGTTCTCCGACAGGCGAAATGATGCAACACAGCCAGGATAATGGATGGCCAGAGCTGGCTTCAATCAAATGTATTATACCAAAGGGAAACGAGAGAAAGAGAGGATGTTAGCAAGTGTAATCTAAGACTTAGACTTATTTTACAAGACATTCAAAACCTATGATTCGGTCTATGAGTCTAGGAGTAAACAGTTCTATCCTTTAAAAAGAAAAATAGGTGAAAAAACCCTCCAAAGTTAACCCATAAGTTGGTACATCAAACAATGAAGGTTTGATCTTTCTGGCTCATACAAACAGACAACTCCTTCACACACGTTCCTGAGTAAACATAGGCAGGCAAGCAAGCACACGCACACACACACACACACACACACACACACACACACACACACACAAACACAAACACAAACACAAACACACTCACTGTCTGCTGCAGGTCAGGGATGACGATGCGGACGACCAGGGAGTGAGTGTGTATGTCGTCCATGTGTCTGGGGGCCGGCTCGGCGGTGGCTCTTATGGTCTCGTAGATGGTCTCTTCACGGGAGCTGTCAGAGGCGGAGTCCTCTGAGTAGTCAGAACAACTCTGGGCCATCTCATCCTCACTGGACGTGGGACTCCGGGGCATAGTCAGTAGGCCGGACGAATTCAGCTATGGAGGAGTAGAAAACTATGAGTAAACAACTTAGAACAAACTATTTTGAGACAAATCCTAAATTCCACTTGTCAAATTTTCACTTAGTCTTGCTCCCATTGATATGAATGCATGACTAAGTGAAAATCCGACGTTATAATTCACCCCTTGTAGAAGACAAGCTCTAATAATCATCTATGAAGCAATAGTTGAAGTCGGAAGTTAACATACACTTAGGTTGGAATCATTAAAACTTGTTTTTCAAACACTCCACAAATTTCTTCTTAACAAACTATAGTTTTGCCAAGTCGGTAAGGACATCTACTCTGTGCATGACACAAGTCATTTTTCCAACAATTGTTTACAGACAGATTACTTCACTGTATCACAATTCCAGTGGGTCAGAAGTTCACATACACTAAGTTGACTCTGCCTTTAAACAGCTTGGAAAATTCCAAAAAATGATGTCATGGATTGAGAAACTTCTGATAGCCTAATTGACATAATCTGTGTCAATTGGAGGTGTACCTGTGGATGTATTTCAAGGTCTACCTTCAAACTCAGTGCCTCTTTGATTGACATCATGCGAAAATCAAAAGAAATCAGCCAAGACCTCAGAAAAAAATTGTAGACCTCCACAAGTCTGGTTCAATTTCCAAACGCATGAATGTACCACGTTCATCTGTACAAACAATAATACTCAAGTATAAACACCATGGGACCATGCAGCTGTCATACCGCTCAGGAAGGAGAGACGAACATACTTTGGTGCGAAAAGTGCAATTCAATCCCAGAACAACAGCAAAGGACCTTGAGAAGATGCAGGAGGAAACAGGTACAAAAGTATCTATATCCACAGTAAAACGAGTCCTATATCGACATAACCTGAAAGGCCGCTCAGCAAGGAAGAAGCAAATGCTCCAAAATCGCCATAAAGTCAGCCTACGGTTTGCATCTGCACATGGGGACAAAGATCGTACTTTTTGAAGAAACATCCTCTAGTCTGATAAAACAAAAATAGAACTGTTTGGCCGTAATGACCATCGTTATGTTTGGAGGAAAAAGGGGGAGGCTTGCAAGCCAAAGAACACCATCCCAACCGTGAAGTACGGGGGTGGCAGCATCATATTGTGTTCGTGCTTTGTTACAGGAGGGACTGGTGCACTTCACAAAATAGATGACGTCATGAGGAACGAAAATTATGTGGATATATTGAAGCAACATCTCAAGACATCAGTCAGGAAGCTAAAGCTTGGTCACAAATGGGTCTTCCAAATGGACAATGACCCCAAGCATACTTCCAAAGTTGTGGCAAATTGGCTTAAGGACAACAAAGTCAAGGTATTGAGTGGCCATCACAAAGCCCTGACCTCAATCCTATAGAACATTTGTGGGCAGAACTGAAAAAGTGTGTGTGAGCAAGGAGGCCTACAAACCTGACTTAGTTACACCAGCTCTGTCAAGAGGAATGGGCCGAAATTCACCCAACTTATTGTGGGAAGCTTGTGGAAGTCTACCCGAAACATTTGACCCAAGTTAAACAATTTAAAGGCAATGCTACCAAATACTAATTTAGTATATGTAAACTTCTGACCCACTGGGAATGTAATGAAAGTAATAAAAGCTGAAATAAATCATTCTCTCTACTATTATTCTAACATTTCACATTCTTAAAATAAAGTGGTGATCCTAACTGACCTAAGACAGGGAATTTTTACTAGGATTAAATGTCAGAAATTGTTTAAATGGACTTGGCTAAGGTGTATGTAAGCTTCCGACTTCAACTGTATATAATCATGTTCATGATGTGCTTATAAATGTTCATTGCATGTATATAGTTAATGTACAGAAAATAGAGATTATACTGTAGACTGGGCTGATTGTACTTTTCTCTCACTTTAATGTGGTTTAGTACAAATATGATTCAGACAGTCAAGATTCAGATTCAGGGCAGTTCTATATTAGGCTACTGGGCAGATTGTACAATTCTCTCAGGTGAAAGTGGCCTAATAACAAAAATTACTTGACATACATAAACAATGGCTAGTCAACCTTTCAGAAAATTACCATAGTAAGATTATACAATACATTACATTTTCTGTTACAGTACAAGCAAGTGAAAGACAAAGACATGGGATATCTCATTCAACATGGCACTGTAGGTTAAAAAAACAATGGTATGTGAACTACGAAAATATGTCTCTATCCTCTCAATAAATGCTTTTTGACAGTTGCAGGGCACAATTGTTATCTGTGTTCGATAAGGATTGATATGAGGGCATTAGGCTGTGTTTAGACAGGCAGCCCAATTGTGATCTTTTTTCCACTAATTGGTATTTTGACCAATCACATCAGATCGTTTCACATCAGAACTTTATCAGAGCTGATCTGATTGATCAAAAGATCAATTAGTGAAAAAAAGATCACGTTTCTCATTTCAATGAAATAGGAGACAAGTGCTTAGCCCTGATTGAGGAATCTTTTCACTCTTCACTCTCGAAACCAATAAAACATTGCTGTAACATTGTCTGAAGGTGGTATGAATGGAATCAGACAGGCAAACATAATCTTTCCATGGGCAACATCTGTGACATCTAAGACGTTCATCCATCATAATGATGACTTCAAATATTTTTTATTTATGTTGATATTGTCCAGACATGAGACGCTATCAAAAAAATTGGTACAATATAGCTTTAGGCACCAGTTTGATAGCTGGCATTTTCAGTCTTTGTATAACACTTCACCAACGAGAGTTGTGGATAGATGGAGTAGAGCTATGGACCAAGTTGCATGTTCGAGTCGGACAATTGTAGCATTTTATCTTACCCTACCCCATTTTCTATGCTTAACCTAATTGTCCTGACCTGCTACGTTAATTATCCTAACCTGCTACTTTTGTTCTCCTTACCTGCTACAGTATGTAAGTCATCACTGTCCATAGCTGCACTCCATCGAGCCAAAACCACAAAAGAGGGATCTTTCTCACATTTTCTTTCTCAGTCACTCCCTTTCTCTCTTTTGCTTTTTCTCTTGCCACGACACAGATTCAATATGACTTAGATTGGCAGGAAATAAGTGGACAATTTGACCTGTCAGTGACACATTTTTTCTACTGCTCAATGGTTTAGCACAAACACTGTCTTGTACACACAGGCACACAGTTTTAGGTATCCAGGAAATGAACCAGTCTGGCCTAATACTGCACTCAGTGTAACTCTTGACCCTATGGTCATTATATTACAGATCATTATTATTATTATCTCATTAACCTTAATAAAACAAATGACACAGTCACTCCCTCACTCACTCAAGACGTCAAATGCATTGCAATAATCACCAAAGAAAATGGAAAATAGATTGTTATTCTCTATTTCCTTTGGTGATTGTTGTAATGCATTTGACATCTTGAGTGAGTGAGTGAGTGAGTGAGTGAGTGAGTGAGTGAGTGAGTGAGTGACTGTGTCATTTATAATTCCTGATCTCCAATGGTAATCAGCACTCACAGTTTAAACACTGCCTGAAAAATAAAACAAATAAACCGTAAAGCCCTTCCTTTAAGTCCCCTTTAATCTTGTGATGCAGAAAGGAAGATAATGAAATCATACAATTAGCATGTGAATGTTAATACTGTGTGGCGGATACTAGCTTTTGGAGGTGATCTAAAAGATCCATGTCATTGAGTCTTGTAGAGTACTTCTTTGGCACTGGCGAGAGTTCTAATGTAGTATTGACTGAATTAAAATCAGTTTCAGTTTCACTGCGATCAACTTGAGCTTTTCTCTGTTCAATTGACCTGATTCTGGATCAGTAGCCTGTAATTGTTAGCTATCTCCTTTTTAGGACATGATTCAATATAATATAATATAATATAATATAATATGGGGCGGCAGGTGATTAAAAGCATTAGGCCAGTAATCGAAAGGTCGCTGGTACGAATCCCAAAGCCAACTATGTTAAAAACCTGTCAATGTGCCCTCGAGCAAGGCATTTAACCCAAATTGCTCCTGTAAGTCACTCTTTAACCATGTGGTTGTGTGCAGAGGTAAAGGGGGAAAAATATGAATTTGCTTCTAACAGAAACATACTGTTGTACAAGTGTCCTGGGTCAGAGCCCAAGCCCAGACAAGCCCAGTCCCCTATGAGCCTGAGGTTGTTAAAATAAACCCAGCTATTTCCTTCACTGTGTCCCTGTTACAGATGGTGTTACTATATTGACCAGATGCTTGGCAATAACACAGCATACATGAACAAGTAATTATGACTGTGTTATTCAATGATGACTAGCACAACAATGGATACAAGTAGTGTACGCATCCAATTACCAGTACATTAGTCTAGTCACAGATCTGTTTGTCTGTCTTGCAAACTCCTTTATGTTAATCTATTCTAAGTATATAACAATGGCTATTCTGAGATTAAGTCAAATAAATCTCTGTGTTTCTTTGGGAGGGAAAATACCCACATATCACTTAGAGTATAGATGTTTGAAAATCCAGGGAGAAAGAGCAATGTTTCGCTAACCTTCAAAAATCTTTCCTCTCGGGGGGCCACTAGAGGTGCAATGTGTTACTGAC
Organism: Oncorhynchus clarkii lewisi; assembly: GCF_045791955.1. Lineage (NCBI taxonomy): Eukaryota > Metazoa > Chordata > Actinopteri > Salmoniformes > Salmonidae > Oncorhynchus > Oncorhynchus clarkii. Next base: position 5,008,700 of record NC_092172.1, read on the forward strand.
GTGTTTTCCGTTAGCTCTCGCTTTATTCTTTAAAATGTATGTACAATTTGCAGTAAAACCATATTCATGGTGTACTGGGCAATATGCATTACCCTCTGCAGTGTCTTGTGGTCGAATGCCTAGCAGTTGCCATACCAAACGGTGATGCAGCCAGTCAAGATGCTCTTAGGGGTACAGCTGTAGAACATTTTGAGGATCTGATGGCTCATGCCTAATCTTTTCAGCCTACTGAGGTGGAAGAGGCGTTGTCGTGCCCTCTTCACGACTGTGTTGGTGTGTTTGGACCATGATTGTTCCTTAGTGATGTGGACACAGAAGGACTTGAAGCTCTCGATCCGCCCCATTACAGCCCTGTTGATGTGAATGGGGGCGTGTTTGGCCCTCTGTTTCCTGTAGTCCACGATAATCTCATTTGTCTTGCTTGTGTTGAGGGAGAGGTTGTTGTCATGGCACCACACTGCCAGGTCTCTGACCTTCTCCCCGTAGGCTGTCTCATCGTCATCAGTGATCATGCCTACCACCATTGTGTCATCTTAAAACGTAATGATGGTGTTGGAGTCGTATGCGGCCACGCAGTCGTGTGTGAACAGGGAGTACAGGAGGGGACTGAGCACGCACCCCTGAGGGGCCCCCGTGTTGAGTGTCAGAGTGGCGGATATGTTGTTGCCTACCCTCACCACCTGGGGGCGGCCCATCCATTACATAATCCATGTTCTTAATGCCGAGAAGCATAGTATATTACAGTTTTAAATGTGCCTTGGCTACATTGTTTTTGATTGTTCTTTCCTTCAACTGGTACATTTTGAATGTTATTTATACCTAGCAAACTTTCAAAGTTGACAGAAATTATTTTGGCTGTACGTTGAGACAACATCGAACTAGTTTGATTTTGGTCATTTTACTGGAGAGTGAATTATTTAGCTCTAATGTTGTCATGTTTCTTTTCCATACTTTTCCCAAGTATCTTACATTATTAGTCTGAGACAAGTTATCCTGGGGGTTTTGGGGATTTATTGCTTTTTCACTCTGTGCTCTAATGACAGGGGTGTGTAACGGGGGTGCTCAGGGTGAATGATATAATACCATCAAGTTGTAGCGGTATTGTTAGAGAGGAGTAAAGATACAGATTTTGTTTGGGCGCCAGTCAGGTATTAACCCTTCCGAAAGGAAAATAGAAGGATAGATAGAGTACCACCACCACACACACACACATCAGCAGAAGAGACTGCATAGAGTATAGCCTGTTTGCCAGATAGCCAGTCACACCCTGATCTGTTTCACCTGTATTTGTGATTGTCTCCACCCCCCTGCAGGTGTCACCCATCTTCCCCATTATCCCCTGTGTATTTATACCTGTGTTCTCTGTTTGTCTGTTGCCAGTTTGTCTTGTTTGTCAAGTCAACCAGCGTTTTTTGTATCAGCTCCTGCTTTTCCCCAGTCTCTCCTTTCTCATCCCCCTGGTTTTGACCGTTCCCTGTCCTGACCCTGAGCCCGCCCGCCTGCCCCTGGCCCTGGCCCTGAGCCTGCCTGACGTCCTGTACTTTTGCCCATTTCCTGAGGTTCGCCAACCTCTATTGACGCGTCATTCATGGTCAGCACTCACTTCTCCCAAGGTTCAGTTCACGTGGTTGCCTGCTGCTGACAGGGCGTTCCGGGACCTCAAACATCGCCTCACCACTGCTCCCATCCTGGTTCATCCTGACCCTTCCCGTAAGTTCGTGGTGGAGGCTGATTCATCACATGTAGGAGTGGGGGCGGTCCTGTCCCAGCGTTCTGCCCTGGACCTGAAGCTACATACCTGTGCCTTCTTCTCCCATCGCTTCAATGCCACGGAGAAAAACTACGATGTGGGAAATTGTGAGCTACTCACCGTGAAGATGGCGTTGGAGGAATGGAGGCACTAGCTGGAAGGGGCAGAACAAACGTTTATTGTATGGACCGACCACAAAAATCTGGAGGATCTCCACACTGCCAAACGCCTCAACTCCAGGCAAGCTAGATGGGCACTGCTGTTCACACGGTTCAACTTCTCCCTCTCATATCGTCCGGGATCCAAGAATGTCAAGTCGGATGCACTGTCTCGCCATTATAGCCCCACGGCTATTACCCCGGAGCCAGAGACCACTCTTCCCACCTCGTGCCTGGCAACGGCACTCAGATGGTGTATAGGGAAACAGGTCTGGGAGGCATAGCGTTTCCAGCCGAACCCCGGGGGTTCCTGATAGCCGGATGTTTGTGCCTGATGCGGTCCGCTCCGCGGTCCTGGAGTGGGTCCACTCCTCCAGACTAGCCTGCTGCCCGGATTTGCGCCGGCATTTGTGCAACAACTCTTTTGGTGGCCCACCATGGTTCCTGACGTCTCCGCATTTGTTTCCGCTTGCCCAGTGTGTCTCCCCCCGTCTGAGGGCAACACTGCCATCCTGACCGTGGTCAACCGGTGTTCCAAGGCCGCCCACTTCATTCCTCTCACCAAACTACCCTCGGCCAAGGAGACAGCCCAGCTCATGGAGCAGCACGTTTTCCGGATCCATGAACTGCCTGTGGACAAGGACTCCGACCGGGGCCCTCAGTTCTTGTCCCGGTTCTGGAAGGCATTCTGCACCCTCATTGGGTCATTGGCCAGCCTGTCTTCTGGATTCCACCCTCAATCTAATGGCCAGTCGGAGTGAGCCAACCAGGACCTTGAGACAACTCTTTGCTGCCTGGTATCCGCCAAACCCACCATCTAGAGCCAGCAGCTGGTGTGGGTGGAATACGCATGCAACACCCTTCCCTGCTCTGCCAAGGGCCTATCGCCTATTGAATGTTCCCTGGGATATCAGCCCCCGCTCTTCCCCGAGCAGGAGGAAAATGTCAGCGTACCTTCAGCTCAGATGTTTGTCAGCCGCTGTTGTTGTACCTAAAGGAGAACCCGGTCGGCCCTCCTCAAGACCACCTCTAGGTATCGACGACAAGCAAATTGCCATCAGACCCCGGCATCGTCTCGGGCAGAAGGTATGGCTATCCACCCGGGATCTGCCTCTCCGGGTGGAATCCCGCAAACTCTCCCCCCGGTTTATTGGCCCGTTTCCCATCTCAAAAATTATTAGTTCCTCTGCTGTTCGTCTTCTGTTGCTCTGTACCCTTTGTATACACCCCACCTTTCATGTGTCCTGAGTTAAACCCATGTCTCACAGCCCCTTGTCTCCTGTTTCCAGTTTACAATTTATAAGATAGAACCCAGTCATCAACATTAAAGGATTTGCAATAATGTGTATTACCTGCCAGTGGAGGATTGCAGGTATGAATGGGACGGGGTTTCACAGACAAAACAAAGGGCTTAAATGTCGAAAATCTTCTCGGCCACATGTTAATAGTACCACATCACATCAATACAGTTCAAATAAGAATACACAATAAACTCTCAAGCAACCTCCCTTAAACTAAAATGTCAACCCAAATACGTCTGGCAGGGCAATAATAGTCCAGCGACACTGAACATCAATAGGAAGCGCATCAAAATATAAGAAAGTCTGCTGCAGTGTAAAGCACTGGAACGATAGAGGGAAGGGAGAGAGGGGGTCTTAGCTGTTGACTTCAAGCTTGCAGTTGCAATGTCTGTCTGATGGTTTGTTGCTTTGCATATCAAAGCTTCGCAACAATGTTGCTACTAATCCATGCGATCAATAACCGGTGCGGTCCCAAAAGATAACAACCACGACCTAGAACACTTAACACTTAACCTAGAACACTTAAACACGCTGAAAATGAACAAGATTTCTGCAGCATTGCGCACACTATCAAACTGCCGTGCCAACCGAGAGTTACCTCCAGAAAGCCGGAAGAGCTGTCTTTATCTCCTCCTTCCTACTGCTAAAGCGCTCATAAAGTGGCAGCGCACGGTGAAGCGTGCAGGATTTTGCCACAAAGTGCATTTCATGGAACGTCAAAGGGGCTGTGACGATCGTTGTTACATAATCTAAAGACATGCCTTTTATCAATAATCAGACATCGCAAACGTTAATGGTTTATGATAAGCGCATATTCATTAATGCTATAACCTGGGGTTAGCGATGTCCTTTTGGTAAATTATTACCTGGTATTTCTTCATTGATTGTAGAGGGTTATCTGTTCATTCCTGGTCAGGGAATTGACGGGCAATGGGATGCGTTCAAGAGTGCGTGATTTATTCAGTGTACGGGATACGGGAAGTCTCATATCCCGGGTGGACGTACATGTTCATATCCCAGATTGTATTCATGGTTGCACCATTATTGATATGTGTGCTCAAGGTTATTGATGTGTGTGTAGTATCTGAAGACGTTTAGATGTTAATTCATGCTGTTGAATGTTAATTGAAAAGGATGTGAAAGGGCTTCTTCCCATTGATCAGATGCATGATGGGTATTGGTATCCAAACCTGGTCATTTCTGTGTTTGAGAGACAGATAGGTCCAAGACAGGGTGATGTGGGGTTAGTAATGTCTTTTAGGTAAATTATTACCTGGGATTTTGTCTCCAGATGAAACACAAACAACTGAGGACAGAGGAATTTTACTTACTAAGTGCTTCATCACTCGGCAGTCCCGTTCTGTGGGCTTGTCTGGCCAACCACATTGCGGCTGAGCAGTTGTTTCTCCTAGACGTTTGCATTACACAAAAACAGCACCTATAGTTGTCCGCTCTATTTGACGAACTGACTTGTATTGTTACATTCTCCCCTTCGGACAACCTACAAGCCTCGGCCAGTGCATGTAACTCTGCCTCCTGGGCTGACACAGAGGCTGACATTGGGCCAGCCTTCACTACTCCTCTGCCATCACACACAGCGTAACCCGTAACTCTCTTCCCTTCTGTGGTCATGTAACTAGAGCCATCTGTATACAATACTTTTCCCGATTCTAATGCTGTCGCTTGCAAATTAGACCTAGCTTTTGGAGTGCAGTAAGTAGTACAGTGTGTGGTCCTGACCAACGCCGTCTCAACACCCCCGCCTGGTGAATCTTGATGTACACTTGATCTCCAGGAGTCAGCCTGTGCTCTCTGTTATCTCCTGGCGCCTGTTCCTTGTGTGCAGCTTTCACCTGGGAATATAAACACTGCAACGCATGGGTCATTTGCTGACAATATGACAACATAGATTCTCCCATTATTGCCAAATCACTAATTTGTGACGTGGATAACAGCCCCTGGAACCCTCATCGGTCTACCAGTCACCACTTTGTGTGGCGTGAGTCCAGTAGTGGCGTAAGTTGACGCCCTCATTGACATCAGTACCACGGGTAAATTCATAACCCAGTCCTTCCCTTTGGTACCTAAAGTCTTGGCCAAATTCTGACGCTCTGTAATCCATGCCGCTTGCAGCCTATATGGACAATGAAAAGCATGGGAGATTCCCAAAGCCGCTTGTAGCACTTTAGGAGTGAAATGCGTTCCTTGATCGGAATCTAATGTCCCAAATAAGACAAATTCTCGGTATCACTTCCCTCATCCAAGTTTGAGCCACATAGTTCGCTGATGCTGTGGAAGTTGCAAATACTTCCGTCCTTCTTGAAAATCTGCCCACCACCACCAATGCATGGGTCTTCCCCCTGCTTCGAGGGAGTGGCCCTATAAAATCAATCTGCAATAATATGAATGGTCCTTCCGGCAAGGGTTGCTGTTGGTGCAATATTATGTTGGGCACATATCACACATTTTTTAACCCAGTCCCGAAATGTTCCTAACACGCCCTTTCCCCACTACGTCGTCTTAAACTGAGAGTACATATTCACAGCCGATTTATGATACATTTCAAAAAGAGTAACATGTGTCCCACTTGGCGCCACGGGCCTTCCAGTGGTAGGGTTATACCATAACCCTTCACAGTCTACTTGGCATCCCTGCTCTAACCACACCCATATGTCTTTCTTGTTAGTTTGCTGCTGTAAATCTTTTAGTCTCACAATGCCAGCCTTTGTATTCACTATATTTACATGTGGTTCTGTAACACTTTCTCTCACCAAGGCAGCCGCCTTAGCCATTTAGTCTGCTCTACGATTACCTATGGCGATTTTATCTGTGCGACTAGTATAAGCTTCACATTTCACTACTGCTAATTTACTGGGCAAGTGACATGCTTCTAATAATGCCTCTACCTCTAGTCCATTTTTTATTGGTGTTCCTGTTGCTGTTAACATGCCCCGTTGTGACCACAATGTACCGAAATCATGAACTACTCCAAATGCATACGGATGGCTTTTCATTTGTATTTAACCTTTACTTAACTAGGCAAGACTGTTAAGAACAAATTCTTATTTACAGTGACGGCCTACAAAAAGGCAAAAGGTCTCCTGCGGTGACAGGGGCTAGGATTAAAATAAAAACAAATGTAATAAAAATATAGGACAAAACACACATCACGACAAGAGAGACAACATGACACTACATAAATCTTCTTCGGGATAGGGGGCAGCATTTTCACTTTTGGATAAATAGCGTGCCCAATTTCACCTACCTGCTACTCATCCCCAGAATATAAGATATGCATATTATTAGTAGATATGGATAGAAAACACTCTGACGTTTCTAAAACTGTTGGAATCATGTCTGTGAGTATAACAGAACTTATGTAGCAGGCAAAACCCAGAGGACAAACCATTCAGATTTTTTTTTGAGGTCACTGTCTGTTCAATGAGTTTTCATTAGGAAACTAGATTTCTAAGGGACTTGTTTGCAGATCCTACCGCTTCCACTGGATGCCACCAGTTTTTAGAAATTGGTTGAGGTTATTCCTTTGTGTAATGAAGAAGTACACCCATCTTGAAGTAATGGACTTTTTAACTAGAAAAGTAGCATCAGTTTGTTGTCTTCCTGTATTGAAAACAGATAGGCCCGTCTTCAATTTGATCGATTATTAACGTTTAAAAATACCTAAAGTTGTATTACAAAAGTAGCTTGAAATGTTTTGGCAAAGTTTACAGGTAAATTTTGAGATATTTTGTAGTGACGTTGCGCAAATTGGAAGCTGTGTTTTTCTGGATCAAACGCGCCAAATAAATTAACATTTTGGATATATATCGCCGGAATTAATCGAACAAAAGGACCATATGTGATGTTACGGGAAATATTGGAGTGCCAACAAAAGAAGCTCGTCAAAGGTAAAGGCATGATTTGTATTTTGTTTCTGCGTTTTGTGTTGCGCCTGCATGGTTGAAATATGCTACTCTCTTTGTTTACTGTTGTGCTATCATCAGATAATAGCATCTTATGCTTTCGCCAAAAATACTTTTGGAAAGCTGACATGTTGGCTGGATTCACAACGAGTGTAGCTTTAATTTGGTATCTTACATGTGTGATTTAATGAAAGGATGATTTTTATAGTATTTTTTTAAATTTGGCGCTCTGCATTTTCCCTGGCAATTGGCCAAGTGGGACGCGACTGTCCTGCCTATCCCAGAGAGGATTATAAAGAGAGAATAAAGACAAGAACATAATATGGCAACAACATATGACCAAACAGCATGGTAGCAACTAGAGGTCGACCGATTATGATTTTTCAACTCGATACTGATACCGATTATTGGAGGACCAAAAAAGCCAAAACCGATTAATCGGCCAATTTTTATATATATATTTGTAATAATGAAATTACAACAATACTTAATGAACAATTTTATTTTAACTTAATATAATACATCAATAAAATCTATATAGTCTCAAATAAATAATTAAACATGTTCAATTTGGTTTAAATAATGCAAAAACAAAGTGTTGGGGAAGAAAGTAAAAGTGCAATATTTGCCATGTAAAAAAGCTAACGTTTAAATACCTTGCTCAGAACATGGGAACATATGAAAGCTGGTGGTTCCTTTTAACATGAGTCTTCAATATTCCCAGGTAAGAAGTTTTAGGTTGTAGATATTATAGGAATAATAGGACTATATCTCTCTATACCATTTGTATTTCATAAACCTTTGACTATTGGATATTTATATTGTTTATATTGTGTTGTCCAATTGTGTGTGATGTGTGTAAACTGAATAAACAGAGTTTTCCAAGTTTACAAATGTATTCTCTCTCTCAATTCCCGCCTCAGGACCCACCCCCACCACACTTACACAATTTCTGGAGACAGACACAGATTTGTTTAACGCAGAGATTTCTCTAAACCCCCCAAAAGGATTACATCAAGCATTAGGGAAGCTGCTGTATCTCTTCCAATCTGGCAAAACAGCCCCGGCAAAGAGTCACTTTATTTGTATTTGTATTTATTAAGGATCTCTATTAGCTGCTGCCAAGACAGCAGCTACTCTCCCTGGGGACCAGCAACATTAAGGGATTTATATACAATGTAAAATATTACATGACATTACAATTCATAACACATTTAAGTGTGTACACCTCAGGCCACTGCTATACTACCACACATCTACAATACAAAAGCCATGAGTGTGTAAAGTACGTGTCTTATCATGTGTATGTGTAAGCCTGTGTCTGTGTCTGTGCCTGTGTGTGTGTCTCTTCACAGTCCCCGCTGTTCAATAAGGTTTATTTTTATTACATTTTTTTAAGACTCTCTCTAGAGTCCCCATTCCCCACGTGAAGACACTGCAGCACCAGTCCAAACTGAAGTCTTTATTTTCCATTGACTAATTTAACAGCAATATACTTCTCACTAACCCTCCAAATTCACTCATTTTGGAGCTGCTTAGCTTTTAAGTGTTACTTTAGGTTTTTGGCATCTCTCCCGCCCTCACTATTTCTTCTCTCGCTCATACTGGAACTGGGGTTGTTGCTACATCATGTGAGATTATCACTGGCTAAACTGAGGAACACAAGGGCATGTCTTACAGTATAATAGTATAATACCACCACACAACAATATTACAATGGTGGTGTGTCCAGAGTCACATGTGTGTGCATGTGTCTGTACCTGTGTGTGTGTCTCTTCACAGTCACCTCTTTTCCACAAGGTTAATTTTTTCATCTGTTTTTAAATCTGATTCCACATTATAATCCACATTATTCATTGCAAGAGTTAGTTAAGATTTACGGTTTAGTGAATGATTTGTTCCAAAAATGTAGGACTAACTTATTCCTTTCCACCCATTCTGAAAATAACTGCAGCTCTTTGTTAAGTGTTGTAGTCATTTCAGTTGCTGTAGTAGTTGATGGGTATAGTGTTGAGTCATCCGCATACATAGACACCCTGGCTTTTATCAAAGTAAAGATTGAAAAAAGTAAGGGGTTGCCCTGGAGAATTCCTGATTCAACCTGGATTATGTTGGAGAGGCTTCCATTAAAGAACACCCTCTGTGTTCTGTTAGACAGGTAACTATTTTGTCCACAACATAACAGGGAGTGTAAAGCCATTACACATTCATTTTTCCAGCGGAAGACTATAACTGACAATGTCAAAAGCTACAATGAAGTCTAACAAAACAGCACCCAAAATGTGTTATCATCAATTTCTCTCAGCCAATCAACAGTCATTTGTGCTGTGATTGTTGAATGTCCTTCCCTATAAGTGTGCTGAAAGTCAGTTGTCATTTTGTTTACCATAAAATAGCATTGTATCTGGTCAAACAGGCTGATTGGTTGGCTATTTGAGCCAGTAAGGGGGTTTTACTACTCTTGGATAACGGAATTACTTTTGCTTCCATTCAGGCCTGATGGCACACACTTTCTAATTGGCTTAGATTGAAGATATGGCAAACAGGAGTCCCAATATTATCCCCAGTAACTTTCCATCCAAGTTGTCAGACCCTGGTGGCTTGTCATTGTTGATAGACAACAACAAAATGTTCACCTCTTCCACACTCACTTTACGGAATTCAAAATTGCCATGCTTGTCTTCCATAATTTGGTCAGTTATACTTGGATGTGGAGTGTCAGCGTGTGTTGCTGGCATGTCATACCTAAGTTTGCTAATCTTAACAATGAAAAAATCATTAAAGTAGTTGGCAATATCAGTGAGTTTTTAAAATGTCATTTAAGGTGCTCCAAAGCTTTTTACTACATTCTTTATATAATTTATCTTTGGTTCTCCTTCTTTTTATTCAGTTTAGACACGATTCTCAATTTACAGTACGTTTGCTAATCGGATGTGCAACCAGACTCATTCGCCATTCCTTTTGCCTTCCATTTTTAAATTCCTGATCAATTCAAGGGGATTCAACAGTTTTACCATCATTTTCTTAAATCGGTGCATGCTTATTAGTAGCAATTTCAATGTCAAGTGCAGCGTCTGGTTGCTCCTCATTACACACAGACCTGCAAATATTCTTTACATCATCAACATAGGAATCCCTACAAAACGTATTTTATGACCTCTTATGTACTATATTAGACCCAGGCTTTGGAACTTATGTTTTCCTAGATATGGCTACAATATTTTGATCACTACATCCAATGGATTTGGATACCACTTTAAAGTACATTTCTGCAGCATTAGTAAAGATGGTTGACTGATAAAATGAACCAGGTTGCAGGCAATGGTTACAGTTTGAAGCTTTTTCTTGAGTGGGCAACATGAAGAAAGCCAGCCAATATTGAAATCACCGAGAAATTATACCTTTCTGTTGATATCACATACATTATCAAGCATTTAACACATATTATTCAGATACTAACTGTTAGTACTTGGTGGTCTATAGCAGTTTCCCACAAGAATGGGCTTTAGGTAAGGCAGATTAACCTGTAGCCATATTACTTCAACAGTATCTGAATATAGACAGCAACACCGCCCCCATTTGCACTTCTATCTTTTCTGTAGATGGTATAATTCTGTATTGCTTCCACTGTATCATCAAATGTATTATCTAAGTGAGATTCAGAGATAGTCAGAATATGAATGCCATCTGTTACTAGCAAATTATTGATTTCATGAACCTTGTTCCTTACATATGTTAATGTTGGCTATTTTTAGCACTTTTTTGGGATGCTTGGTTGTTTTAATTGCTTTACTGGGAAGCTTATGAGAAGTAGACATGCTCATGATATTTATGTTTGAGGTGATAGTTCAGGATGAGCTGCACACAGTGGACTTCCTACTTGAGCACACTGCCTAAGTGTTAACATTATAATCTTGGCTCATAGGCACATGGTTACAGCATACAATAGCTGTAGGATCAGAGGAGAAGAGTGAAACTGCTTTACAAATACATCAAAATTAAATTTAGTTTATTAGAAATGTTATTTATTACAGTAATATTTTAAGTAATAAACTCATATTTTAGTTTATTACAAAGTGTTGAACAGAAGCCTGGCCTAAAATCACCAAAAGAGCACACATAATGATGTAATGGTCAATGGTTTATCTAGAGAGTTTTTCCTTGCCACAACCAAAGAGTAACCACAGACCAACCAATCAACTACATCTGTGTCCAATGTCCCACTAGGCGAGACCTGGGGATGAATCAATTCATTTGCTCCAACTGATCTATTGCACACAAACGATTGCCATGCATCCAAAGAGCAACCATAAGTTAGAAAAGAGAGAGGGATATGATTTGGACATCAGGGGAAATAGTGTGTGGACTAGATGTTTTTCAAAACCAAGAAAGCGGAAACATCACTTTGTATTCCTCTCATATCCGTTCTGCTGGTAAGAGGTCTTTATGCTTAGTGGAGTAGTCTGTTAGAGTGTGTTAACTTGGTTGAACTTGTGAAGGGTCCGTAAAGTAGATTTTCACATCTTTCAGCCTTTAAAGTGCATTTTCATCATTTCTCTCACTCAGCACAAAGATACTGTAAGTATTCAGTTATTCAAATTGCCACCATGATTTGAATAATTGTTTGGAATTGCATTGCACTGACTAATGATGTGCTCTGAAGAGTGAAGGTTGTGGTAAGATCGGCATGAATACACTTCCTGTCTGAATGCTAACCTGGATAGGTTCTTCTTCACCTTACTTTTTTACAAACTCTACATTCACCCACACTTGTCTATATGAACAAATTGAATAGGTATAAGCAATATTGCAAGCAATACGATAAGCAATACAAAAAACAATGATCACACTGCAGTCCTTGCCAGCATGCCAGGAGCAGCCAGAGGCTTTGTGAAAGAGGATCTAATGATGAGAGATTCTCGTCACCTCTCTCTTGGTAACCGGCAGTCCTGGCCGATTACTTCACTCACACAGTGCATTCAGGACTGCCTCACAACCGCCTCATTTCCAAAACACTTTAGACTGTTAGGAGTGTGGTTTTCTCTGCCTTCTGTATAGCTTCTCATGCATATTCAGAAAGCACTGGATGTAGCCTCTAGATGTTGTTGATAGGCAGAACTGGGTTGTATGTGCATTATTGAAACATCGCATGAAAATGTAATGGCATTCCTACATAGATATAGAAGGTCCTGGCGAGTAATGTCTTTGTGTGTTGATGGCTAGTAGTCCAAAGTAGATGTTTTTTAGATGTTCAGTAGATGTTAAATAACTGTCAAAAAAATACAAATGTACTGTCCACTAACCCTAACACTTATCCTAACCCTAAACTTAGCCCTTACCCTAAACCATACCTTAGTCCTTACCCTAACCCTTATTCTAAACCTAACCCTAACCGTAACTTTAGCAAGCATGTGCTTATTAATAGATAGTATGACCATCTGTAGATCATATATATGGGACTATCCAAATAAAGTGTGACCTTAAATAATTTTTCAAACCCTATATTTAAAGCCACAACATCTAAGATTCCCAGCCCATTGGTAACTTCAACTAATTTACCTCTTCATTTTCAAAGAATAACATTTAAACACCTGACTTATTAGCAGCATCTGCAATGCTGATGCATAAAATCCTGACGGGTATATCACAAACCAGGATCAATGTTAGCTAACATCGCTAAAAACTCTCAAACCTCTTTATTTCCTATAAAAAAAATGTAAGTCGTTTCTGTTTGTTTCATAAAAAAAAAAAACATTTTTTACGTGTTTTGTTTAGTTACTCAGGGGTATGACATCTTTCATATTTTATTCAGGATTATTGAGAGTTTATTGTTCCAAAAATGGAACAGTAATGCCTCTAATAATAGTCTGGTGTGTCTGTAGGCACTTCAGAGAAGGAAGGGGAAGACCATCCTACTCAGTGAAATTGAGAAAAAAAATGTATAATGCAACATAAAAAGTTATCCTTTATAGATAAATCTATACTAAATATATTCACGTCACCAAATACATGATTAAAACACAATGCTTTGCAATGAAGGTCTACAGTACTCTCAACAGCACCTCAGAAAAACACCATGGTGTAGCCGGAGGACAGCTATTTTACATCCTACTCTGGCTGCGATGCCTCCAATACAATACTAAGGAGGCTTGTGGTTCTTACTCCCTCCTTCCATAAACTTACACAATAATTATGATGGCTTGGGGAGGACGTCCTCATACCCAAGTCAAACTATCAGATCTGTTACAGCATGTACTAACGTCTTGTCGATCCAATCAAAGGAGCAGAAAATTAACCTAGTGCTGCTACGCATGTGTGATTTAGAAGCATGGTAATGTAAAATGTGAAAAACACACTTTTTGCCTATGGCTGCTGACTGCGCTTTGCCACCGAAAAAACAAGGAAGATTTCCCATTATTTTGTTTTTGTAAGGACCCAAAAAACAGAGTCAGTGGGAGAACCTATTAAAGTAAGTAGATACATTTAGAAAATATTAAAAACAATGCAGCCTATTATTAGCTAGCTAGCTACAGTAGGCCACTTTGTAGGCTAATTGAAATGAGCTGCTAGCTAACTTTACACACTGTTTAGCTAAGTGAATTACATTTAAATCAGCCAGCTAACTTCTCATTAGCTAGAATTATTGAGGTAATCATTTAAAATGAAAAACACAATTTCCAAATGCATTTGTAAATAACAGCCATGGAAGAGGGTGAAATGGCAGCTCCAGCTGTCAGGGAGAGTTTGGGTACTGCTGGATAGGGCAGTTCCAGTCCCTAGAGGGGAACACTTTGATAACAGAGGGATAATAGTGTTGGAATCAGCTAAACTTGGAACATTGAGATATTAAATAAATGATAGAGAATAAGCTTTGAATAGAAAGAGTGGAAGAGAATGGGTTTTGTGTCAGAAGTTAAGGGTTCTCAGTAAAAAGCCAGAAGGCTTTGGAATGTGTTTGATGGAGGAGAGGAGAGCGATGTGTTGATATAGGGAAGACAGATGGATATCTGTGGATTAGCTGAAGGAGGGGTTGAGGTCAGGAGGTGAGGGTTGAGGTCAGGTCAGCTTAAGGGAGTAATCAGGGTTAGTTTCTGATTACTTTCTTTCTCTTGGGCATAAACTAAGGATTGGAGAGAGGGAGTGTCTTAAGTAGGATGTATATAACCAATGGAGAGAAATGTTTTGCTGTCTGATTACTGCTGTACAGAACCGTTGGGAATAATTAAACTTCGTTAAAAATTCTCTACTGTCCGTGAGTTATTTACTCTGAAAAATAAGAACCTAACAAAAGCAATAGAAAACCTGTTTGCAGATAAATTAGAGAAGTCCTAATGAATATCCCAAGACTGGGTTTATCCTATATGCCATGAATTACAGTGCCTTGCGAAAGTATTCGGCCCCCTTGAACTTTGCGACCTTTTGCCACATTTCAGGCTTCAAACATAAAGATATAAAACTGTATTTTTTTGTGAAGAATCAACAACAAGTGGGACACAATCATGAAGTGGAACGACATTTATTGGATATTTCAAACTTTTTTAACAAATCAAAAACTGAAAAATTGGGCGTGCAAAATTATTCAGCCCCTTTACTTTCAGTGCAGCAAACTCTCTCCAGAAGTTCAGTGAGGATCTCTGAATGATCCAATGTTGACCTAAATGACTAATGATGATAAATACAATCCACCTGTGTGTAATCAAGTCTCCGTATAAATGCACCTGCACTGTGATAGTCTCAGAGGTCCGTTAAAAGCGCAGAGAGCATCATGAAGAACAAGGAACACACCAGGCAGGTCCGAGATACTGTTGTGAAGAAGTTTAAAGCCGGATTTGGATACAAAAAGATTTCCCAAGCTTTAAACATCCCAAGGAGCACTGTGCAAGCGATAATATTGAAATGGAAGGAGTATCAGACCACTGCAAATCTACCAAGACCTGGCCGTCCCTCTAAACTTTCAGCTCATACAAGGAGAAGACTGATCAGAGATGCAGCCAAGAGGCCCATGATCACTCTGGATGAACTGCAGAGATCTACAGCTGAGGTGGGAGACTCTGTCCATAGGACAACAATCAGTCGTATATTGCACAAATCTGGCCTTTATGGAAGAGTGGCAAGAAGAAAGCCATTTCTTAAAGATATCCATAAAAAGTGTTGTTTATAGTTTGCCACAAGCCACCTGGGAGACACACCAAACATGTGGAAGAAGGTGCTCTGGTCAGATGAAACCAAAATTGAACTTTTTGGCAACAATGCAAAACGTTATGTTTGGTGTAAAAGCAACACCCTGAACACACCATCCCCACTGTCAAACATGGTGGTGGCAGCATCATGGTTTGGGCCTGCTTTTCTTCAGCAGGGACAGGGAAGATGGTTAAAATTGATGGGAAGATGGATGGAGCCAAATACAGGACCATTCTGGAAGAAAACCTGATGGAGTCTGCAAAAGACCTGAGACTGGGACGGAGATTTGTCTTCCAACAAGACAATGATCCAAAACATAAAGCAAAATCTACAATGGAATGGTTCAAAAATAAACATATCCAGGTGTTAGAATGGCCAAGTCAAAGTCCAGACCTGAATCCAATCGAGAATCTGTGGAAAGAACTGAAAACTGCTGTTCACAAATGCTCTCCATCCAACCTCACTGAGCTCGAGCTGTTTTGCAAGGAGGAATGGGAAAAAATGTCAGTCTCTCGATGTGCAAAACTGATAGAGACATACACCAAGCGACTTACAGCTGTAATCGCAGCAAAAGGTGGAGCTACAAAGTATTAACTTAAGGGGGCTGAATAATTTTGCACGCCCAATTTTTCAGTTTTTGATTTGTTAAAAAAGTTTGAAATATCCAATAAATGTCGTTCCACTTCATGATTGTGTCCCACTTGTTGTTGATTCTTCACAAAAAATACAGTTTTATATCTTTATGTTTGAAGCCTGAAATGTGGCAAAAGGTCGCAAAGTTCAAGGGGGCCGAATACTTTCGCAAGGCACTGTATATGTGTACCTACAGTACCAGTCAAAAGTTTGAACACAACTACTCATTCAAGGGTTTTTCTTTATTTGTTACTATTTTCTACATTGTAGAATAATAGTGAAGAAGTCAAAACTATGAAATTTAAATCCGTTTTACCAAATTTCTATCAGCATGTTAAATGTGCAACCAGAGGAAAAATAACTCTGGACCACCTATACTCCATACACAGAGAGGCATACAAAGGTCTCCCTCACCCTCAATTTGGCAAATCTGACCATAATTCTATCCACCTGATTCCTGCTTACAAGCAACATTTAAAAGCAGGAAGCACCAGTGACTAGATCAATAAAAAAGTGTTTAGAGGAAGCAGATGCTAAGCTACAGGACTGTTTTGCTAGCACAGACTGGAATATGTTCCAGGATTCCTCCAATGGCATTGAGGAGAACACCACATATTTCATTGGCGTCATCAATAAGTGCATTGATGACGTTGTCCCACAGTGACAGTACATACATACCCCAACCAGAAGCCATGGAATACAGGCAGCATCCACACTGAGCTAAAGGCTACAGCTGCCACTTTCAAGGAGCGGGACTCTAACCTGGAAGCTTATAAGAAATCCCGCTATGCCCTCAGATGGACCATCAAACAGGCAAAGCATCAATACAGAACTAAGATCGAATCGTACTACACATCTCTCTGACACTCGTCGGATGTGGCAGGGCTTGTAAACCATTACAGACTACAAATGGAAGTACACCAGAGAGCTTCCCAGTGACACGAACCTACCACACGAGCTAAAATACTGCTATGCTCGCTTCGAGGCAAATAACACTGAAACATGCATGACAGCACCAGCTGTTCCGGAAGACTGTGTGATCATGCTCGCCACAGGTCAACATTCACAAGGCTGCAGAGCCAGTCGGATTACCAGGACGTGTACTCAAAGCATCCACTGACTGGTAATCATAGTTATCTGTCCTGACAGGTTGCATCACTGCCTGGTATGGCAACTGCTCGGCCTCCGACCACAAGGCACTACAGAGGGTAGCGCGTACGGCCCAGTACATCACCGGGGCCAAGCTTCCTGCCATCCAGGACCTCTATATCAAGCGGTATCAGAGGAAGGCCATAAACATCGTCAAAGACTTCAGCCACCCTATTCATAGGCTGTTCTCTCTGCTACCGCACGGCAAGCAGAACCGGAGCACCAAGTCTAGGTACCAGATGCTTCTAAACAGCTTCTACCTCCAAGCCATAAGACTCCTGAACAGCTAATCAAATGGCTACTCAGACTATTTGCACCCCCCACACTGCTACTACCTCTCTGTTATTATCTATGCATAGCCACTTTGACAACCCTACCTGCATGTACATAATTATCTCAATTACCTTGACACCAGTGCCCCCACACATTGACTCTGTACCAGTAACCCCTGTATATAGCCCCACTAATGTTATTCACTGCTTGTCACGTTCTTAACTTAGTTCCTTTGTGTTGTCTTTGTTTTAGTATGGTCAGGGCGTAGGTTGGAGTGGGCAGTCTATGTGCGTTTTCTATGATTTGGTATTTCTGTGTTTGGCCTGGTATGCTTCTCAATCAGAGGCAGGTGTCGTTAGTTGTCTCTGATTGAGAATCATACTTAGGTAGCCTTTTCCCACCTGTGTTTCGTGGGTGATTATTTTCTGTTCTGTGTTTTGTTTCACCGTTCAGGACTGTTCGTTTTGTCGTTTTATTGTTTTGTTTAGTGTTCTCGAGTTAAAATAAATATAATGATGAACACTTACCACGCTGCGCTTTGGTCCTCACCTCATTCCAACCACGAGTGTTACACTGCTGCTCTTTAATTTGTAGTTTTTCTTATCTCTTACTTTTTTCTTTATTATTTTTTTTTGAATTTTCAAATGCATCGTTGGTTAAGGGCTTGTAATTAAACATTTCACTGTAAGGTCTACATCTGTTGTATTCGGCGCATGTGACAAATACAATTTGATTTGATTTGACCAACTGGCAAATGTCTTCGCTGACATTTTCAACCTCTCCTTCTCTGAGTCTGTAATACCAACATGTTTTAAGCAGACCAGCATAGTCCCAGTGCCCAAGAACACTAAGGTAACCTGCCTAAATGAATACCGACCTGTAGCACTCACATCTGTAGCAAAGAAGTGCTTTGAAAGGCTGGTCATGGCTCACATCAACACCAACATCCCAGAAACCCTAGACCCACTCCAATTTGCATACCGCCCCAACAGATCCACAGATGATGCAATCTCTATTGCACTCCACATTGCCCTTTCACACCTGGACAAAAGGAACACCTATGTGAGAATGCTATTCATTGACTACAGCTCAGGATTCAACACCATAGTTCCCTCAAAGATCCTCTATAAGCTAAGGACCCTGGGACTAAACACCTCCCTCTGCAACTGGATCCTGGACATCCTGACGGGCCTCACCCTGGTGTTAAGGGTAGGTAATAACACATCAGCCACGCTGATCATCAACACATGGGCACCTCAGGGGTGCATGCTCAGTCCCCTCCTGTTCTCCCTATTCAGTCATGACTGCACAGCCAGGCATGACTCCAACACCATCATTAAATTTGCCGATGACACAACAGTGATATATATGCCTGATCACCAACAATGACGAGACAGCCTATTGGGAGGAGGTCAGAGACCTGGTCGTGTGGTGCAAGGACAACAACCTCTCCCTCATCGCAATCAAGACAAAGTAGATGATTGTGGACTACAGGAAAAACAGGACCGAGCATGCCCCCATTCTCATCGACAGGGCTGCAGTGGAGCAGGTTGAGAGCTTCAAGTTTGTTGGTGTCCACATCACCAACAAACTAACATGATCCAAGCACACCAAGACAATCGGGAAGAGGGCCCGACAAAACTTATTACCCCTCAGGAGCGGGAAAAGACTTGGCATGGGTCCTCAGATCCTCAAAAGTTTATATAGCTGCAGCATCAAGAGCATCCTGACGGGTTGCATCACTGCCTGGTATGGCAACTGCTTGGCCTCCGACCACAAGGCCTACAGAGGGTAGTGAAAACGGCCAAGCTTCCTTCCATCCAGGATCTCTATACCAGGTGGTGTCAGAGGAAATGCCCTAAAAATTGTCAAAGACTCTAGCCCTCTAGTCACAGACTGTACTCTCTGCTACCACACGGCAAGCGGTACCGGAGCGCCAAGTCTAGGTCCAAGAGGCTTCTAAGACTCCTGAACATCTAGTCAAATGGCTACCCAGTCTATGTGCAGTTTCCCAACCCCTCTTTACCCCACTGTACTCTCTGTTGTCATCTATACATTGTAATTTTAATAAATTGACCTACATGTACATACTACCTCAACTAACCGGTGCCCTTGCACATAGACTGTATCGGTACCCCACTGTATATAGTCTCAGTATTGTTATTTTACAGCTGCTCTTTCATTACTTGTTACGTTTATTTTCTATTCTTATCCGTATTTTTTTTTAAACTGCATTGTTGGTTAACGGGCTCGTAAGTAAGCAAGCGGGCTCGTAAGTAAGTAAGCATTTCACTGTTGTATTTGGCGCATGTGACTAATAGAATTAGATTTGATTTGAGAATGCCAAGAGTGTACAAAGCTATCATCAAGGCAAAGGGTGTCTACTTTGAAGAATCTCAAATATAACATATATTTTAATTTGTTTAACAATTTTTTGGTTACTACATGATTCCATATGTGTTATTTCATTGTTTTGATGTCTTCACTATTATTCTACAATGGAGAACATAGTAAAAAAAAAAACAAACAAGAATGAGTAGGCGTGTCCAAATTTTTGACTGGTACTGTATGTTAGCAATGTTGTATACAAAAATACAGTTAAACATCACACCCAATGTATAAAGCGATTACAACTGGAGCAGGCCAACCCTGCTGAAGGTCTAATGGGTGTGTAGGGTTCCCAGGGTTCCCAGCAATAATAATATGCATGTCAATCTCTCCTTGCTCAAAGTAGAGGAGAGATTGACTCCATCACTACTTGTATTTGTGAGAGGTGACATGTTGAAAGCACCGAGGTGTCTGTTTAAACTACTAGCACACATCTCAGACACCCATGCATACCCCACAAGACATGCCACCAGAGGTCTCTTCACAGTCCCCAAGTACAGAAAAGACTATGGGAGGAGCACAGTACTACATAGAGCCATGATTAGATGGAACTCTATTCCACATCAGGTAACTGACGCAAGCACTAGAATCAGATTTAAAAAACATTAACAAATACACCTTATGGAACAGCGGGGACTGTGAAGCAACATAAACATAGGCACAGACACATTCATACACACACAATAACATACGCACTATACACACAGGTACACATGGATTTTGTGTTGTAGATATGTGGTAGTAGAGTATGGGCCAGAGGACACACACTTAGTGTGTTGTGAATTATGTAATGAATGTATTGTAATGTTTTTAAAATTGTATAACTGCATTAATTTTGCCGGACCCCAGAAAGAGTCGCTGCTTCCTTGGCAGCAGCTAATGGGGATCCATTATAAATACAAATACCTGACTCAACTTATCAAACCTAATGAGTTGATAATCAAGTGTGCTATTGCTGGTCAGGAATAGAAGTCTGCTCACCCAGTAGATCAGGGATCAGTGCAGCAAGGCTGGCCACTGTTTTCTGTTGCTGTTGTTCACCTGAAATTGTGCTTTAGTAATAAAAAAAAAACTATTATTATCTATTGTTGTTTATACTAAGATGTCATTTTTTTTTGCTTATTTCTGCATTTTGAAGTGAGGAAGTTTTGATTATTTGAAGTGTTTGTTCTATTGTTGATTAATCACAGATCACATTGCTGTAATAAAGAGGGGAAGGGGTGCTAACATTACCACTTACGTGTTGGATGCTTAGTCTAACTGCACATCTTTGTGGCGTTCGTCTTCACAGTACAATCCTGTTCTGCCCTGAGTGGAAGAGTTGAGCTCTTCTCCAACACCATTCATCCATGAGGAACCTGTCCTGCACACTGCTACTACCTTGACAAACTGGCCTTGTCCCATTCCCCATAAGATTTGACTATTAATGCCTTTAATAAATGTTTGAGTTACAAATAATTTGTCTTAGATGATGTTTCAAACTAGCTTTGCCGTCCCATCCTCCGAAATGTTTCAAGTCACCGGCCTTCACTGATGCGTGTATGTGTATTAACATATTTTCCTACCTTATCAGGACCACAATGTGTGTGTGAGTGTGTGCTTTTGACTGTCCAATGCAACATGTGTCACACCATGGCCTATACACATTGTACAAAACATTAGGAACACTTGCTTTCCATGACATAGGCTGACCAGGTGAATCCAGGTAAAAGCTATGATCCCTTATTGATGTCACCTGTCAAATCCACTTCAAATCAGTGTAGATGTAGGGGAGGAGACAGGTTAAAGAAGGATCTTTAACCATTGAGACATGGATTGTATACATGTGCCATTCAGAGGGTGAAGAGCAAATATTGAAGTACCTTTGAACGGGGTATGGTAGTAGGTGCCAGGCGCACCGGTTTGAATTCAAGAACTGCAACGCTGATGGGTTTTCCACGCTCAATAGTTTCCTGTGTGTATCAAGAATGGCCCACCACCCAAAGGGTATCCAGCCAACTTGACACAACTGTGGGAAGCATTGGAGTCAACATGGGCCAGCATCCATGTGGAACGCTTTCGACACCTTGTAGAGTGCATGTCCCGACGGATTAAGGCTGTTCTGTTGGCAAAAGGTGTTCCTAATGTTATGTACACTCAGAGTATGTTTCCAAGACTACCGTTTTAAAAGGAGTATCTCTCGCTCTCTCTCTCTCTCTCTCTCTCTCTCTCTGTAATTAGCGTAATAATGAGGTAAGTATGAAAAGAAAACACAATAATAAAGTAATAATAACTGTGTGTATGAATGTAATTGGAATTGCTGGTTTGTATTGCTGAGTGTGGAGTATGTCGGTGTGGATTTATTATCGTTTATTATGACTCAATGTTAAAACAAATACAGGAGAGTTGAGTATGTACAGAAGGAGGAGAAGAGGGAACCTCTTACGTACATCCAGTGGCGATTTTAGCATGTAAATCTTGGTGGGATGCATGCCAGCAAAGCCCCTACACAACACAACACAACACTAAACAATACATTAATTGCACTATAACGCTGACAAACGGTGCCCACAACTGTTAGGGCCTACATAAAGTCCCAACAGCAGAGTCCCATTACCTTACCACTGCTACACCTGGCTTTCAGCAGAGCCTTGTCTGGCAGCGAAACAGTTAATTCAGCCTCATTTACTGCCTTTAAAAAAACATAGCTGATATGGTTTAAACAATTCAGATGTACAAACTATGACTTAAGGGGATGACGAGTGGGTAAGAGGCAATCAGGGTGAGGTATTAGGGTGAGGCACATAGAACGCCGTTTGGGTCTTGGTGTGTCAAAAAAGATAAACGTCATATAACACTATTTGACGTGTTAAATAAGCTTTTAATTTGACACGTCAAATAACATAATTCTATTATAGAATGTTGTGTGTGCTGAATTTGCACGTGCAAGCCAAGTGTCACCACTACTATCAGTAGCATTGACAAAAGCTGTACAAAAAAAAGTTTGCAAACGTACAAAAAAAGTTTGCAAACAAACACACACCGGCCACGAACGATGTGTTTACAATACCGTGTTTGTGATAATAGACCAAATTATTAGGGTGAGGCACATGGGCTACTAACAGGTTTTTACACAACATACACTTAGCATTACTTTCTTAGCTACAGTATACATATCACACAAGACATTTTTGGACTCACCTTGTGAAGGAAGCGCGTCGGTCCTTAGTGGGCAAAATTTGTCATCAAACTTTGTAATCTAAGTCTGGTATTCTCTGGATTTATGGTGGGAACTCGGGGAAAAACACAGCCACTCCATTGAATAGCAGGTTAACGTTTGTGGCTGCTTTGCAATGCTTGCAGTTAGCCACTGATTCCTTACAAATCACTCATTGCTGAATTTGCAATTTCCAACTTGTGTAATCTTTATGTCCGATGAACACCGATACGTTTTATCTATAATTTCTCTTCATTATTTCTCTTCACATGACAAGGATTAAAGAGGATTTGAAAGTAGATTGTCGACTTGATTCATGATGATGACTGCTAGCTAAGACTTTGAAAGTAAGATAATGACATGATCAGTCCAATCAAAGCTACTGTACATATAACTTGATTTGATGTCATTTTATCTGTGGCCAATGACATTGAGCCATCTATTGCAGGAACCAAAAGGCAGAAATGTTGGATGTCTACCCTTACTAAGGACTTAAACTTAGCGATATCTTAGTGTCCCCATGAGTGACAGAACACTGAGTCAATCACGGCTCAATGATCCTATTTTCTGCTGGCTCGCTCCACCATAGAAAGCACCGAGCTAGGCTGAAACACCTGCATTTTGGAGCTACCCCACTCAAGAAAAAAAAAGATACCATGTTTGTATGCAGATTTATTTACTCAATGATATATATATATTTTTTACGTTGTTTGCAAACTGATATGTGACACTTATTAATGCCAAAATAACATGCAAAACAGGCTCTGCCCCACCTGCCCTGAATGACGGGTCGCCACTGTGTACATCTGCCGTCTTTCATCTCTGCTGTGAAGGCAAATAATTGATTTTTGATTACTGTCATCCTCACAAACTGTGGGAGCTTCTTCAAACACAGCCTCTGCAATGGATGAAAACATTGTGTGTGTGTTTGTGTTTGCAAAGCCAGCACTGCTATCTGTAGAGGAAGTCAGCAACTCATCTCCTATCTCCTGTTTTGACTTCTATATTGAAATCACCAACGTATTCATGCATTTGATTAAATTCCTATCACCCCGAAATTAACGTACACAAGAAATGAACACATGCGCGCATGCAGGCACACACACAGACACACACACAGCGGTGTGATGCTGACTCTTTCCCAGCCCTGTCTCCTCTCTGAAACATCATCAAGCAGGGACATCATGCCCTTCACCATCCCCCCTGCCTGGCACAATCAGAGAGTGCATAGAGAGCTAGGCTTGAGCAGAGTGAGCACCCTACCACAACAAGGACAGGGGTGAGGAAGAGGGGGGAGGGGGGTTAAGGGATTGAGTGGATGGGATGAGTGGAAAGTAATGATGGTAATGATGAGGCAGAAGGGGGTCTGTGTACTTGAGTAATAAGTAATAAGGAGCAGCATGATCTGGAGTTTTCAGAACGTTTTAAATAGGATGAAAGAAATAAATCAGTGGTGAAAAGTACTTAAGTAAAAATACTTGAAAGTACTACTTAAGTCGTTTTTTGGGGTATCTGTACTTTACTATTTATATTTTGACAACTTTTACTTCACTATATGCCTGAATAAAATAATGTATTTTTTAATCCATATACAGTATTTTCCTTGACACCCAAAAGTTCCCATTACATTTTGAATGTTTGGCAGGACAGGAAAATTGTCCAATTCACACACTTGTCAAGAGAACATCCCCGATCATCCTTACTGCATCTGATATGGCGGACTCACTAAACACAAACGCTTTGCTTGTAAATTATGTCTGCATGTTGGAGTGTGTCCCTGACAATCATAAAAATAAAAAAAAGAATATAGTGCTGTCTGGTTTGCTAAATATAAGGAATTTAAAATTATTTATACTTTGATACTTAAGTATATTTTAGCAATTCAATTTACTTTTGATACTTAAGTATATTTAAAACCAAATACTTTTAGACTTTTACTCAAGTAGTATTTTACTGGGTGATTGTCGCTTTGACTTATTTTCTAGTAAGGAATCTTTACTTTTACTCAAGTTTGACAATTGCGTTGTTTTCCCTCCACTTAAAGAAATACTACTCTACTTCTCTGCAACAACTGAACATCCTAGCTCCTCCTGCAACTTCCCTCACGTTCTTTTTTATCAACTGGCTACTTTTTGCTTTTGTTTGACCACCACCTCTGCCAATAAAAAACTGGAATGCAGCGATACAGTAGCGGAGTGTGTGCATGTGTGCATATGCGTGTGTGCTTGTGTGTGTCTGTCCGTCTGTGTGTGTTCACCCAGCAACACTTCTTGCATCCCTAACTTTATAGGGAAACCCTGTAATACAATGTGGGAGTCCAGTAAAATCCTCCCATGGAGTAGGAGTAGGACACATTCATGGTGGGTATGGCCTGTAAAGTTCCCACCAAGCCAGAACACAAAATCCCTTGTTGAAGCTTCATTCCGCAAGTTGTGCACTGAAATCGGGTCTGAAATATACTCAGACATGAAGCTGGGTTGTTGCCTTTCTCGGAGGTGAAGAGGGAAAAACAGCATTCAATGCACTAAATAATCATATAATTTCCTCTATTTTAGAAGCGGAAACAATAACATTAAATGGAGATTTATAAATCTATATTTCAACAGCTGCTATGCGTCCTCACCGCTTATTGAGGTTCAGCCAGCACACTCAGTCTTTGTCCTTAAGGAAGACTAATATAAACACAGAAGTACATTAATTAAGATATGAGGAATCATCTCACGTCTCACTAATCACTATGCATTAGAGAGAGGATTAGGTTGTGTTATGAGTTGTTGGATAAGAAGATGAGGTGGGTAATGTCTTGTCTGTGTGTGCGCTTGTGTGTGCACGAGCGTGTGTGTGTGTGTTTCCAGTCATTGATACTGACTGAACACAAATGGATGTTAGAGAATGGGAAACATTGTTTCCTTTTAACGTCAGATTGTAAACAGCTTCAAAACAAAGGCTTGGAGAGGGAGGGCTGGGAAAAAGCACGCTGTAAGAATCTGGACTGGACAAGAGTCACACTCCCACTCTAAAAATGACCATATTTTATCTCCAATCAAATCTTCAATTCATGTAAATAATATATACACTTCCAGTCGAAGATTGTTGAACGCCTACTCATTCAAGGGTTTTTCTTTATTTTTAATAATAGTGAAGACATCAAAACTATGAAATAACACATGGAATCATGTAGTAAGTAAAAAAGTAAACAAGTAAACAAATCGAAATATATTTTATATTTGAGATTCTTCAAATAGCAACCCTTTGCCTTGATCACAGCTTTTCACACTCTTGGCATTCTCTCAACCAGCTTCTTTATTTCTTTATTTTTTATTAATTTTATTTCACCTTTATTTAACCAGGTGAACAAGTTCTCATTTACAACTGCGACCTGGCCAAGATAAAGCATAGCAGTGCGACAAAAACAACAACACAGAGTTACACATGGGATAAACAAATTGTACAATAGTACAATAGAAAGAAAGAAAAAAACTATAGAAAAATCTATATACAGTGTGTGCAAATGTAGTAAGATTAGGCTATGGCAATAAATAGGCCATAGTGGCAAAATAATTACAATTTAGCATTAACGCTGGAGTGATGGATCTGCAGATGATGATGTGCAAGTATAGATACTGGGGTGCAAAAGAGCAAAAATAAATAACTATTTGGGGAATGAGGTAGATGGGTGGGCTATTTACAGATGGGCTGTGTACAGCTGCAGTGATCGGTAAGCTGCTCTGACAGCTGATGCTTAAAATTAGTGAGGGAGATATGAGTCTCCAGCTTCAGTGATTTTTGCAATTCGCTTCACCTGGAATGCTTTTCCAACAGTCGTAAAGGAGTTCCCACATATGCTGAGCATTTGTTGGCTGCTTTTCCTATACTCTGCGGTCCGACTCATCCCAAACCATCTCAATTTGGTTGAGGGGTATTGAGGAGGCCAGGTCATCTGATGCAGCACTCCATCACTCTCCTTCTTGGTAAAATAACCCTGACACGGCCTGGAGATGTATTGGGTTATTGTACTGTTCAAAAACAAATTATAGTTCCACTAAGCCCAAACCAGATTGGATGGCGTATCGCTGCAGGATGCTTTGGTAGCCAGACCTCTTTGAGTCAGTGATCTGGCAGAGAGCCTTGGTCTCATGACGCGCGCTCCCGACAGAGTTACCTCTCATTCCAGTGCCTTTCTGAAGACAAAGGAATTCTCAGAATGGAACATTATTGATGTTTTATGTTAAAAACATCCTAACGATTGATTCCATACATCGTTTGACATGTTTCTAAAGGACTGTAACAGAACTTTTCAAGTTTTTGTCTGGATGAAATGCTCGCGCCTCATGAAGATGGATTACTGGGCTGAACACGCTAACAACAAGTGGCTATTTGGACATAAATTATGGAACTTTATGGAACAAGTCAGTCATTTATTGTCGAACTGGGATTCCTGGGAGTGCCTTCTGATGAAGATCATCAAAGGTAAGTGAATATTTATGGTGTTGTTTCTAACTTTGTTGATTCCAAAATGGCGGATATTCCTCTGGCTGTTTTGGGTTCTGAGCGCCGTTCTCAGATTATGCTTTTTCCGTAAAGTTTTTTTGAAATCTGACACAGTGGTTGCATTAAGGAGAAGTCTATCTTTCTGTGAATAACACTAGCATCTTTTATCAATGTTTATTATTAGTATTTCTGCAAAATCACCAGATGTTTTGGAATCAAAACATTACTGCACGTAAGGCGCCAATGTAAACTGATATAAATATGCACATTATCGAACAAAACATACATATATTGTGTAACATGATGTCCTATGAGTGTCGTCTGATGAAGATCATCAAAGGTTAGTGATTAATTTGATCTATAATTCTGCTTTTTGTGACTCCTATCTTTGGCTGGAAAAATGGCTGTGTTTTTTCGACTTGGCGATGACCTAACATAATTAATTATATGTTGTGCTTAAGCTGTAAAGCATTTTTGAAATCGGACCCGACAGGTAGATTAACAAGATGTTTGTCTTTCATTTGCTGTATTGGACTTGTTAATGTGTGAAAGTTACATATTTCAAAAAAATATTTTTGTATTTCGCTCACTACCTTTTTAGCAGAATGTTGTCTAGCGGAACCCCTGCGCTAGAAAGGTTAGACAAGGCTTAGACTCTGAAGTTTTTAAATAAATCCCTGATTTGTTTTTACACATTACACCTTTCAAAGTAATGTCCAGTCATTAACTAAAAACGATAATAATGTTTCTAATGTCGATACCGGAGATGTAATTTTTTGTCGAAAAAAGTGGAAAACTTGCAACACAGTCACGCTTGATGTTGTGCAAAGTGACACTATGTCACACCCTGATCTGTTTCACCTGTCTTTGTGCTTGTCTCCACACCCCTCCAAGTGTCGCCCATCTTCCCCATTATTACCAGTGGATTTATACCTGTGTTCTTTGTCTGTTGCCAGTTTGTTTTGTTTGTCAAACCTACCAGTGTTTTCCCCTTGCTCCTGTCTTTTTCTAGTTCCTGTTTTCTAGTTTTGCAGGATTTGACCATTCTACCCTGAGCCTGTCTGCCATTCTGTACCTTGTCACACCACCCTGGATTATTGACCTCTGCCTACCTGCCGTGCTGTACTTTATAGACTCTGATCTGGATTACTGACATCTGCAAGCCCTTGACCTGTGTTTTTGTCTGCCCCCTGTTCTAGTAATAAACTTTTGTTAATTCGACACTGTCTGCATCTGGGTCTTCTCCTGAAACGTGATTAAACCATCATAACGCATGACAGGATCCAGTTACAAACATAACAAAGCGTACTCCAGAAACGACAAAAAGTGCTTTATCGTTGTGTATACAGCATCAAGTGACTTTGTGAATTAAGTCCTTATACAGTACATCCCTCTCCTCAATTCTCTGTTGCTAGGTGATGGGAAGACTGCAGGGGTCATAGATTAAGTCTGTGTGACCTTTACAAAGTGAAAGGAAACACGCCTGCAAATATATTAATGCACACACTTACACGCACAAACATACACACACCAGTGGAGGCTCCTCAGGGAAGGAAGGGGAGGACCCTCCTCCTCAGTGAAAAATAAATAAGGTGAAACAAAGTTATCATTTTTATATATTAGCTGTCCTCTGGCCACACCATGGTGCTACCCTACAGAGTGCTGTTGAGGCTACTGTACACCTGCATTGCAAAACAGTTTGTTGGCATCAATTATTTGGTGACGTGAATACATTTAGTATAGTTTTTTCTGTCCTCCTCTGGGTACATTGACTTCAATACAAAACCTAGGAGGCTCGTGGTTCTCACCCCCTCCCTTACGAACAGCAGATAGCCCCCTCAAAACATCTGAGAGATATAAAAAGATCAGGAAACACACATATATATATATATATATATATATATATAATATATATATATATATACACAGTGCCTTGCGAAAGTATTCGGCCCCCTTGAACTTTGCGACCTTTTGCCACATTTCAGGCTTCAAACATAAAGATATAATAGCTGTTTTGCAAGGAGGAATGGGAAAAAATTTCAGTCTCTCGATGTGCAAAACTGATAGAGACATACCCCAAGCGACTTACAGCTGTAAATCGCAGCAAAAGGTGGCGCTACAAAGTATTAACTTAAGTGGGCTGAATAATTTTGCACGCCCAATTTTTCAGTTTTTGATTTGTTAAAAAAGTTTGAAATATCCAATAAATGTCGTTCCACTTCATGATTGTGTCCCACTTGTTGTTGATTCTTCACAAAAAAATGCAGTTTTATAACTTTATGTTTGAAGCCTGAAATGTGGCAAAAGGTCGCAAAGTTCAAGGGGGCCGAATACTTTCGCAAGGCACTGTATCCGTCGGGACAATTCGTTTTTCACTAGGACCGATTGGAGTAATGGCTACCTCTGTATTTTACGCGAGAATCTCTCTCGGAGCCACCATGTGACGACTTACGCAATGTGGCCGCCTACGGCTATTCTTCAACAGAAATGCGTCAAACTACGTCACAATGCTGTAGACACCTTGGGGAATACGTAGAAAGCGTAAGCTCGTTGATGGTACATTCACAGCTGAATAGGGAGTCATTGGAACGCAGCGCTTTCAAAACCTGGGGCACTTCAAAGCCTGAAATGTGGCAAATGGTTGCAAAGTTCAAGCGGGCCGAATACTTTCGCAAGGCACTGTATCTTATAGAGTGGGGCAAAAAAGTATTTAGTCAGCCACCAATTGTGCAAGTTTTCCCACTTAAAAAGATGAGAGAGTCCTGTAATTTTCATCATAGGTACACTTCAACTATGACAGACAAAATGACGGAAAAAAAAATCCAGAAAATCACATTGTAGGATTTCTAATGAATTTATTTGCAAATTATGGTGGAAAAAAAGTATTTGGTCACCTACAAACAAGCAAGATTTCTGGCTCTCACAGACCTGGCTATGGCTACCCAACACGGGAATTATTCTAAGTTAAGGTAAGCTTTTGGTTTTATAATCTAAACAAAAATGTAAATGCAACATGCAACAATTTTAATGATTTTACTGAGTTACAGTCATAAGGAAAGCAGCCATCTGAAATGCATTCAATAGGCCCTAATCTATGGACTTCACATGACGGGAAGTGGCGACAGGATGGATTATTTTGGCAAAGGAGAAATGTGCACTAACAGGGATGTAAATAAATTTGTTCACAACATTTGAAAGAAATACGTTTTTTGTTCATGTGGAACATTTCTGGGATATTTTATTTCAGCTCATGAAACATGGACCAACACTTTACATGATGCGTTTATATTTTTATTCAGTATAATTTATTGCCACTGTGGCTGCCGGTGTAACTACTATCTGCTTGCTAACTGTACTGCATGATTGTAGCGGGTTTACTAACACGTTAGTTCTAGTACCTACAGTATGTTGTTGACGTGACGTTAGCTAATAGGGTGACAACGATGTAGGCTGTATGTAGTGGTTATGATTGGAAGGTTTTGCTTGCCAAGGTTTTGTCACCTGGTCACAGACACCTTGTTTTTTCAAATTTATCTCGACCTGTGCACCTACGTTGTAAACTTTAATTCATAGGCTAGGTTGCAGCAGCCTCATGATAGGTATAGGGATAATTTAAGTCTCATGTAGTAAGTAACCTAAACCTATCAATAATACATTGAGCTGGGTGAATGTTATATGAATGACAGTCATCCTATATGCTGTAATAGAAAGTGTGTCTCAGTGTGTCTACAGACTAAGTAAATGACAGGTGTGATAGAAAAACAGCGTAGTTACCTGATTTGTTTGATATTAATGTCACGCCCTGGTCTTAGTATTTTGTGTTTTCTTTATTATTTTGGTCAGGCCAGGGTGTGACATGTTTTGTGGTGTGTTTTGTCTTGGGGTTTTTGTAGGTTATGGGATTGTGGTATAGTAGAGTTGTCTAGGTAAGTCTATGGTTGCCTAGAGTGGTTCTCAATCAGAGGCAGGTGTTTATCGTTGTCTCTGATTGGGAACCATATTTAGGCAGCCATATTCTTTGAGTATTTCGTGGGAGATTGTTCCTGTCTCTGTGTTTGTTTGCAGCAGATAGGGCTGTTTCGGTTTTTCACGTTTTTGTACTGTTCGTCATTATCTTTATTAAAGATGTTTACAAATAACCACGCTGCATTTTGGTCCTCCTCTCCTTCGACGGAAGAAAACCTTAACAATTAATAGTTAGAAGTTAATACTTAACAAATAGGAAGCCATTTCTGTTATATTTAATTCTATGTTTCTGTAAAGAGATGGTTTCCACTCTGCAGTTAGTCTGGGCGTATGGTCAGGAAAATGGGTTTTGCTAGAGATAGCTTGAGCTGCCAATGACTTGGTGATAAAAACCTAAAGATGGCATTCCATAGACAAGATGTGGTGTGTGTGACCCGAGATAGAGATAGTCTGGAAGACTTTAGAACAACGCCTCATTGTCTCATCATCCTGACATCTGCCAAGTTGGAAGTAAAAGAACATTCCGTGTAGATAACTAGGAGATGGACCAAGGTGGCTTATGGGAGGGTTTGGAACCAGGCCGACTAAGCATTTTTAGGTCCTATATAAGATCTGTTTTTTTCATTATCAGTTAGGCTGCTCAGCCCAACAGTCAAGACGGTTGAGTTGACCGGTTTCATTATGCAATAATTAATCGATATTGAATAAAAATTATTGTTTGAAGAAATGACAGTCTCTTCCACTTGATTAGAATATTCCGCCACAATACTTGGCGACCCAGATGGGACACCAAACTCCATCTGCTGACGGTTCCTGAGGAGGGAATATGACTGTCTAAACGCTTATGGGATTCTTTCCGTCAGTATAATACAGTTAGAAAAAACTGCCCCTAAAGCTTGAAATTGTATTTTTCGCAAGAGATGAGTTGCTACATTTATTGAATACATCCTTTTTCCATGAAGCTATAGAGGCACTAATAGAAGCGCACAAGCATTCTACCAATTCGGCTCAAAGATGAAAAAATCCAATCGTGGATTAAATTCGGCAGCATTTCTCTGCTGATAGTAAAATTCAGGAATGCAATTGTGACTTGGCACAATCCATAAAAGAAGAAGAATTAGCTCAGCGATTACGCTGATATAATGCTATTTGTGAAGTAATTAGAGTATGTAGTATGCTTATTGGTCTTAAGATATAAATGATTTATATTAACTAATTATGACACATTTTTTGGTTGTGCCATCCTTATGAACTGCATAGCATATCATTGCATCAAGCTAGTATATTACTATGCTATTCAACTACCCAACGTTTGTTGACTTGATTATTCACGTCATTCTTAGCTTAGCTAATGGTATAGTCGTTGTGCTTTCTCAATGGACATTGCTAATTGGGGTACTTGGTAAATTCGCTCAGGCTATTGTTTGAATTTCAGTGCAGTTGTCTGAATGTACCAGAGCACAGAATAACTGATGAATTTACGAATGCTCAATGCCAGTTGAATATGGCCAGTGTAAAATTGGCAGTATATATGGGCGAGAGCACGAATTATGTTCACAAATAGTCAAACTTTGCATCACACCACATTTAAACAATTGCTAAATGATGTAGATTTCAGGGTTCTGTGATGATACAATATGTAATGAATTTGTTATTGGCAGAAAAAGACGAAGGAACTCATATGCCAAACATCACCACATTAGTAAACGTTTTGGTAGAGCAGGGTCACAAGGCATCATATGGGAAAGTACAACCAGCGAAACAATAGTTCGAGAACAATGCAACTCAGGAAAACCCTAGGGGTTTTAATCTTGTGAGACACTTTATTTCGTTTTATTCTAAAATAGATTTATAGAATTGACAAAAGGGAGGAGGGGTCACAAGTAATTAAAGTGACCTCCCTGTGAAATGAAGTTATGTTTGTTTTGATTATAATAAAACAAATATGTTCACCTGGTATGGTAACGTTAGACGGAAAGAAAGAGCTTGCGGTAAGACAGAGGTAGAGTATGGTTGAGATTGTCGAGAGCTTTCTGAGTTTAAGGAAACAGAGATGTAGACTAGTGAAGGTAACAAAGGAAAGTCAGTCAATTGGAAAGTAATCATTTCGCATTCGAATTGATCAAGAGTTGGCTGATGTATTTTATACATTTGGTGTATTACAGGTTCATCTTAAAATAATAGACGTTTAATAAATGTGAAGCAGAAAGGGAATATCCAGCAGAGGTTCTTTAACAGTTTCTTATTATTGTTGATTGGTTTTACAGTTTAGGTAACATCAGTGAATTTGAGCAGGAAGTTAATGTATTCTAAAATTATAATCTGTTTCCATTACGTGGAACAGTGTCCAGTAATTAAAGTAGATTGAAATAAGTATTGAATATTAAGCTGATAAGACAACACCAACTTTTTGAAGGTTCTATATTTGTTCATGTCACGACTTCCGCCCAATGATTAGATTGCCGGAAAGGGGTTGCGGGTTTGTTTATTTTAGATGGTGTCGATTCCACTTAATGGAACACTGTATTGTCTGATGTGTCTTGAGTAGAATTATTTCTTCCAGGACTGATGGAAGTCCATTACAGTATGTATGTTAACTTCTTTGGGACTGGGGGGTAGTATTGAGTAGCTTGGATGAATAAGGTGCCCAGAGTAAACTGCCTGCTTCTCAGGCCCAGTTGCTAATATATGCATATTATTAGATTTGGATAGAAAACACTCTGAAGTTTCTAAAACTGTTTGAATGATGTCTGTGACTATAACAGAACTCATATGGCAGGCAAAAACCTGAGAAAAAATCCAACCAGGAAGTGGGAAATCTGAGGTTTGTAGTTTTTCAACTCATTGCCTTTCCAAGATACAGTGTCTATGGGGTCATATTGCACTTCCTAAGGCTTCCACTAGATGTCAACAGTCTTTAGAACCTTGCTTGAGGCTTCTACTATGAAGTGGGGGCGAGTGAGAGGGGATTGAGTCAGAGGTCTGGCAGCCTGCCATGAGCTGACCACGCACATTCACGTGATGGTAAGCTTGCGTTCCATTGCAATTCTACAGCGAAATAAATTCTCCGGTTGGAACATTATTGAAAAATTATGATAAAAACATCCTAAAGATTGATTCTATACTTCGTTTGACATGTTTCTACGAACCGTAATATAACTTTTCGTCTGAACTTTCGCATAGACTTCCCTGCGAATCATGAATTTGGATTACTGGGCTAAACGCGCAAACAAAAAGGAGGTATTTGGACATAAATGATGGACATTAACGAACAAAACAAACATTTATTGTGGAACTGGGATTCCTGGGAGTGCATTCTGATAAAGATCATCAAAGGTAAGTTAATATTTATAATGCTATTTCTGACTTCTGTTGACTGCACAACATGGGGGATATCTGTTTGGCTGTTTTGTTGTCTGAGAACTGTACTCAGATTATTGCATGGTGTGCTTTTTCGGTAAAGCTTTTTTGAAATCTGACACAGAGGTTGCATTAAGGAGTTTATCTGAAGGTCCATGTATAACACTTGTATTTTAATCAACATTTATGATAAGTATTTCTGTAAATTGATGTGGCTCTCTGCTAAATCACCGGATGTTTTGGAACTACTGAACATAACACGCCAATGTAAACTTAGAATGTTGGATATAAATATAAACTTTATCGAACAAAACATTGTGTAACATGAAGTCCTATGAGTGTCATCTGATGAAGATCATCAAAGGTTAGTGATTCATTTTATTGTCATGACTTCCGCCGAAGTTGGCTCCCCTGCCTGTTCGGGCGGTGCTCGGTGGTCATCGTCACCGTCCTACTAGCCACTACCGATCCCTTTTTCTTTGTCTGTTGGTTTTGTCTTATTAGTTTCACCTGTGTGTATTTTAGTTTAATTAGCGTCCTTATATATAGTAGGTTGTCCCGCCCTTGTTTTGTGCAGGATTGTTTTTGTTACTCTGTTGTATGGTGGTTTTCGTGTATGTATTCTCCGGACTATTTTGGTCCTGTGTTTTGGGCTGGTCAATTGTATGCGCCCTGTGTGTTGCCGTGACCGTTTTGTGCGCCGGAGAATAAATTGACACTCTACTGAACCCTGCTCTCTGCGCCTGATTCCACCCACCACTCCTAGTATCTCGTGACATTTATCTCTTTTTCTGCTTTCTGTGACTCCTCTCTTTGGCTGGAAAAATGGCTGTGTTTTTCTGTGACTAGGTGCTTACCTAACATAATCGTTTGGTGTGCTTTCGCCAAAAAGCCTTTTTGAAACTGGACACTGTGGCTGGATTAACGAGAAGTTTATTTTTTAAATGGTGTAAAATACTTGTATGCTTGAGGAATATTAATTATGACATTTCTGTTGTTTTGAATTTGGCGCCCTGCACTTTCACTGGTTGTTGTTGCGGTGGGTTGCTTCTGTCCCAAATATCCCAGGGAGGTTTTTAAGGAAGATGCAGGAGATGCCTGGGATCAACTATCACTGATTCCTTCCTTATCACTGATTCCCCAGGAGAATGGGTTAGGTAGTCATTTTCTCTCACTTTGAAATGTTTCCCGAGGCTATGGTCTTGGGAGAACAGTTATTGAAATTCGGCAGTGTTATAGGTAAAAAGGTATCCGGATTCGGTGGTAAAGAGGAGCTACCAAATTAAATAAGGCCTGGCCATTTTTGTTTGTTTTTGCCATATAGTTTACCACACACACACACAACTTACTGTTTATGAATATGGGTTAGTGATAAGATATTTTAAAGGGGCACACACACACACACACACACATGGAATATTTTGAAGTTTTTCTTTTCTGAGTTTAATTGAACACGTGAATTATTTTGATAAGAAATGTACTAGAAACTTACTGCAAACCTGGGATACAAAATGTATGAAATGTTTGATGGTTTTTTATTAATTAGTCTAATATAGTAAGAAACACTTCGTTGAAGGGTTTGTATTACCTCTAACCTCATTCTTTACTTTCTAGTGTTGTTTGATGGCCCTCACTGGAAAGCCTAAATAAATTCATCATCCAATGTAAGGTCATTTGTAATGATGATACGAAGAAGGTTATGATTACAAAGAAGATTATAATTAAGTGTGAGATTTGGACCACGAGAAGGATAGACCTGTCTCTGGTCTATTTTTCTATTCCTTGAATCAAGTTATGGGTAAAAAAAAAGTATTTGGGGAGTTATTATGGGTAGTGATTCTAATTGGATTTTGTTATTTTAAAATTAACCAGTAGTGTTTTTGCACATTAGTCACTATGTGAGTTGTGTCAAAAGGGAGGAATTACAGTCTTTTGAGGTTTTTGGATTGAAGTTTACACACCTTGAGTTATCTGTAGGTATTTATCGAATGATGTATGAAAGAGTGTATTGTGATTTGTCTGTTTTGTTTGATAAATCTCACCAGATTTTGTCTCCTGGATGATCGAGATTACTTCCTAAGGATTAGCGGTCTAATTTCCTGATTCTATGACTACGATGAGATTGACAGTGTGAGCATTGTTTCAACAGAATGCGTTGTTATTCTCATTGACATTTGTTCTACAGGTTTTTGATAAGAATATTGTTAGTAGTAATAATTTGTTATACAGTACATAATTTGTTTTCAATTTCTTGAAATGCTTGTCTGGATTTCCTGAAACAGAGATGCACTGTTCTGATCTGTCCTTTCTCGAGGTTATGGTGAAGATGGTATCTAGATGCATGGAAGGGATAATTTGACCAAACGGGGTGGACCTCAAAACCCCCTCTAACCAGCTGAAGATCTGGCGTTCCAGTTGAAGTTATCGACTGCCTTTTCTCTCATGCCTTTTCTCTCAGGAGTGGAACAGAAGTCCGTTACAAAACTTCTCATATCCTGGTATCCTGGTTGGCAAATGGACAAGACATAATAGGAGTTGTGGTGGGGCTCAGGTGACATTGAAATTGGGACATTGTCATGGGCCATCCACTTTTAACTGCGAAGCTATCTGAAGAACCAAAAAATAAGAAATGCCAGAAGATTGTGTGCCGGGAAATGGGGGGGGGCATTGGTCAACTCTGCATTGATTTCAACTAAAATTGTTACTTGGGGTATTGAGGTGATTGAGGAGGTCTATACATCGCTACATTTATAGTAATTTAGGCTAAGAATGAATTGAGATACTGATCAGTAATTATAACCCCGATGAGATTGTATGTTAATATAAATGTGCATTCTGCCAGTGTTGATGTGTGTTAAGTTGAGGTTTTAATTTTGAGTGATTGAACCGATGAGAATCACTGAGCAATGTCATTGTCACGCCCTGGTCAAAGTATTTTGTGTTTATCTTCATGTATTGGGTCAGGCCAGGGTGTGGCATGGGGTTTTTGTATTGTGGTGTGTTTTGTCTTGGGGTTTTGGTGTGTATGTATTGGGATTGTAGCTAGTGGGGTGATCTAGCAAAGTCTATGGCTGTCTGGAGTGGTTCTCAATCAGAGGCAGGTGTTTATCGTTGTCTCTGATTGGGAACCATATTTAGGCAGCCATATTCTTTGAGTTTGTCGTGGGTGATTGTCCTTAGTGTCCTTATTCCTGTCTTTGTTAGTTTACACAAGTATAGGCTGTTTCGGTTTTCGTTTCGTTCATTACGTTCTTTTGTTTTGTAGTGTTTGTATTTATTCATGTTTACGTTTGTTCATTAAACATGGATTGCAATCTACACGCTGCATTTTGGTCCGATCCTTGTTCCACCTCTTCGTCAGAGGAGGAGATAGAAGAAAGCCGTTACAGTCATTGTACATTTTGGTTGGATAATTGAGAATTTCTTATGATTTGGAAACTGAATGATGTTAATACTGACTGATTGAGTTGAGTAAGTTTTAGTATGTTAATAACTATATGAGTGGAGAAATTAATATATTATGAATTGATTGTTGTTATGCTAATGATGACATGGGTAAAGAAGTTGTGTACTATGTTGAGACTATTCTCAGCATGCCTTGGTGAATGGAGGGGTGAACTCCGATCCTGAGAGTGAAACTGATGCTAATCTATTTTTTTTAACCTTTATTTAACTAGGCAAGTCAGTTAACAAAGAATTATTATGACAGCCTAGGAACAGTGGGTTAACTGCCTTGTTCAGGGCCAGAACGACAGATTTGTACCTTGTCAGCTCAGGGAGTTGCTCTTGCAATCTTTCAGTTACGAGTCCAATGCTCTAACCACTAGGTTACCTGCCGCCCCTAGGATACATGACCTACTGTATATCCATTACCAAAGTGAATTTTTTTTATGATAATACTTAGGAACAATAGCAGGGTTGTGCTAACGGCATTGCCTATGGCTAGGCGTTGCCTTATAAATAGTGGAATCATGATGCTTGTCCTGGGTCATGTTCATTAGGCACTAAACGGAAGATGTCCCAACAAGATATATTAATTTTAGTTTCTACCATACTGACCAATGGGAGTAAGATTAGTATCAACATGATGATTTGTTTCGTACAGATGAAAAATATACTCTGACTTAGATTGCTGAGAATTTTTTGTGTGATATTTTTATTTATTTTTCTACGTTATAATTTCTCTTAAGTTAAGGAAATATCAAAATGTGGGAATGTGATAGAAAAATTGCATATTTACCTGATTTGTTTGATGTTAATAGTTAGAAATAAATACTTAACAAATAGGAAGACATGTCTGTTCTGTTTAATTCTGTGTTTCTGTAAAGAAATGGTTTCCACTCTAGCTTCCTGAAGTTAGTCTGGGCAAATGGTCAAGGAAATGGGTTTTGCTAGAGATAGCTTGAGCTGCCAATGACTTGGTGATAAAAACCTAAAGCTGGCATTCCATAGACAAGATGTGGTGTGTGTGACCCGAGATAGAGAGAGCTTGGAAGAGTTTAGAACAACGCCTCATTGTCTCATCATCCTGGCATCTGGGAAACTAAGCCAGATTGGAAGTAAAACAACATTCAGTGCAGATAAGCATTAGATGGACCAAGGTGGCTTATGGGAGGGGTTAAAAGGGGTAAGATCTGTTTATTCATTATCAGTTAGGCTGATCAGCCCAACAGTCAAGACTGTTGAGTTGACCGGTTTCATTATGCAATAATTAATTGATATCGAATAAAGAAAGAAATGAAGAAGAAGAAGAAATGACAAAGTCTCTTCCACTTGATGAGAAAATTCCACCACACTGGGAGTAAGCAACTGTGAACAGAATGATAAAGGACTTGTGTCGTGATTTCTTTCATTGTCCAAAGTAACCTTTTTTGGGGGGAATGTATTCTCGGGGTCGATAGCATGTCCTGGCCGTGTTCGACTGACACGGGGATCGTTCTTGGGTCCTTGCTTAAGTAACATGGGTTAGAAATTATCTGGAATTTTACAAATCCAACATAACAGCATTGTTACCTAAATGGAATTCTGGAAGGGGTCCCAAACAACACATGGACGCACACACACACACACATACATACACACACCGAGACACACACATCAAAGCAGCTGTCATTGTGAAATCGCTTCTTCAAGGGTTGTTTTGAATGAGTAAGCCTATTAGATATCTCTATGCTAGTAAGATGGCCGCTGTGTTCTCTGAATGTGAAATCTAATTTGTTTAGAAGAGTGAGAACACTTTCAGTTGGAGAACAACTTAGGATAAGCAAGAGAAATAGACTTCTGTCTCCCAAGTATCCCCTCTCTCCCTGTCGTTCTTTTACTCTCCTTCTCTCTTACACACACACACACACACAGACACGTAAAGTACTTAAGTAAAAATACTTGAAAGTTGTACTTAAGAAGTTTTGGGGGGTATCTGTACTTTACCATTTATATGTTTACATTCCTAAAGAAAATGATGTACTTTTTACTCCATACATTTTCCTGGACACCCAAAAGTACTCATTCCATTTTGAATTCTTAGCAGGTCAGGAAAATTGTCAAATTCACACACTTATCAAGAGAACATCCCTGGTCATCCCTTCTGCCTCTAATCTTGCAGACTCACTAAACACATGCTTCATTTGTAAATTATGTCTGAGTGTTGGAGCGTACCCCTGGCTATCCGTAAATAAAAAAACAAGAAAATGGTGCTGTCTGGTTTGCTTAATATAAGGATTTTGAAATTATTTACACTTTTACTTTATATTTAGTATATTTAAAATCCAAAACTTTTAGACTTTTGCTGAAGTATAATTTTTCTGAGTGACTTTCACTTTTGATCAAGTCCTTTTCTATTAAGGTATCTTTACTTTTACTAAAGTATGACAATTGGGTACTTTTTCCACCACTGCGCGCACACACACACACACACACACACACGCACACGCACACACACGCACACACACCTACCTCTCTAAAGGAACATTTTCGCTGGAACAGTGGTGCTGTGATCCTGTGCTATCCTGCCTGGCATGTGAAGCATGTCAATCACACTCCATTTATCTCCACTGTGCATGAAATATGTTTTTATCCTACACTATAATTTCTTTAACATTATATAGTTAGTGCTATGCAGTATGTGTGTCGCCTAGTGCATCAGTGACAGGTGTACTAAGCATTTGCACTTTCAGAGGTCTACATGTAGGTAATTTCAGTAAGAGGTTGTACCTGTTTAGTAAATCATTTATAGAATCATTATCAATAGAAGGTAAACTATTTAGTATGCTTTCTTTGAACCTAAATCTATAGGAATGATGGTCAAGGAGAGTATCCAGACAGAGCCAACAGATTGCCGAACCGAGACCGAAACGAACTCAGCCACTAACCATGATCCCGCAGGGGCAGTGAGAGTGATTTGGCAGAGCGAAAGCGGCTCGGCTCTCTGGACTGGACATAACCTCTCCTCATCCCCCTCTCATTCTCTCTTGGACAGTCTGAAACAAGCACTTTTCAGCTAGCCCACTATCCATTTGGTGCTCACAGATCAGAGGCGACTGAGTAGATAAGTGCTGTTTTAAAGCTGTCAGTCGACCGAAAAAGATTAGTTGATTAATCAGTAGATTAGTGGAATGAACTGTCTTCAAACCAGGTCCCTTCCTCTCTTCATCTTCTCATTTTCACCCTTACATTTTCCTTTCACTTGTTATTGCTCCCTTTATTCTCTTTTTATTCTTCCTCTCGCAGACTCATCATCAACGCTCATTCTCTCTACAAATCTCTCAGTATCGTGCCTTGCTCTCTTTTAACCTCACCCTCTGTCTCTCAGCCTCTCTTCACAACCTCCCAAATTTCTCTCCCTTTCTCTCTCAATGCAACATGTGAACGCAAATAGGCCAGCACACAGTGGAGCACTTTCTCCAAATTGAGAGGTGTCTAAATGGAGTGTATTAGCCCTCGTAAAAAGG
The DNA here is from genome assembly GCF_045791955.1 of Oncorhynchus clarkii lewisi. Classification (NCBI taxonomy): domain Eukaryota; kingdom Metazoa; phylum Chordata; class Actinopteri; order Salmoniformes; family Salmonidae; genus Oncorhynchus; species Oncorhynchus clarkii. Next base: position 5,050,416 of record NC_092172.1, read on the forward strand.
CTGCCCTCATACAGAAGACCGAAATACAAATTGGAACACCCTCACAGACACAAAATGTCAGTTCTGTGTCTGCTATGATAACTAGCTAGCTAGCTAGCTACTTGGCTTATCACCTTGAGAAATGGATGTATCAGACTATCATCTCCTCAGACAGAGCAGTGAAAGTGGTGCTGAAAGCCTTTTGGCTTCCCAACAGCCAATGACATGAGGCCAGGGCCATGAGGGTCTGAGAGTTCCAGCCAAAAAACTAAGCGGCCCAATCCCATATGAACTCCTAACCCCTACACCCTATGTACTTGTGGAGATCTGAGAGGATTTGACAGGTGCAATCTTGTCCTCTGATGGGCTAGGTTGAAGTTTCACCATATACCAATCCAATCCTCTCACTGTAGATCTCCACAAGTGCATAGGGTTATTAAGGGTTCATGCTTTCTTCTCTCCTCCACCCTCTGTTCCTCCCTCCCTCCCTTCCTCCATCCTCTCGGTCAACAAGAGATGAAATGGTCAGGTATGGAGGCCAAATAACAGATGTATGATAACTTAATTCATCCATGGTTCAGTAAGTCTCATCAGTCAGCCTAAGTGTGTGAGCTCACTACTCTGACAGGACAACAACAACAAAAACATGGATATGTAGGCTTTATCTCTGTAGTGGGTGGGTTATGGCCTAAAGAAGCTATTTCTACATATTTGGCTCACTAACAAATCCCAATGAGGTAGCTAGTGAAGATGTGGACATGGACATGGACATTGTATTATGGCCCAGAAGACAGCTGGTGGCCTACTACAGTATTACTCACAGAAAGCTAAGGCGTTACTTGCTAGTCGTTCAAGGCAAGCCAGCACTTTTAATAAATAAATGAAGGAAGGAAGGGAGGGAGAGAGAGAGAGAAAGGAGCTTCTAGTGCCGTTGTATCAAGATGTATTGCCTTAGCCTTAAAATGACATCTCTGCCTTTCTCTTGAAATGCTCCCTCTCCTCCTCCTCCTCCTGCTTTAAAGTTATTGGAAGCGATGAGTTCACCCTTGAGTGTGTACTGTACGCAAGGCAATACTCAAGGAATGTGACTGATAGGCCTACCAACACTCTAGGAATGTGATTGATACCATAGTGACTCAAGGTGGGTGATGCCAGCATGTGTGATGGTTTATGAATGCATGTATAGGCTGTTATAATGGGCTGTTCAATTAAAAACAGAAAAGGTAAGTGAGAAATAGGCATTGGTCTGAAGCCTTAAAAATAAAGGAAAATCATGAGCACCACAATGCCTACTTCACACATGCTCTACCAAGGTTTTGCAGCACACAGCTTTGACCTACTACAGTAGCTATGTTGGTCTATGCACTTACAACAATGTGTAGGCAGGTTGTTAGTATTCAAACCTTCTGAACCAGCCCAATTCATACTCTGAGAGGAGTTGCTCCTACAATAATGTGATTTGTACTGCATACAAGGTCATGTATTGCATTCTTCCCACCCCACACTAAGACACTATCCCATTCCACAAACTTGTCAAGCTTTTTCTTAACTACATGAAAGCAAGCTTTGATTTTATACTTACAAGACTGTCAGGCTTGATTGAGTGAGCTGTTTTGTCTTGTAGTAATGTGCTGCTGTCACGCCCTGACCTTAGAGATCATTTTTATGTCTCTATTTTGGTTTGGTCAGGGCGTGAGTTGGGGTGGGCATTCTATGTTTTGTGTTCTATGTTTTCTATTTCTGTGTGTTTGGCCGGGTGTGGTTCTCAATCAGAGGCAGCTGTCTATCATTGTCTCTGATTGAGAACCATACTTAGGTAGCCTTTTCCCACCTGTGGTTTGTGGGTAGTTGTTTTCTGTTTTTGTGTCTGCACCAGACAGAACTGTTTCGTTCGTTCGCGTTGTTGTTTTTTGTTATTCAGTGTTCAGTTCTATTAATAAATCATGAACACTTACCACGCTGCACCTTGGTCCTCTACTTAAAACAGCTGTTACAGAACTACCCACCACCAAAGGACCAAGCAGCGTGGCCAGGAGGAGCAGGGATCCTGGACCCGGGAGAAGAGAGAATGGAGGACATCGTGGACATGGGAGGAGGTGATGGCAGGGGACAAGACCCTGCCATGGAAATAGGCTGAAGTATTGAGGGAGGAACAACTTCGCTACCAGGAGTCACGGCAACGAAGCAGACACGAGAGACTGCTCCCCCCCCCAGAAATTGGGGTGAAATTGGTGAAATTGGAGGTGAGCGAAAGGAGCGAAGCAGAGACAGTGAAGGAGTTGATGGGGAGATTGGAGATTGGAGGAGAGAGTAATGAGAGAGTCCTCCTGTCCGGAGCTGCCAGAATCGCCCTCCTGTCCGGGGCTGCCAGAGTCGCCCTCCTGTCCGGGGCTGCCAGAGTCGCCCTCCTGTCCGGGGCTGCCAGAGTCGCCCTCCTGTCCGGGGCTGCCAGGGTCGCCCTCCTGTCCGGGGCTGCCAGAGTCGCCCTCCTGTCCGGGGCTGCCAGGGTCGCCCTCCTGTCCGGGGCTGCCAGGGTCGCCCTCCTGTCCGGGGCTGCCAGGGTCGCCCTCCTGTCCGGGGCTGCCAGGGTCGCCCTCCTGTCCGGGGCTGCCAGGGTCGCCCTCCTGTCCGGGGCTGCCAGGGTCGCCCTCCTGTCCGGGGCTGCCAGGGTCGCCCTCCTGTCCGGAGCTGCCCGGGTCGCCCTCCTGTCCGGAGCTGCCCGGGTCGCCCTCCTGTCCGGGGCTGCCCGGGTCGCCCTCCTGTCCGGGGCTGCCAGGGTCGCCCTCCTGTCCGGGGCTGCCCGGGTCGCCCTCCTGTCCGGGGCTGCCAGGGTCGCCCTCCTGTCCGGGGCTGCCAGGGTCGCCCTCCTGTCCGGGGCTGCCAGGGTCGCCCTCCTGTCCGGGGCTGCCAGGGTCGCCCTCCTGTCCGGGGCTGCCAGGGTCGCCCTCCTGTCCGGAGCTGCCCGGGTCGCCCTCCTGTCCGGAGCTGCCCGGGTCGCCCTCCTGTCCGGAGCTGCCCGGGTCGCCCTCCTGTCCGGGGCTGCCGGGGTCGCCCTCCTGTCCGGGGCTGCCGGGGTCGCCCTCCTGTCCGGAGCTGCCCGGGTCGCCCTCCTGTCCGGGGCTGCCCGGGTCGCCCTCCTGTCCGGGGCTGCCAGGATCGCCCTCCTGTCCGGGGCTGCCAGGGTCGCCCTCCTGTCCGGGGCTGCCAGAGTCGCCCTCCTGTCCGGGGCTGCCAGAGTCGCCCTCCTGTCCGGGGCTGCCAGAGTCGCCCTCCTGTCCGGGGCTGCCAGAGTCGCCCTCCTGTCCGGGGCTGCCAGAGTCGCCCTCCTGTCCGGGGCTGCCAGAGTCGCCCTCCTGTCCGGGGCTGCCAGAGTCGCCCTCCTGTCCGGGGCTGCCAGAGTCGCCCTCCTGTCCGGGGCTGCCAGAGTCGCCCTCCTGTCCGGGGATGCCAGAGTCGCCCTCCTGTCCGGGGCTGCCAGAGTCTCTGTTGCTAAACAGAACATTAGGGATATCTGTTCTTCCGCACTTTATCTAACCTGACCTCCACCCCAAAGTGCTCACTCCTCCCCAACTCAAGGCTGTCATGGTTATTGATACCAGACTGTGTCTCTTCTCCTCCCAGAGTTTCCCTGATGGCTAACAATAACATATCCTGACATAATATAAAGTTATACATTACCCTCTCTCCCTCAGTGACATTGCTAGTTTCCAAGATGTCTCCCCTTCTCAATGCCTGCCAGATGTAATCACTTTCCTGCACTCAGCACATTCCAAGCTTAGTTGCACACACTATATACCTTCCTCCTATAACCCTTAACCTCTGGTCTAGACCCTCTAAACCTTAGCACTCCATCAGTGACGTGAATAAGTATATTTTCATATTCTCAGAACCCAACATTATCTATAGGCTATGTTTCAACTTGTCAATTTCAAAATTATTTTCTAACAAGTTGTATTTTCTAACAACAGTTTGAATTGTGGTGTGTTCCGCATCATTAATTCACATAGTAGTAGACCATTTCAGCATTGTGGACAATTTATGTTGGAGGCTTTATTGAGCTGGACAAATGTCTCTCTTTGAGGACAGCCCACACACTTCACCAATGTTTCCTCAGATCGAGTATGCAGACATTTGCGCAGTCTTGCACGATTTCCCACATTTTCTGTCTGGCGCTCGCATTACCTTCCTTGTTGTTTTCCTTACAAATAATAACTTTGTATATGTGTGCAAACAAACCCAACTTATTGTAAATCATGCAAATATAACTTGTCTGTGTATAGCCTGGGGTGGTTAATTTCTGTATTTTCAAATGAGGAGAGAAACTTATCACACAAGTCAGAGTTATGCTTAAACTAAATCTTTATTCACTTATAAGGAAAGCATGTCACACCACACCCACAAGTGAATGATGTGAGTGCGCTACAATAACGATGGCTGGTCAACAAATCACTCTTAGATGATTCGTTGAGAGCCCCGACACAAAGAATCCAACACCATTTTATAGCTAAGATACACCCCCTTAATGTTCATGACAAACAACAGATGTATGGAATGGGTCACAAGGTTAGGATTCGTATGAAAGATACAAATAATTCACAGCAGACAGTATCCGCTGTAAAGGCTGTTCTCATTGTGTAGAAACCAGGGTCTAGCCCCCAAAACAAGGTTCCTCTCATAATTATCCATACTGGAGCCTTCTCCACCCTGGTACCTCAGTACGGAAACACCAACTCATGCTATGGAATGCGGTCTTGTTAGGTTTATCACCCAAGGCATCGTAAATCTTCCGTCAGCATTAAGCCCCCAGGGCCCATTCTCAGTAGAACACACACAGATGAGAGCGTTCTATCCCCCTATTCTGCTGCATAAAACAACCATTTGATGCAATTATAGTATTAGCACATAATCTTGCAATTTTGCTTTCACAAGCCGTATATAAAGACACCTGCTGGATTTTCCCAGGCAGAGCTTCTGACAGACATTCACTATGGTGCATTAAGTTTGTTGAAACCTCTTCAGCGCACAGACAAATAAACAATGATTCATTTAAGATTGACTTCGAGTGTCCCTGTGTAAGAATTTCCACAACAGTGTGTTCCAATCAAAGTAAGTGTCTTATTTTCTATATATCTTGTTGTTGTTTCTACTGTAGCATACAGTATGTATGTATGTATGTATGTATGTATGTATGTATGTATGTATGTATGTATGTATGTATGTATGGCGCATAATGTATTTACAGTTTTATTCACATGTTTTCAAGTACTGATGACGAATAATGTATTCTGATTATTGCATAGATTGTAATGGACACCTATGATGTGTGTAAAATACTTTTTTGACGGTTGTACTTATTATAATGAGATAAAGCTAAGCTATTTGTTGACATTATACAATGCATTCTGGGTGTCACGTAAACGTCTGTCAGACCAAAGACATTATAATGAGGTGAAGGAATGGTTCACTCATCTTTCGGGTAAACTCCCGGAAGTGAATGATCATAGATGACACACCTCCTTCAACATGCATACAGCAAACAGACCAAACTCATCTTGTCTCCTCTTATTATCTTTGGTTGACGAGAATAACAAACATGGCGGCGCGCACCACCTACCCATCATTCAATTACTTTCGATTTCTAGAAAGTATTTTACTTAATTATTTTGATCAATGTTGAACTCACCCGTTATGTAATTATTTATGAATAGTAATTCTGTCAGCCGCCGAGAGTTATCTAAATATGAACGCTTGTGTTATGTCAATATGTCCTCAGTTAGCGCTAGGACTAATTTTCCAGTTTGGTTGATTGTGTATGCTGTTGCTACTTCTGAATGTCAGAACATTGCATCCCAAAAATAAACTTGTCACATTCAGGACATAACTTTGTAAGGACTGTTTTTGTGCAAAATGTTTCTGTGAAAATACAGTGTGGCTAGCTGAAATGCTGACTGTTGCTTCAATCGAAACTGGATGTTCTAAATAAGAGTTCTAATCAAACCGGTTTGAAAGTACGCTCCAGGGACCACTGTAGAATGATCACACCCATTTGTTGGTACGTGTGAAAAGGTTAAGTGTGCCTGTGCATCAATCTAAGTAACATAATAAAAAAATCCCCATCAAAATTTGTCAGTTTAAACTAGAGATATGTTTTTTTTTGCATGGGCCGTCTCAATCCACCACCTCCGCCTATGTCAGCCTTCCCCATCTGCGGTGGAAGGTTGCCGAGCTACAGGGATGTTTGTCAGATCATGAGGCATCCCGAAAATCAGTCTCCTCATGAAAACATCTGTAGTGTTCTGAACCGTTTAAGACACAAACTAATATGACCCCACTGTGGAAAGATGAGACTCATGTTTTGCTCTCCACTTTTTGCTCTACGACCCCCGCAAGTATCACGGGACTCGTCTGAAGGTAACCCATACAAATGAATGGGAGTATGGACCATAGGGGTTAAAAATGTGTCCAAAAAACACTAATATTTCCTGAGCTTTCTTATATCTCCTAGATATAGGACAGACACTTCAAACCCGTATTCCGAATGATCCATTTTTTGACTGTCTTTTTTGCTATTAATGAATGTGTTATTCTATGTGTTTCTATGGACTGTAGTGGTAAAGGCCAAATTCAGTACTTTATCAAATATTTTGTATATATATTTTTGGAATACCTAAAGGGGTCATAAAATTCAAAATCAAAAACCAATGAAATAATCCATGGTATGATCATTTTAAAACAATTCCATATGTTAGCTTAGTAGAACCTCCTCCCCTAACAGCTTAGACTTTTTGAGGTTAATAGCAGGACACTGTAAAGTCCACTGCAAAATTATTGGGCAGATTTGTCTTGGTAAAGGATGCATGAATCAGGGTTATTCCACCAAATATTGACTTCTGAACTCTTCCAAAGTCAAAAAATGTGTATTGTGTTGTTTAAAAATGAATATAAACTTATTTTCTTTGCATTATTTGAGGTCTGACAACACTGCATCTTTGTTATTTTGACCAGTTGTCATTTTCTGCAAATAAATGCTCTAAATGACAACATTTTTATTTGAAATTGGGGAGAAATGTGGTCAGTAGTTTATAGAATAAAACAAAAAAGTTTATTTTACCCGAACACCTACAAATAGTAAAACCAGAGAAACTGACAATTTTGCAGTGGTCTCTTAATTTTTTCCAGACCTGTATAGTAGGCTGTTTGAGAAGGTTTGAATCCTAAGCAGCCTGACTACACATTGTTGGAAGTACAATAGACCAACATAGCTACTGTAGTAGGTCAAAGTTGTGTGCTGGAAAAGCTTGTTAAAGCATAAGTGAAGAAGGCATTGTGGTGCTTCTCACTTAAAACATCGTTTTCCGTTTTTAAATTCCATGTTTTTTACACCGAAAGGTGATTAATCAACATTTTTATACCACATATAGCGTATTGCGTAACACAGCAATAAAAGTAAAAGTACAATCCGTCCCCCATACATTAAGCAGTTTGTCTCTTCGCTATACCATAGGGATGGCCATACCGTAAGGATACAATAGGGATGGCTTGCATCTCACGGATAAGGACACCGATGACCTCTGATGAGCCATCAAACAAGAAAAAGGACTATATATGATTAGGATTGAATCCTACTACACCAGCTCAGATGCTTGTCGGATGTGGCAGGGCTAGCAAACCATTACGGACTACAAAGGGAAACCGAGCAGTGAGTTGCCCAGTGACGCAGACCTCCCAGATGAGCTAAATGGTTGCTTCGAGGGAAACACTGAGCCATGTATGAGAGCCCCTGCTGTCCCAGACGACTGTGTGATCTCGCTCTCCGTGGCCGATGTGAGTAAGACTTTTAAACAGATTAACACTTGTAAGGCCGCTGGGACAGATGGAATACTAGGGCGCGTTCTCAGAGCATGTGCAGACCAGCTGGTAAGTGTCCTCACAAACATTTTCAACCTCTCCTTATCCCAGTCTGTGATCCCAACATGTTTCAAGCAGGCCACCATTGTCCCTGATCCCAAGAAGGTAACCTGCCCAAATGACTATTGTACCATAGCACTCACATCTGTAACCATGAAATGCTTGAAAGGCTGGTCATAGCACACATCAACACCATCACCCCAGACACCATAGACCCACTGCAATTTGTATACCGCTCAACAGATCCACCGATAACACAATATCTAGTGCACTCCACACTGCTGTCTCCCATTTGGACAAGAGGAATACCTATGTGAGAATGATGTTCATTGACTATAGCTCAGCATTCAACACCCTAGTCCCCTCCAAGCTCGGGACCCTGGGACTGAACACCTCCCTCTGCAACTGAATCCTGGACTGCCTAACGTGCCATCCCTTGGAGGTGAGGGTAGGCAACAACACATCCGCCACACTGACCCTAAACACGGGGAACCCTCAGGGGTGTGTGCTTAGTCCCCTCCTGTACTCCCTATTAACCCATGACAGCGTAGCCACGCACGACTCCAACACCATCATCAAGCTTGCTTACGACACAACACTGGTAGGCCTGATCACAGATGATGATGAGACAGAATACAGGGAGGTGGTCAGAAGGCCCGAAAAATGGTCAGACTCCGGCCACCCAAGCCTTGGTTCTCTCTGCTAACGCATGGGAAGCAGTACCGGAGTGCCAAGTCTGGGACCAAGAGCGTCCTGAAAAGCTTCTACTCTGAAGGCATAAGTCTGCTAAATAGTTAATCAAATGGCTACCCGGACTATTTGCATTAATCCTTTTTTTGCACAGACTCTATGCACACTCACTGGACTCTACCCATACACTCACACTCCAACACTCACACTCATACACTCACACTCAGACATACAGTACATTACCAAAAGTGTGTCGACACCTGCTTGTCGAACAGCTCATTCCAAAATCATGAAATCATCAATAATTAATATGGCATTGGTCTCCTCTTTGCTGCTGTAACAGCCTCCACTCTTCTGGGAAGGCTTTCCACTAGATGTTTGAACATTGCTGCAGGGACTTGCTTCCATTCAGCTACAAGAGCATGAGGTCGGGCACTGATGTTGGGCAATTAGGCCTGGCTTGCAGTCACCTTACCAATTAATCCCAAAGGTGTTCGATGGGGTTGAGGTCAGGACTCTGTGCAGGCCAGTCAAGTTCTTCCACACCGATCTCAACAAACAATTTCTGTATGGACCTCGCTTTCTGCATGCGGACATTGTCATGCTGAAACAGGAAAGGGCTTTCCCCAAACTGTTACCATGAAGTTGGAGGCACAAAATCATCTAGAATGCCATTGTATGCTGTAGCGTTATGCTTTCCCTTCATTGGAACTAAGGGGCCTAGCCCGAACCATGAAGAACAGCCCCAGACCATTATTCCTCCTCCACCAAACTTAACAGTTGGCACTATGCATTAGGGCAGGTAGCATTCTCCTGGCATCTGCCAAACCCAGATTCGTCCATCGGCTTGACTGCTCCAGAGTCCAATGGTGGCAAGCTTTACACCACTCCAGCCAACGTTTGACATTGTGCGTGGTGATCTTAGGCTTGTGTGCAGCTGCTCTGCCATTTCATGAAGCTATGATGGTGCCACGTTGAAAGTCACTGAGCTTTTCAGTAAGGCCATTATACTGTCAACATTTGTCTATGGAGATTGCATTGCTCTGTTCTCAAGTTTATACACCTGTCAGCAACGGGTCTGGCTGAAATAGCCGAATCCACCAATTTGTCCACATACTTTTGTATATATAGTGTACACACACACCTCTGTTTATGATCAGGATGTCTTGCTCCCAGGCAGACTAAATAACTTTTTTGCCCGCTTTGAGGACAATACAGTGCCACTGACACGGCCTGCAACGAAAACATGCGGTCTCGCCTTCACTGCAGCCGAGGTGAGTAAGACATTTAAACGTGTTAACCCTCGCAAGGCTGCAGGCTCAGACGGCATCCCCAGCCGCGCCCTCAGAGCATGCGCAGACCAGCTGGCCGGTGTGTTTACGGACATATTCAATCAATCCCTATACCAGTCTGCTGTTCCCACATGCTTCAAGAAGGCCACCATTGTTCCTGTTCCCAAGAAAGCTAAGGTAACTGAGCTAAACGACTACCGCCCCGTAGCACTCACATCCGTCATCATGAAGTGCTTTGAGAGACTAGTCAAGGACCATATCACCTCCACCCTACCTGACACCCTAGACCCACTCCAATTTGCTTACCGCCCAAATAGGTCCACAGACGATGCAATCTCAACCACACTGCACACTGCCCTAACCCATCTGGACAAGAGGAATACCTATGTGAGAATGCTGTTCATCGACTACAGCTCGGCATTCAACACCATAGTACCCTCCAAGCTCGTCATCAAGCTCGAGACCCTGGGTCTCAACCCCGCCCTGTGCAACTGGGTACTGGACTTCCTGACGGGCCGCCCCCAGGTGGTGAGGGTAGGCAACAACATCTCCTCCCCGCTGATCCTCAACACTGGGGCCCCACAAGGGTGCGTTCTGAGCCCTCTCCTGTACTCCCTGTTCACCCACGACTGCGTGGCCACGCACGCCTCCAACTCAATCATCAAGTTTGCGGACGACACAACAGTGGTAGGCTTGATTACCAACAACGACGAGACGGCCTACAGGGAGGAGGTGAGGGCCCTCGGAGTGTGGTGTCAGGAAAATAACCTCACACTCAACGTCAACAAAACTAAGGAGATGATTGTGGACTTCAGGAAACAGCAGAGGGAACACCCCCCTATCCACATCGATGGAACAGTAGTGGAGAGGGTAGCAAGTTTTAAGTTCCTCGGCATACACATCACAGACAAACTGAATTGGTCCACTCACACAGACAGCATCGTGAAGAAGGCGCAGCAGCGCCTCTTCAACCTCAGGAGGCTGAAGAAATTCGGCTTGTCACCAAAAGCACTCACAAACTTCTACAGATGCACAATCGAGAGCATCCTGGCGGGCTGTATCACCGCCTGGTATGGCAACTGCACCGCCCTCAACCGTAAGGCTCTCCAGAGGGTAGTGAGGTCTGCACAACGCATCACCGGGGGCAAACTACCTGCCCTCCAGGACACCTACACCACCCGATGTCACAGGAAGGCCATAAAGATCATCAAGGACATCAACCACCCGAGCCACTGCCTGTTCACCCCGCTATCATCCAGAAGGCGAGGTCAGTACAGGTGCATCAAAGCTGGGACCGAGAGACTGAAAAACAGCTTCTATCTCAAGGCCATCAGACTGTTAAACAGCCACCACTAACACTGAGTGGCTGCTGCCAACACACTGACACTGACTCAACTCCAGCCACTTTAATAATGGGAATTGATGGGAAATGATGTAAATATATATAATGTTACTTACCCTACATTATTCATCTCATATGCATACGTATATACTGTACTCTATATCATCGACTGTATCCTTATGTAATACATGTATCACTAGCCACTTTAAACTATGCCACTTTGTTTACATACTCATCTCATTTGTACATACTGTACTCGATACCATCTACTGTATCTTGCCTATGCTGCTCTGTACCATCACTCATTCATATATCCTTATGTACATATTCTTTATCCCCTTACACTGTGTACAAGACAGTAGTTTTGGAATTGTTAGTTAGATTACTTGTTATTACTGCATTGTCGGAACTAGAAGCACAAGCATTTCGCTACACTCGCATTAACATCTGCTAACCATGTGTATGTGACAAATAAAATTTGATTTGATTTGATGATATATCCTGATTGACTAGTCACTTTACCCCTACCTACATGTACACATCTACCTCGACTACCTTGTACCCCTGCACATTGACTAGTGGTGTGTGTGTGTGTGTCAAAACTACATATGAAAGAGAACTGTCAAAAACATGCCTGGCAGTCTGTTCCTAGCAGTGGCAGTGATTGGTCAATGCCAACAAGACCCGCCGTACCAAACCAGCCATACCAACAGCGTCTGTGCCGATCAAGCTGACTGCACTACTGCCTACTCCTGAAGCCAAGGCACTTGATTCATCATTCTCTCACTCCTTTCTCATTTTCTCCCCCCTCCCCCCGGGGGCTTATGGTGCCATCTGGACAATGACCACCGCCAGACACCTTCAGTCCTCTCTTTTGTCGGATACAGAGAACAATACAAAATGTACATCTTCCGTGGCTGCCGTCATTGTCAACCTAACAGTAGGTAGGTAGACACATTTATTTCCCCGAACCCCACCCCCACATACTCTGTATCACACCACTGATAAGATAGAAAAGCCAGTATCTCAACCGCCACCCGCCTGCTCTGACAATCGAGCTGCGACAAAAGCCAAGAGGTCACTGATAAACAAAATGTCACACGTCGTCTCCCGTTCTTGCCACCTGCAAAATCTTTTGGGAAACACCTTCACAGTGAGCAAACCATCAATTTCTCGGTTTGCCTCAGAAGTAACAAAGGGTGTCAAACCTGCCTATTGTGCATTTTAGAGGAAAATAACACTGGTAGATTTCTGAGTGTTGATACACACCACAGCCTCTGAATGGTTTCCCCACTGAGCTCTCATTCTGCGGGTTGTGATGAAAAGCAAAAGGGTGAGAGCTTCTCAAATGAGTATAATCATCACCCCTTATCTCCAAAATGGCTGTTTTGTTGTGTATAATTTCCCCTGGAGATCTATTATGTCAGGGAGAGCAGGGGCATTCAACACATATTACCTGAGGGATATTGAAAAATGTAAATATCCTCAATGAACACAATCCATTGTCAGAGTGGTAATAAGAAAACAGAGATCATTTGTTACCATTGTATTAATATGAGGCCTCAAGCAATAATTACCAAGTGTGGGGGATGACGGATGTGTGTCAAATTTAAAATATACCATTCGTTAATGAGGAAGGCGCCTTCTGATTGCAGTCACACTTCAAGCTATTCCACATACGCGGTTTTGCTATAATTAGCTGAGCGACTCAATTAGTAAATTGCTAATGAATGATGCAGAAAGTTGTTAGTAAACAATCCCTGTCAACATACTTTGAAATTCAAATCTTAAGGAATATTAAATGAAGCTATTTAATTTAACCATCCTATCTTTGACAGAGGAACAGTTGCAGAGTGAAACAGTGCAGTTCCCTTCTTCATGACAGCGAGATTTGGAAAGTGTGGGGATTCCTGAACTTGTACACCGTCAGCCTAGGATTATCTTTACCATTTGGAGGATAAGAAAATACTAGTGAAAACGGAAAATCTTATTTTTTATAATTACATATTACAATATTATTTTTGGGACGATATAGAGCTCGCCAGCTTGCAGTTCTAAAATAACAGAAATTAGTTACCTCTGGGTCATTTAGCCATTCCTACAGGGAAAATGAATTGGGAAAGAATAGGGTTTGTGATTAACACCGAAAATAAGGTCTGAGGTTAACACAGGCTTAGGAGATATTATACGTTTTGTTCTATGAGATAATAACAGTCAGTTAACATGGCCTTTATGAATTGTGAAGCCTAAATGTGCTTTGTGATATTTTTTATTATATCAATAATTCAAAATACACAAAAAATTACATTAGCTGATGAAGATTACCTCTTAGAACAAAACATAAGATCTTCTAAGCCTGTGTTTGTTTACCACAGAGCTGATTTTCGGCATTTATCCAAAAACCCTACAAAAATACCACTGTTCTGGCCCCTGTAGTTGGGTTTGAATTCCTTTAGGCTATAGTGTTGGTTGAGGTCAGGGGATTCTGGAGGCCAGGTCATCCGATGCAGCACTCCATCACTCTCCTTGGTAAAATAGCCCTTACACAGCCTGGAGGTGTATTGGGTCATTGTCCTGTTGAATAACAAATGATAGTCCCACTAAGAAACTTTAAAAGTTCTTGAAATTTTCCGCATTGACTGCCCTTAAAATAATGACGGACTGTCGATTCTCTTTGCTTATTCGAGCTGTTCTTGCCATAATAATATGGACTTGGTCTTTTACCAAATAGGGCTATCTTCTGTATACTGACCCGACCACAACACAACTGACTGGCTGAAACGCATTAAGAAGGAAAACATTTCCACAAATTAACTTTTAAGAAGGCACACCTATTAGTTGAAATGCATTCCAGGTGACTACCTTATGAAGCTGGTTGAGAGAATGCCAAGCGTGTGTGTGCTAAGCTGTCATCAAGGCAAAGGTTGGCTACTTGAATAATCTCAAATATAACATATATTTCTATTTGTTTAACACTTTTTTGGTTACTACATTATTCCATGTATTATTAAACACGGTTTATTTTACATTTCTGCAAATATATAAAAAAAATAACATAACATTTACATAAGTATTCAGACCATTTACTCAGTACTTTGTTAAAGCACCTTTGGCAGCAACTACAGCCTCGAGCCTTCTTGGATATGATGCTACATTGGTTGCTCCACTAAAAGCTTTGCGATTATGCTGCAGTACTTAGAGGTAATTTGTGGTTTAGTACGGTACCCTGTGTCACCAGTTCATTGCTCCAGACCAGCGCAAGGGGGAGTTAGAGCACTGATTATGCTTTTGGGTCCTACTGTGTCTCTAACTAACAATGAATGGGTGACATAAACCTAAATAGAAACTGATAATTGTGCACGACTTCAGTATTACTTACTAAAACTGTTGTTACAATAAGATTTGTATTTATTTATTTTGTTAGGATTATTTTGCCCTTACTGTAGCCCACTCCCGACCAGTCACGTTGTACAGTGCCCGAGTGGTGCAACGGTCTAAAACACTGTATAACAGTGCAAGCTGTGTTGCTACAAATGCTGGTTCTGTGCCGGCCTCGACTGGGAAACGCATGAGATGACCGTAGGATTTTGGTTTCTCTCCCTCTAAAAACAGAAATAAATAATTTTAAATAACAAACCGGCTTTATTTACAAATTAGTAACAATGTCTCACCCCATGTTCAAGAATGGCCTTTTTCCTCAATCATTTTACGTTATTTAAAAACAAAATCTCCAAAATAATTTTTTAAACAATGCGATTATTATTAATAATTCAGAATTATATAAAAGCCCCTTGGATATTCTCACAGATATATTTTTACCCCTGTTATTAGCAGGACAATATATATATTGGTCATATTGGTCATGGCTCCCGAGTGGCACACAATGGAATTGCCTTGCAGATTTCCAGCTGTATCCATTGAAAGTGCGCCACACTGGGTAGCACAGAGCAACGCTTTAAGGGGCAATGCACTAGTATTGGCGCTGACTAGGGAAACGCTCCCGCTGTCCTTTGTGCCAGTCTGCACGTTCAAACTTAAACAATGTAACTAATAATGGGATCTTTATGCTTTCGTTAATAAAATTATTATAAAAATACTCTTTCAAAAATGGATGCATAACAAATTACTATATCACTGAATTACAGAAATATCCTCCAATCCTCTATATGTAATTATTGGAGGAGAGTCACGTCATATATGTCTATATAATGTAGGCCTACCGTAGGCGACATGAGTCTCACTAGTGTTGAGTAATGTGCAGTTAAAAACTTTGATAGCGTCCCACCTGGCCAACACCTGGCCAACATCCGGTGAAATTGCAGAGCGCAAAATACAGTATTATAAATATTGAACTTTCATAAAATCACAAGTGTAATACATCAAAATAAAGCTGAACTTATTGTTAATCCAGCCGCTGTGTCAGATTTCAAAAAGGCTTTACAGCGAAAGCAAACCATGCGATTATCTGAGGACAGCGCCCCACATACAAACATATGAAAAACACATTTCAACCAGGCAGGTGCGACACGAAATTCAGAAATAGAGATATAAAAAATGCCTTACCTTTGATGATCTTCTTCTGTTGGCACTCCAAAAAGTCCTAGTTACATCACAAATGGTCCTTTTGTTCGATAATGTTATTCTTTATATCCATAAAAACTCACTTCAGTCAATAATCCAACCAGTTTCCCTCCATCAAAATGCATACAAAATGAATCCCAAACGTTACTAATAATCTTTTCCAAACAAGTCAAACAACATTTATAATCAAACCTTAGGTACCCTAATACGTAAATAAACAATCAAATTTAAGACGGAAAATCGTTATTGTCTTTACCGGAGAAAAATACCAAAGAACACGCTCTCTTCCACGCGCTTGGAAACACAACAGATACCTATAAAAACTAGTTTCTGGCTCATTTTTCCAAAAACCAGCCTCAAACTCTTTCTAAAGACTGTTGACATCTAGTGGAAGCCCTAGGAACTGCAATCTGGGAGGACTTGGCCTTATAATAAAAGTGATAGCCATTGAAAATAGTGGTAGGCTGAATTTTTTTGGGGGGGTGGTTTGTTCTCGGGGTTTCGCCTGCCATATCAGTTCTGTTATTGTAAGGGTTTTCCTGTGGTGAAGGAGAGGCGGACCAAAATGCAGCGTGGTGGTTATTCATGTTCTTTAATAAAATAACTATACATGAAATAACTAACAAAACAATAAATGTGCGAAAACCTAAACAGTCCTATCTGGTGCAAACACAGAGACAGGAACAATCACCCACCACCACACAGTGAAACCCAGGCTACCTAAGTATGATTCTCAATCAGAGACAACTACTGACACCTGCCTCTGATTGAGAACCATTCTAGGCCGAAACATAGAAATACCCAAAACCTAGAAAAACAAACATAGACTGCCCACCCAACTCACGCCCTGACCATACTAAATAAATACAAAACAAAGGAAATAAAGGTAAGAACGTGACAGTACCCCCCCCCCCCCCCCCCCCCAAAGGTGCGGACTCCGGCAGCAAAACCTTGACCTATAGGGGAGGGTCTGGGTGGGCGTCTGTCCGCGGTGGCGGCTCTGGCGCGGGACGCGGACCCCACTTCACTATTGTCTTAGTCCGCCTCATTGTCCGCCTCCGTGGCTCTCTAACCATGGCAACCCCTCTCAATGACCCCACTGGACAGAGGGGCAGCTCGGGACAGAGGTGCAGCTGCTCGGGACAGAGGGGCGGCTGCTCGGGACAGAGGGGCTCTGGCGCCTCTGGGCTTAGGGGCTCTGGCGCCTCTGGGCTGAGGGGCTCTGGCGCCTCTGGGCTGAGGGGCTCTGGCGCCTCTGGGCTGACTGGCGGCCCCTGGCTGACTGGCGGCCCCTGGCTGACTGGCGGCACTGGCGGCCCCTGGCTGACTGGCGGCACTGGCGGCCCCTGGCAGACTGGCGGCACTGGCGGCTCCTGGCAGACTGGCGGCACTGGCGGCTCCTGGCAGACTGGCGGCACTGGCGGCTCCTGGCAGACTGGCGGCACTAGCGGCTCCTGGCAGACTGGCGGCACTGGCGGCTCCTGGCAGATTGGCGGCACTGGCGGCGCTGGGCAGACTGGCGGCACTGGCGGCGCTGGGCAGACGGGTGGCTCAGGCGGCGCTGGGCAGACGGGTGGCTCAGGCGGTGCTGGGCAGACGGGTGGCTCAGATGGCGCTGGGCAGACGGGAGGCTCCGGCAACGCTGGAGAGACGGGTAGCTCAGATGGCGCTGGGCAGACGGGAAGCTCCGGCAACGCTGGAGAGGAAGGCTCTGGCAGCGCTGGACTAAGGAGCTCTGGTGCCTCTGGAATGAGGGGCTCTTGCGCCTCTGGACTGAGGGGCGGGAGCTCTGGCAGCGCCGAACAGGCGGGAGACTCCGGCTGCGCTGCAGAGGAGGGAGCACCTGTAGGGATGAGATGGAGAGACAGTCTGGTGCGGGGGGCTGCCACCGGAGGGCTGGTGCGTGGAGGTGGTACTGGGTAGACCGGACCGTGCAGGCGCACTGGAGCTCTTGAGCACCGAGCCTGCCCAGCCTTACCTGGTTGAATGCTCCCGGTCGCCCTGCCAGTGCGGCGAGGTGGAATAGCCCGCACTGGGCTATGCAGGCGAACCGGGGACACCGTGCGCAAGGCTGGTGCCATGTAAGCCGGCCCAAGGAGACGTACTGGGGACCAG
This sequence comes from Oncorhynchus clarkii lewisi, assembly GCF_045791955.1. Taxonomy (NCBI): domain Eukaryota; kingdom Metazoa; phylum Chordata; class Actinopteri; order Salmoniformes; family Salmonidae; genus Oncorhynchus; species Oncorhynchus clarkii. The sequence continues at coordinate 5,068,323 of NC_092172.1, forward strand.
ATGCGTAGAGCCGGCTTCATGGCACTTGGCTCGATGCTCACTCTAGCCCGGCCGATACGCGGAGCTGGTATGTACCGCACCGGGCTATGCACCCGCACTGGAGACACCGTGCGCTCCACAGCATAACACGGTGCCTGCCCGGTCTCTCCAGCCCCCCGGTAAGCACAGGAAGTTGGCGCAGGTCTCCTACCTGGCTTCGCCACACTTCCTGTGTGCCACCCCCAAGACATTTTTGGGGCTGCCTCTCGGGCTTCCTTGCCAGCCGTGTTCCCTCATATCGCTGGCTCCTCTCTCCGGCTGCCTCTGCTCTCCTAGCTGCCTCCACCTGTTCCCATGGAAGGTGATCCTTTCCCGCCAGGATCTCCTCCCATGTGTAGCAACCCTTGCCGTCCAATACATCGTCCCATGTCCATTCCTCTTTGCGCCGCTGTTGCTGTTGCCCGTTACCACGCCGCTTGGTCCTATTGTGGTGGGTGATTCTGTAAGGGTTTTCCTGTGGTGAAGGAGAGGCGGACCAAAATGCAGCGTGGTGGTTATTCATGTTCTTTAATAAAGGAACTATACATGAAATAACTAACAAAACAATAAATGTGCGAAAACCTAAACAGTCCTATCTGGTGCAAACACAGAGACAGGAACAATCACCCACCAACACACAGTGAAACCCAGGCTACCTAAGTATGATTCTCAATCAGAGACAACTACTGACACCTGCCTCTGATTGAGAACCATACTAGGCCGAAACATAGAAATACCCAAAACCTAGAAAAACAAACATAGACTGCCCACCCAACTCACGCCCTGACCATACTAAATAAATACATAACAAAGGAAATAAAGGGCAGAATGTGACAGTTATACTCACAGACATAGTTTTAACAGTTTTAGAAACCTTCGAGTGTTTTCTATCCGAATCTATCCGAATTATATGCACATCTTAGCTTCTGGGCCTGAGTAACAGGCAGTTTACTTTGGGCATGCTTTTCATCCAGACGTCAAAATACTGCCCGCTACCCAAGAGAGGTTAAAAGTGGTGTAGGTCTTATTTATTTAACCTTTTTGGGATAGGGGGCATCATTTTCACTTTTGGGTGAATTGCGTGCCCAGAGTAAACTGCCTCCTACTCTGTCCCAGATGGTAATATATGCATATTATTATTAGTATTGGATAGAAAACACTCTGAAGTTTCAAAAACTGTTTGACTGATGTCTGTGAGTATAAAATAACTCATATGGCAGGCGAAAACCTGAGAAAAATCCAACCAGGAAGTGGGAAATCTGAGGTTTGTAGTTTTTCAAAGCCTACCGAATACACAGTGTCTATGGGGTCAAGTTGCACTTCCTATGGCTTCCACTAGATGTCAACCGTCTTTAGAAACTTGTTTCAGGCTTCTGCTATAAAGGAGGGGGAAATGGGAGTTGAATGAGTCATGGGTCTGGCAGAGTGTCTCAGGCTTGTGACGCGTGCTCCCGACAGAGTTAGCTCTCGTTCCAGTGCTTTTCTTCAGACAATGAAATTGATAAATCAATGAGATGTTTCATTTTGTCCGAATCTCTTTGGGTATTGGTTAGACTACCATTATACAATTAGGGTGTAGAAATGTTATGCTCTTAATGTAACCTTTATTCAACTAGGCAAGTCAGTTAATTAAGAACAAATTCTTATTTTACCAGGACAGCCTACACCTTCCTCCCTGGCAGGTAATTGAACCCCAGTCTCCCACGTGCCCGCACAACACAGGGATTCTTTAGCTAAATAGCCCAGTACAGTATCCTACTCCCGACCATCACATTGTACAGGGCCATATTTTCCGTTCCATCCTAACGGAAACTAGGAGGGTTTTTCGTTTTCTTGGAATAGAAACACCATAATATTAATCAAATGAATCCCAAACTCTAAAAGTATTTGGAAAGGTAGATACAAATTATTTGTGACATTGTGGTTACAATAAAGAATGTAAACAAGATGCTGTGTTTTATTTACAGTATTGACGGACAGCTGGTGGCATTTTGAAAACAGGTTTTCAAACACTTCTAGCAAGATTAGCAGGACTCTTTATAGCCCGGCTCCTGTAGGTGTGAACATCCCCATACCTTCAATGTATTTGATGCTTAAGTACTCTGAAGTGTTACATTTCTAACTCAAAACAGCAGCATAGTATTTCTTCAAAATCTTTATGCTTTCGTTAATAAAATAACTCGAAAAGACATTCAAAATGCAGACGGTTATTTAAACTACATTTTAGTTGCACTTCCACCCAACTCCACGACCACGGGTAAAAACCTTGCTGAGATCATCAATGTATTTGTTGCATTGTAGTATCGTCAATTTCTCTAGCCAAAATGTAATGATGGCCTTGAACAGTTCATCTTTGCATGCGGGCTTGGCAGAGATACGGATGAATGTTTTCAGTTGATGCCAAACAGTTCGATCGGGTTTAAAATCAGGAGACCTACATGTAGAGATTAAAAAAAAACATTTTTGGATATACTCTAGGTCTGCCATAGGTGTTGCAGGTATTTTATTTATTTATTTTTATTTTACCTTTATTTTACTACATCCCCGAAACACCTCTCTGACATAGGGTCCAGCATATCTCTTGATGCCAACATGTTTTCACCACTTATTTCTGTCAGGCCCTGACCTTAGTTCCTTTTTTATGTCTCTATTTTGGTTTGGTCAGGGTGTGAGTTGGGGTGGGCATTGTTGTTTTTCTATGTTTTCTTTTCTATGTGTTTGGCCTGGTATGGTTCCCAATCAGAAGCAGCTGTCTATCGTTGTCTCTGATTGAGAACCATACTTAGGTAGCCTTTTCCCACCTGGTGTTTGTGGGTAGTTGTTTCCTGTTTTGTGTTTTCACCTTTCAGGACTGTTTCGATTTTCATTTCTTACATTCACGTTGTTATTTTGTATTTTCATGTTCTGTTGTAATAAATAATCATGGACACTTACCACGCTGCATTTTGGTCCGATCCTTCCTACTCCTCATCCGATGAAGACGAAGATCGTTACAATTTCCATGACTGATCAAAGCTTGTTTTCTCATGCTCTCGTCTCTCTGCAGCCAGACATATGGTGAGCAATATGTTCGGAACCTCAAAATCGCAATAGATATAGAATCTTCACAACAGCAATACATATCGTATCGGCACCTAAGTACCGTGATAATATCATATTCTAAGGTCCCTGGCAATTCCCAGCCCTGGAAAAGAGTCAAACTAACGATTACGGAAAACAACTTCTACCTTATTCCCAGAATGCGCTGACAGTTGGGTGTCTTAGGATGCCAACAGACAAAGTAAAGACAAAGAGGACAGTCATCTGAGGATACTTTGATTCTCTTATCCACCCACTCACAGACGGGGAGATAGCAGTGTGGGAGGTTAGAGTATCCCCCTTCCTCCACCTCACCCGTTCCACCCTCATCCTGTTCCACTGAAACGAACTAGACTACCCAGATCAAACATTGATCGTCTTTGGATTGATATCTGTCGCCTTGGTCACCATGGACCCAGCAACCGTCTCCTACTGACAGGAAATTGGGAGGACTCACTGGGGGATGTAACCCTGCAAGCATATGAGTGTGTGTTTGTGTGTGTTAGATTGTGTGTGATTGAGATAAGTGATTGTGTGTGTGTGTGTGTGTGTAGCATTGTTTTTGCCTTCTCCCCAGGGTGAGCAGAAACAGTAGCTCATTTGGAATAATTGGCTTCTTAAAGGCCCTCTGACATTATAATGGCTGCTTTCGGGGGTCTGGAGGAATTTCTGTAAATTTTCCCCGTTCACATCATGGCAACACTAGATTTATGCTCCCAGCTCTCTGGGTTGGACACAAAGTTTTCCCCATTCCTCTGTGTCTGTGGTGAAATTGCCACTGCTTATATTGCAGTATGTGGAACACATACACGCGCACACACACACCCATATCAATACTCCAGCGAGACAAGAGGATATATGAATTATGAATCCATTCACAGAAAAAAACAGGAAAATGGGTCAATGTGCATTTAAAGTGTCGTATGTTGTTTCCGCCAACAGTCATAACGTATATAGGCTGTGTAGTATGTTAGCCTACTATAGTAGTGTATGGTGGTTCTAGGACCACCGGAGTAAGGAAAATATGAAGAAAGTAGAGTTGATAGACGACACACACACAAATGTATGTGGACACCTCTTCAAGTTAGTGGTTTAGGCTATTTCAACCAAACCCGTTGCTGACTGGTGAATAAAAATTGAGAACACAGCCATGCAATCTCCATAGACAAACATTGGCAGCAGAATGGCTTTATTGAAGAGGTCAGTGACTTTCAACGTGGCACCGTCATAGGATGCAACTTTTCCAACAAGTCAGTTCATAAAATTTCTGCCCTGCTAGAGCTGGCCTGGTCAACTGTAAGTGCTGTTAATGTGAAGTGGAAACATTGAGGATTAACAACGGCTCAGCCACAAAGTGGTAGGCCACACAAGCTCATGGAACGGGACCGCCGAGGGAGTAGTGCATATAAATCGTCTGTCCTCGGATGCAACACTCATTACCAAGTTCCAAACTGCCTCTGGAAGCAACATCAGCACAAGACCTGTTAGTCGGGAGCTTCATGAAATGGGTTTCCATGGCCGAGCAGCCGCACACATGCCTAAGATCATCATGCACAATGCCAAGCGTTGGCTGGAGTGGTGTAAATCACGCTGACATTGGACTGGAGCAGTGGAAATGCATTCTCTGGAGTGATGAATCACGATTAACCATCTGGCAGTCCAACGGAAAAATCTGGGTTTGGTGGATGTCAGGAGAAAGTTACCTGCCTGAATGCATAGTGCCAACTGTAAAGTTTGTTGGAGGAGGATTAATGGTCCGGCCTATATTTCATGGTTTGTTCTAGGCCCCTTAGTTCCAGTGAAGGGAAATCATAACAATACAGCATACAATGACATTCTAGACGATTCTGTGCTGCCAGCTTTGTGGCAACAGTTTGTGGAAGGCCCGTTACTATTGCAGCATGACAATGCCCCCGTGCACAAAGTGAGGTCCGTACATAAATGGTTTGTCGAGATCGGTGTGGAAGATCTTGACTGGCCTGCACATAGCCCTGACCTCAACCCCATCGAGCACCTTTCGGATGAATTGGATCGCCGACTACAAGCCAGGCCTAATCACCCAACATCAGTGCCCGACCTCACTAATGCTCTTGTGGCTGAATGGAAGCAAGTCCCTGCAGCAATGTTCCAAGATCTAGCGGAAAGCCTTCCCAGAAGAGTGGAGGCTGTTATAACAGCACATGATTTTGGAATTCGATGTTTGACAAGCAGGTTTCCGCATGCTTTTGGTCATGTAGTGAATGTGGAAGTAGAGTAGTGGTCTGAGGGTACACACTTAATGTGTTGTGAAATCGGTTGTGAAAACGTAATGCAATGTTTTTAATTGTATATAGGTGCTTTAATTTTTATGGAGCCCAGAAAAAGTAGCTGATGCCTTGGTAGCAGCTAATGGGGATCGATAATAAGAAATAAATATATATAAAAACCTCTTCACTTTCTCACTCTTGAACTGAAGTTGTTCTCTATGTCTTTTATTTCCTTTTGTTCATTCTCTCTCATACCTCTTCTTCACTATGCTGGGTCAAACTTTGCTGGCTGCTATCTCGTATCTTAGCAGCCATCTGCAGCGACACTAAAGACGTACATGGGAGAACCATTCAATTAATAAATATTTAGTCCATCCGAAACATTCTTGTGAGAACAAAATGTATTTATTCAAATGCTATTGGTCAATTCGAGGATTCAAAAAATAATGATCTACATGCAGATGATACTATTTTTTATGCAATTGCCCCGACTGCTGACCTGGCTGTGACAAGGCTACAGACTGCAGTTGTGCAAGTAGCCTTTACCAATTTCAAACCCGTACATAATACGGGCAAAACTAAATACATGTTGTTTTCAAGCTCTCGTAAGATTGTCTCAGATGGATTAAGTCTTTACTCATTGGATGGTTCTATAATCAAATGAGTTCCTGCATATAAATACCGTGGTATTCGGATTGACAATGATTTACTGTTTAAAAAACATAGATTTAAAAGTGGGATTTTTTTGAGAGAAACAGATCTAGTCTCTCTCTAGTCAGCAGGAAGCAGATTGTGCGGTCAACCTTTCTACCGGTTCTTGATTAAGGTGATACTATTCAAGAAAGTGCAGCTGCCTCTACTCTTAAACCCTTGGATGCCATTTTTTTCTATTAAGATTTAAAATTTCAATATAAGATTTAACTTGTCAGTTAGCAAACCCGTTCATAGGTGGGGTTAACTCTGGAGACTCCTTTAGTGTCTAGAGAGTTAGGTTAATCAGCCTTTAATTTCCTTGCACCTTACATGTGGAATGATCTACAACACACTTTAAAAAATGTTATTCATGTGTATAATAAGGTGTATTATGAAGGTGTAGTTTAATGTGTCAGGTACGTCCTGTGCCTGCTCCTCACACTTTCCCTGAAGTGCGTGTCTCCAGTCAGGTACGTCCTGTGCCTGCTCCTCACACTCTCCCTGAAGTGCGTGTCTCCAGTCAGGTACGTCCTGTGGCTGCTCCTTGCACTTTCCCTCAAGTGCGCCTTCCCAGTCAGGTATGTCCTGTGTCTGCTCCCTGCACTCACCCTGAAGTGCATGTCCCCAGTCCGGTGCCACCTATGCCGGCCCCATGCATCAGGCTTCCAGTGCGCCTCCCCAGTCCAGAGCTTCAGGCGACGGTCCCCAGTCCAGAGCTTCCGGCGACGAGTCCCAGTCCAGAGCTTCCTGCGAAGGTCCACATTCCGGAACCTCCTGGGACGGTCCACAGTACAGAACCTCCAGCTCCATGGCAGGAGCCTTCCTCTGCGCCGATGTCCAGTCAAGGCACGGCATCCAGTCCCGTGCCAAGGCAGGAGCCTCCAGCGAGGGTTCCTAGTCCAGAGCCTCCAGCGAGGGTGTCCAGTCCAGAGCCTCCAGCGAGGGTTCCCAGTCCAGAGCCTCCTGCGAGGGTTCCCAGTCCAGAGCCTCCTGCGAGGGTTCCCAGTCTGAAGCCTCCAATGATGATCAAAGGTCCGGAGTCCCCGGCGATGATCCACGGTCCGGTTCCTCCGGCGATGATCCACGGTCCGGAGTCCCCAGCGACAATCCACGGTCCGGAGCTTCCGGCGACGATCCACGGTCCGGAGCCTCCGGCGACGACCCATGGTCTGGTTCCTCCGGTGACAACCCACGGTCCGGCTCCTCCGGCGACGATCCACAGTCCGGTTCCTCCGGCGACGATCCACGGTCCGGAGCTTCCGGCGACGATCCCCGCACCAGAAGCTGATGTATCCGCGAGCGGAGTGGGTACTTCGCCCCGCACCGGAGCTGCCCCCGACAGTAGATGCCCACCCGGACCCTTCCCTATTGAGTCAGGTTTTGCCACCGGAGTTCGCACCTTTGGGGGGGTACTGTCACGCCCTGACCATAAAGAGCTTTTTATTCTCTATGTTGGTTAGGTCGGGGTGTGACTAGGGTGGGTCATCTAGGTTATTATACATCTATGTTGGCTTGGTATGGTTCCCAATCAGTGGCAGCTGTTTATCGTTGTCTCTGATTGGGGATCATATTTAGGCAGACATTTCCCCATTGTGCTTTGTGGGATCTTGTCTATGTATATTTGCCTGCGAGCACTTTCTTTGCTTCACGTTTCGTTTTGCGCTTTATAGTTTTCTGTTTGTTTCACTTCCAAATAAAGAGGATGGAACCATACCACGCTGCATTTTGGTCCAATTCATATTACAATGATCGTGACACTGATTGCAGCATTACCACAAAAATGGAGGAGGCAAGTAGAAAAGAGAGAAGGTAGGGAACTTGTTTGCCTGCCATATATTAAAGATACAAATTGGCTGAAAGGAATTGGCATAAATGAAAATATAAACCAGTTTCATCTGAGGACAAAAATGTTAACAGCTGCGTCATACAAGTTGCTAAATAAATGGGAAGAGATTTTCGATGTACCGATTCCATGGCACATGGTTTATGAACTGGTACAAAAAAAACAACACTTGATTCAGCACTTTGAGTCTTTCAATTAAAATGATGATGTAAAATTCTTGCCACCAACAGAATGCTATATACAGTATATCACAAAAGTGAGTACACACCTCACATTTTTGTAAATATTTGAGTATATCTTTTCATGTGACAACACTGAAGAAATGACACTTTGCTACAATGTAAAGTAGTGAGTGTACAGCTTGTATAACAGTGTAAATTTGCTGTCCCCTCAAAATAACTCAACACACAGCCATTAATGTCTAAACCGCTGGCAACAAAAGTCAGTACACCCCTAAGTGTAAATGTCCAAATTGGGCCCAAAGTGTCAATATTTTGTGTGGCCACAATCATTTCCAGCACTGCCTTAAACCTCTTGGGCATGGAGTTAACCAGAGCTTCACAGGTTACATTTTTGCATCTGAGCTCCTAGAGTGTGCGGCTCTCTTTAATTTTCAAGTTTTCTACTCCGCTAGCCAGCACCTCGCCTAAATAGGTGTGCGTTTCTTTTTCTTCTAGATACATAACAGTGTCACCTGCATACAGATGAATATTACAAGTTTTAAAAGATAGACCAATATTATTTATATAAATGTGACCCGATTCGGGAAACTAGGCGTATGTCGCAAGTCTTGACTTCACAGGAGAGCCGTTTGGGAAAAATGGCTTCTCGAACTTTGCTGCATTAATATCAAACTAGTATGCCATCTGTAAATACGAAGGAAATTGTTAAATTACGAGCCTAGTTGGTTTAGCCACAGAAAAAGTGAGCAACCTTCCCACTACCATCTGCTGAGATAATGAGTGGGCTGGGCATGCCGAGAGATGAGTTTGGATTGGTCTGCGGTGTAGCATCTTGTGTCTATAAAATGAGCTGCTCGTAATGCGTAGATAATCCTTTCAAAGCAGTTTTTTTGAAAGATATAACGTTAGCCATGGAGAACTGCAAATACGTGGCAACTGCCTTGAATTTATCAGGCGCTATCGACAAAGGTCAGTGAGAAAAAGTTACTTTCTGGAGGTCGATCGTGCTATGCTGGTTTGCTAATGTTAGTCTATGGATAATAATAAAGAATGGCTTGACACAACGGGCCAAACAAGCTGTGCAAACTAAATGGAAACGACACAGGACGTCTTATTTAATAAAAGGGGTTGATTTCTGCCGTGAAGCTTTCATCCATGTATACGGGTAAGAAACTAACATTGAACCTATATGGATAGCTAGCTAAATTTATGACAATCGGTTTGTATTGCTAGTCAAAGCTTGCTGTTAGCTAGCCAGCTGGACGTTGATGGTTGGCTTGCTAACGTTACTCTATGGATTAGGATTTTAGTTCATTTTTTTGCTAGCTAATGTTACATGTCTAAACAAAATACTAAGTTAAAGCTTTAGCGGAGGTTAGATGGCTGGCTTGCTAGCTAACATTAACTTACATGTCTGAAGTGTGTGTAATGTTAGTATCTGGAATTTGTCTTACAGCATCAGTTGAATATGCCTGACTCTCCTCCACCAGTCATACAAGGAGAATGGTCCGATGCCTCTCATCAAAAAGAGAGCTGGCCCAAGCAAGCATCGGTTACACCTGAAGCATGAGGAGTTGTAGCGAGTGACGAACTTCATCAACAACAACGAAGAGAATAATGCTTTTGTATTACCAGGACGCCACCCAGGACACAAACACTTTGGGGGAAAGCTGCAGCCATCCCATGTGACAAAAAAGCAGTGTGGCATCTCTACAAGGAATCGATGACAACACTTGGTATGTTGGGGTTACTTAGAAATGAGGACTTGTGAGGCGTCTGTTTCTCAAACTAGACATTCTAATGTACTTGTCCTCCTGCTCTGTTGTGCACCGTGGCCTCCCACTCCTCTTTCTATTCTGGTTAAGGCCAGTTTGCGCTGTTCTGTGAAGGGAGTAGTACACATCGTTGTACGAGATCTTCAGTTTCTTGGCAATTTCTTGCATAGAATAGCCTTCATTTCTCAGAACAAGAATAGACTGACGAGTTTCAGAAGAAAGGTCTTTGTTTCTGTATTTTTGAGCCTGCAATCAAACTCACAAATGCTGATGCACCAGATACTCAACTAGTCTAAAGAAGGCCAGCTTTATCGCTTCTTTAATCAGAACAGCAGTTTTTAGCTGTGCTAACATAATTACAAAAGGGTTTTCTAATGATCAATTCACCTTTTAAAATGATGAGCTTGGATTAGCTAACACAACATGCCATTGGAACACAGGAGTGATGGTTGCTGATAAATTGGCCTCTGTACGCCTACGTAGATTTTCAATTTAAAAAATAGATCAGCCGTTTCCAGCTACAATATTCATTTACAACATTGACAATGTCTACACTGTATTTCTGATCAATTTGATGTTGTTTTAATGGACAGAAAATGTGATTTTCTTTAAAAAACAAGGACATTTCTAACTGACCCCAAACTTTAGAACGGTAGTGTATATGGGAGGCAGGCAAATCCCTTTCAATGAGCCGTATAAAGACAGACTGACAGGTGTGAGACAATTAATTGTAATTTATCTTAATGTTCTTTTGTTGTTTGCAGGTGCACTATCCTTCTGACCCTATGCAGCCAAGTCCCATCTACTTTTTAACGCCACGCAAGAGTGGCTTGTTTGGTGTCTGCTGTGAAGGAATACCACAAGTCAACTCCTTGATTGATGAAGACATGTCATCCAGCATAGGCAGCAGTGTAGTCATCAACTACATACACCATTTCTTCACCATCTACGGAGTGATAGCTGCAGTGGCCAAACCAAGAGCAAGTTTGTGCTCTGGTATTGTGCCTGGCGGACCATGCACAAGCACTTCTTGACCACAAGACACACCAAGTTTGCCCCTGACTGGTGCTTTCGGCCTCATCAAGCAGCGCTTCAGAAAGACCAGAGTGAACACTGCCTGAGATTGGTGGTGTTGTGAAGGACAGCGCTGTGACAGATGTCAACATCCCACAGCTGGTTAGACTGGTGGATGGTACGGTGCTGGTGGAAAGCTATGACTGGCAACAACACCTGACCCCGTAAGTCAGGCCGCTGCCACAGATCAAGCATACCAGCACTTCAGGTGAATATAATTTTATTTGCATTTTATGAGGTTATTCTTCTTATTTAAACTTGAGAGGTGAATTGATGTTGTGCAAGGTTGTAATGTCTACAATTTTGTTATTGTTATTTCCTGTTTTACAGCTTCGATGCTCTGGAGCCTGGTGTTGTCGCCAAGAAGCAATTGGACTCAGTCGGGACCAGGTTTCAACTGCTGCACAACGCTGACATCCTTCCTCCCATAGATGGTCTGCCTGTACAAGCAACACCTGGACTGTACAAGCACTCACAGGGAGTTTTGCGACGAAGAGGCTATGGGCATCACATGCCCTGCACCAAAGTCAAGGGCAGGACAGAAACAGGCTCTCCGAATATAGATTCCCTTGATCATGCGTGGTTCGGACGGACCAGTCTTCAGCACTATCTGCAGTGCCTCGCTCCTAACACACATTGCTGCTACTATTTTTTGTATTCATACTTTTACTTTTGATACATTTTAGCAATTCCATTTACTTTTGATAGTTAAGTATATTATTTAAAACCAAATACTTTTAGACTTTTACTCAAGTAGTATTTTAATGGGTGACTTACTTTAGTCATATTCTATCTATTAAGGTATATATTTTTTTACATCTGGACACTTTCTGTTTACCTTCAATTTTCCCCTTGTTGTAGGCTACTAGCACTTTTAGTCTAAATCTTTACTACACTATTCACTGTTTCGCACATGACCTCATGTGAATCCTTAAAGAGATGGGTTGGCTTAAGAGGGCGTGAACAATGCTGAATGGGTGTAGACAAAGGAGAACTCTCCCGTAGGTACCAAAACATTCAAAGGCCCTTTTCTCAAAGCAGAATTACTTTCCCATTGTTCCTGAAAAAATGCAGTGTATGAAATACCATTTCGTAGCTCTGATTCTCTACATTTTACCCGTGTAAAAAAACAAATTTAACATTTTGCTATAATACAGAATCCAGGTGTTGAGTCACAAATGGTAAAGAGAACAGGTCCAGAGCGACTTAAAGGAACTATTAGGATTAAGTGACTTGCTCAAGGGCACTACACTCTTCACTGCAAGGCTATCTGCTGCCACCTTCCATTCTACACAAAGTCTCTCTCTCTCTCTCTCTCAACTAATTACCTCAGTCTTCTCTTCTTCTTGTTGTTAATTGTGGCTGTATTTTAGGAACATCGAGAGGGAGAAGGGAGGGAAGGAAACAGAGGACGACTATGTGATCCGTGTAGTTTTCATTCCTAAAAGTAAAGAAGCCTTTTCCCTTCACAGACCCATTTCCATGTTCAACTGTTTATTCTCTCAAGGGGTTTCTGTTATCTATTTCACAAGTAAAGAAAATAGATCAAACTCAATGCTGCAAGGCCACTACAATTGTATTTTGGGATGTGTGTGTGTGTGTGTGTGTGTGTGTGTGTGTGTGTTGGGAATTATGAAGAGAGGGTGTTGTGAGGAGGAATGGGGAGGTTGGGATGAGGTGGACAAGAAGAGGGTGAGGGGTTGAGGGGGTAAAATGGCATACTGGGATACAAGGCAGCACAGATGGCAGCACCAACAGAAGGCCCAGCATTCAACTCGCTCTCTGTATTCTGAGCCAAAGGCTTGTGCAACACAGACCACTTCTAGGGAGATGGCATTGACTGGTTTGGGGGGATTGAAGCACGGAGTGGGGAAGGGGAGGGTGTATTCAAATGGCTGCTATTTCCCTGCTAGTGAAGTGGACTCAACACATTGCCAAGTCAAGGTTCAACCACACAGCTCTTGAGTTGCCCATCCCAGACTTGGGTGTGCTTTTGGTAACTCTGGATAAGAACATAATCAGACACGAGAATACATGCCAGCTTAGGCAGACCAGTCACTTTTCTCAATGGGCAGGTCCCCGAGACCAGTATCTTGCTATTATACTATCTTTGATATGGAACAATGCACACCAGCTGTTGTGTCCAAAGACAGAGGCTTTGGCAAGAGAGAGAAATAACATTTGTAAGCAGCTATAACGCCAGTCCTATTCCACCTGGCCTTGCCTGGTATTATATCTCCATTCCACTGCAGCCGAGGAGGGGACCACACCACTGATTTCCAGCCAACATTAAAGAGCACCCTTTTCTCAGGAGATACAAGTCACACAGACAGAGACAGGAGGGGGAGGGGGGGGGGGGGTAGCTTGAAAGAGGGAGGAGGAAAAAGAGAGATGACGGTAGAGGAGGAGAGATAAGAGAGAGACCGGTGGAAGAAGGGATGAGGAAGATCGAAAGAGACTCACCCACTGGCTGATCATAACCACACAAAGAGAAGGGAAAGCATCTCTCTCTCTCACAATGGATTATAATGGAGAGTTAAATGAAGTGCAGGGCAGAGACTGCTCTCTGGGGGGGCTGGCTGTAGCTGAAGGTTGAATTAGCACTGGAGTAGTGCTAAGGTTTTATTGTGTTAGTCTCTGAAAGGTTGAGACCGGTAGACTGCTACATCGTTATTATCCTGTTTGCTATCCAGAGGTATTGTGGTATTGTATTAGCTTTCCTCAGTGTCTATAGTGTAAGAAATGTTGATGTCATGGAGGAGACAAGGAGCTAGTGGGAAATTCCATTGTAACTGGAATTGACCATATCATTTCATAAATGTTTACTTAAAATGTATTGCAAAAAACAACATTGATTTCAAAATTCAACAAACCATACCACTCCATGCACAAGGACTACTTGCTTACACTAAACATTTGACAAAAACACATTTACTGGAAATCAAATCAAACGCAAAGTTTGTTGACAGAATTTCGGTACAATCTCCATCTAATTTTTGTGACCACATCGAACATCTCATTCCAAAATCATGAGCATTAATATGGAGATTGTATGGCTGTGTGCTCAATCTTATACACCGGTCACCAACGGGTGTGGCTGAAATGGCCAAATCCACTAATTTGAAGATTCTACAGAAAGAAATGGGTGTCAGCTATGACATGACGCCATCATTTAGAAAAAACATCCATTTTGGTTATTGAACTACAGTAAGTGAAGTGGATTTACACCCGCTAACAGAATTGCGGTAATAGAATTATCACGGGTCCCTGACCTGTACTACACAGAAATACAGAATTATAGATATGAATTTCATTCTCTTCATGGTGATATATCCAAAATAGGTACACAAAGGTAATATGCAATATCCTCATTTACATATTTGGGTATTATTCTACACACTGGCTTTTATTTTAAAAGAGCTCCGGCACATTTGGTTGGTCCAGACCGCACAAAATCTGAACCAATCATAGATGTCTATGTTTCACAAGTTTGGACATCAAAGTACAGCGCAGTAGAGCTCGGTAGAGTCCAGTACAGCACAGAACAGTAGAGTATCATTCTGCCAGTCACATTCTGTTAAAGGTCCCCAAAGCACACACATCCCTGGGTCGCTCTTATTTTCAGTTTGCTGTAGCTAGCGACTGAAACGAGCGGCAAAAAACACAAACTGGACAGTTTTATCTCCATCTCTTCATTCAAAGACTCAATCATGGACACTAACTGACAGTTGTGGCTGCTTCGAGTGATGTATTGTTGTCTCTAGCTTTTTGCTTTGTGCTGTTGTCTGTGCCCAATAATGTTTGTACCATGTTTTGTGCTGCTACCATGTTGTGCTGCTGCCATGTTGTATTGCTGCCATGCTATGTTGTTGTCTTAGGTCTCTTGTCGTGGTGTGTGTTTTGTCCTGTATTTAATTTTGTTTTATCCCAGCCCCGTCTCCGCAGGAGGCCTTTTGGTAGGCCGTCATTGTAAATAAGAATTTGTTCTTAACCGACTTGCCTAGTTAAATAAAAATGTAAATAAAAAAAGTATAGTTCAGCACAGTACATTATTTAGTGTGCTCTACTGTGTACTGCACAGGACTGTACTTTACTTTTCTTTTATTTACTGTGCTCTACTCGAAATGTGCTCTACTGTGCTGTGCTGTCCAAACCTGTGAAACATAGATGTCTGAACTAGTCATGGACGTCTATCTATTTTTTGTGCCAAATGAAGGTCGGTCCAAATTACGCTTAATAATTCAGAAACCAAATTGATCGAAGTAAAAATATAACTAATTGGTAGGCCCATCTTTACTTAACTTTCATTATACCCCGTCTTCATGAGGGAGAGAAATGAGAAAATGTCTTAATGATATGTGGGTTGTCTGGGGCCTGTGTGGTTCAGTGGTTGCAGCCGCTGACCCCGACACACGTGTGCCTGAGTCAGCATAGGTTAGAGTCTGACCCACTGCCCTTTGACTCTCCCTTGCTGTCTTTCCAGCATTTTGCTAACTCTCAATAAAATCCACCCAAAAATACAAAAGAAGTGGGACTGCCACACACCTTTAAAAAAGATAAGTGGATTTTTGGTAATGGAATTTCAAGGCACAAGGCAATGTTTCTTCAAATTACAGACAGTGTTGGGGAATAGTGAACTATATGAAGTTCAATTTGTAATTGAATTACATTTCAAATCAAATGTGTGTGTTGTCAGTGTGCATGCTGTGTGTGTGTGTGTGTGTGCTGGCATATGTAGTGTGTTGGGATGTTAGTGTTAGAGTGTGCCAGAGAGTTAGTGCAAAAATTGGTCAATACATTTGATTAGCTATTTAGCAGTCTTGTTTTGTATTTGTTATGGACCCCCACTAGTACTCTTCCTGGGGTCCAGCAAAATTAATTCAGTTAAATACAATTAAAAACATTACATTTCACAACTCTTTAAGTGTTTGCACTCAGGCCCCTACTCTACTACCACATATCTACAACATAATGTGAATCTTATCGTGTGTGTGTGTGTGTGTTTTTTTTTTCAATCTGATTTTACTGCTTGCATGAGTTACTTAATGTGTAATAGAGTTCCATATAGTCATAGCTCTATGTATACTGAACAAAAATATAACTGCAACGTGCAAGAATTCTAAAGATTTACAGTTCATATTAGGAAATCAATCAATTAAAATAAAGACATTAGGGACTAATCTATGGATTTCACATAACTGGGAACACAGATATGCATCTGTTGGTCACAGAGACTGTTCAAAACAGTAGGTGCGTGGATCAGAAAACCATTCAGTATCTGGTGTGACCACCATTTGCCTCATGCAGAGCGACACATCAGGCTGTTGATTGTGGCCTGTGGAATGTTGTCCCGCTCCTCTTCAATGGCTGCGCGAAGTTGCTGGATATTGGCCTGAACTTGAACACGCTTTCGTACACATCAATCCAGAGCATCCCAAACATGGTCAATTGATGACATATCTGGTGAGTATGCAGGCTGGGACATTTTCAGCTTCCAGGAATTGTGTACAGATCCTTGCGATATGGGGCTGTGCATTATCATGCTGAAACATGAGGTGATGGTGGCGGATGAAGGACATGACAATGGACTCAAGAACTCATCACGGTATCTCTGTGTATTCAAATTGCCATCAATAAAATGTCATTGTGTTCGTTGTCCATAGCTTATGTCTGCCCATATCATAACCCCACCACCACCATGGGGCATTCTGTTTATAACATCGACATCAGCAAACCGCTCACCCACACAACGCCATACACGTGGTCTGCGGTTGTGAGGCTGGTTGGATGTACTGCCAAATTCTCTAAAATGATGCTGAGGCGGCTCATGGTAGAGAAATGAACATTAAATGCTCTGGCAAAAGCTCTGGTGGACATCCCTGCAGTCAGCATGCCAATTGCACACTCCCTCAAAACTTTAGACATCTGTGGCATAGTGTTGTGACAAAACTGCACATTTAAGAGTGGCCTTTTATTGTCCCCCCCCCCCCCCCCCCCCCCATCACAAGGTACACCTGTGTAAGGACTCATTCAGACTCAGAGTATTAGTAAACTATATTTTCAGAGTAGCTTACAAAAGGCAGAATGTTTTTACCCAAAACTAAATATGTGTTGATATTAGTTGACAGAAATCTTTACTTGAACATTATTGTGAAGTAAAGACTGCAATTGACCTTTACTGAAGGATCCAGAATGGTCCTTTCATTGGATGCAACTTAGGGCTTATAAGACATGGCCTGATATCCAGACCCTGTTTTCCTAACATTCCACTCCTTTGTACTCGGTGTCATGACAAACATGTAATGACAAGGAGTGTAATGATAGCTCAGGCTGGTGCCCAGGCTATATACAAGATGTGATGATGATTGGGAAGAGATGAGTTGGGTCCAAATCCAGAGCCATTTAACGAGGGGCATTTCGTTGTGACGTTTGTGACAAATGAAAGGAGGGGTAGAAAGAAGAGAAGACCTTGACAGTGCAGACAAAGCCAGCAGGTGCAGCCTGTGAAATTGACAGGAAGTAATAGGGCATTTTCTATGTAAATGAGGAGGAGGCCCTCCCACATAAGTTTGTGTAAATTACAGACAGGTAAGAATCATCGATGAGCTTCTGTAATAATAGGCCAGTCACAGATCACATAAACTGATGTGAAAGAGAAGGGGGGAATGGGATGGGCACACACACACACACACCTGCGGGGACACACACTCACAGAGGCAGAGTGCTCCCAAGTTCTCATGAGTGAGATTGAAAGAGTGGAGAAATGAACATCAACAAATGGGGAGTGGCGCACGGCCATGCCCGTTTTATGCACGTTAGAAGAACAGGGAAACATTTCAGCATAGCAATAGCAATAACTGCAAAAACCTCTGACATTATTGTGAGTTGCTTCATTAAACGTTAATGAGAAAGCAAACCTTGGGAGAAACAAAGGCACATATATCGACTAGAGGTCGACCGATTAATCTGAATGGCCGATTAATTAGGGCCGATTTCAAGTTTTCATAACAATCGGAAATCGGTATTTAGGGCGTCGATTTGCCGATTTAAGAAAAAATGTTTTCTTCGTTTCAATAACGGCATAAGAACAGTGGGTTAACTGCCTCGTTCAGGGGCAGAACGACAGATTTTCACCTTGTCAGCTCGGGGGATCCAATCTTGCAACCTCACAGTTAACTCTCTCATTGCACTCCACAAGGAGACTGCCTGTTACACGAATGCAGTAAGCCAAGGTAAGTTTGTAGCTAGCATTAAACTTATCTTATAAAAAACAATCAATCATAATCACTAGTTAACTACACATGGTTGATGATATTACTAGATATTATCTAGCGTGTCCTGCGTTGCATGTAATCTGACTGAGCATACAAGCACACAAGTATCTAAGTATCTGACTGAGTTGTGGTAGGCAGAAGCAGGCGCGTAAACATTCATTCAAACAGCACTTTCATGCGTTTTGCCAGCAGCTCTTCGTTGTGCGTCAAGCATTGCACTGTTTATGACTTCAAGCCTATCAACTCCCGAGATGAGGCTGGTGTAACCGAAGTGAAATGGCTAGCTAGTTAGCGCGTGCTAATAGCGTTTCAAACGTCACACGCTCTGAGCCTTGCAGTGGTTGTTCCCCTTGCTCTGCATGGGTAACGCTGCTTCGAGGGTGGCTGTTGTCGTTGTGTTCCTGGTTCGAGCCCAGGGAGGAGCGAGGAGAGCGACGGAAGCTATACTGTTACACTGGCAATACTAAAGTGCCTATAAGAACATCCAATAGTCAAAGGTTAATGAAATACAAATGGTATAGAGGGAAATAGTCCTATAATTCCTATAATAAATACAACCTAAAACTTCTTACCTGGGAATATTGAAGACTCATGTTAAAAGGAACCACCAGCTTTCATATTTTCTCATGTTCTGAGCAAGGAACTGAAACGTTAGCTTTCTTACATAGCACATATTGCACTTTTACTTTCTTCTCCAACACTTTGTTTTTGCATTATTTAAACCAAATTGAACATGTTTCATTATTTACTTGAGGCTAAATTGATTTTATTGATGTATTATATTAAGTTAAAATAAGTGTTCATTCAGTATTGTTGTAATTGTCATTATTACAAATACATTTAAAAAAAAATCGACTGATTAATTGGTATCAGCTTTTTTGGTTCTCCAATAATCGGTATCGGTATCGGCGTTGAAAAATCATAATCGGTCGACCTCTAATATCGACATGCTCTGAACATTTGCAGTATCCACCAGCTATTAAAGTTTCTCAACAAGTGATACAACCATGTCCGTTAGTCTTAATTTATCATAAAAATTGAACCCACATTTACAAGGGAAACATTCTAAAACACCAGGAAAACTTTGGAAAATAGTCGCCTAATAGCCGGGTAATGAGGAAAAATGTATCCGCTTTTTGAGTCCAGAGGGAGAATCAATTGCATGGAGAATTGAGCCATTAAAAAAACTTAAATGACTGAGCAACAGCGGAAAATGGATGAGTGGACAGCAGGCAGCTATGCAGCTTAATTGGTTTTCAATACTCTCGTTTAGTGTGTGTGTGTGTGTGTGTGTGTGTGTGTGTGTGTGTGCATGGATAAAATCACTGGGGAAGCCAAGCCCCCCGCCCCAAAAAGCCATATTGTGATAATTGTGTTGTTTGCTCTATAACCTGTTAGTTCATATGCCTTGCGACCGTGATATATATTATAGGCCTAAAGACCGAGACAATATGAAGACACAGTGGCCTAAATAAATGCAACCACAGCTTTGTTTTATCACAAAACTGGATAGCAACCTCTGTCCAGTGAAGTCCACAAAGCATATTGCATGTACAGTAACAGACAGTTACATGAATTACAGCATGGAAAAGCAAGTTAATGTTTCCGACATTTTCGGACCACTAAACAACTATTGATTGAGAACCACAGAGAGTTACCACAAGTCGCAAAGGAAACAGGAGCTGCCTCCACTATTCTAGCACAATTTCAACATCATCAAATAAATCACTGACGCTTAGTCTAATACAGTGACAACTAAAAGATACCAAAAACAATTTAGTCCAATCAACGTAAGCTAAATATGATGTTGCTCTCCATGGTTCTGATTTCTGTGTGTGTGTGTGTGTGTGTGTGTGTGTGTGTGTGTGTGTGTGTGTGTGTGTGCGTGTGTGTGTATGTGTGTGTGTCTCTGTCTGTATGTGTCTGTATGTGTGTGTGTGTGTGTGTGTGTGTGTGTGTGTGTGTGTGTGTGTGTGTGTGTGTGTGTGTGTGTGTGTGTGTGTGTGTGTGCGAGCGTGCGTGCGCTTTCGTGCAAGTAGAAAAACATGTTGACTCACCCTACTTGTAGAGAAATGCCAATGCCATCCCCCTCTCTTCCATGTTGATGAAACGGTCTATCACTCTGTCATACAGTACACGCTATTATTTTTTGGGGTCCTAGGCTACCTGTCTAAAATGCTTGCTCGCTAGCTTAACTTACATTAACGGCCAATGATAGTTAGTTAACATTAGCCTTCTGCATCTAGCTACAAATTTAACTTCCATCCACTCAGTCCAGGGGCACAACAACGTATGAATTAATGGTTGGATTAGAATCGCCATTATAATCATTGGCCTATATGGAGATTTAAGTAAATCCACAAGTCCAGATCCCTATCTCCATGCATGGCTAATTTAGGAAAAGGACACTTTTATCTACCTAGTTAGCCACCAAAGGACAACAACACACCACAAATAATGTGTATTTTGTCTATGATGTATGCTCTCAATGGGATTTGATAAGAATGACACCAAAATTCCTTTATTAACACTTTTTTTTTGTGTGAACCAGGACTATTCACAGTTGAGCTCGCTCCGTTTAGCTCAATGCCGATTGGCTAATTGTTATTATTTTTTTTATCAAGGTAGGCCAAATGCTCGCAACAATGTCATACTCTTTGGACCAGACAGCATCGGATAGATGGCCTACACGTAGAGAGACAGAGGGTTTTCGCTCGCCTGGATCCTTTCTCCTGTGAGATACATTCAGCCTCTTGTGAATTTTAGGCCAATTATGAAACACAGAGAGACGAAAGATAAAATAATTGTATGTATTTTGATTGGCTTTCCTTGGGATCCATGAATACACGCCACTGTGTGTGTGTATCACGGTCAAAGTTACATACAGGGAGATGAATTAATTGGTAATAGGATTTACGACTGAAAGTATGCTGCAAGTGCACCCTCTCTCAGAATCAACCTCTGCATAAACTGTGAAATCCCGTTGCCTAATTAACTCGAACATTTAACACACTAAGCTACGTCAGGACGACAAATGCCTATTGCCTACCCGTTAATTCTACATTAGCCAATCTCCATTATCCCAACCAGCCGGACCCGTTGGTGCCTGTTGGGCTTCTCCAAACCCGCGACGAATAACCGGAGAACACCTGTCCACTGCAACAAACAGCGCGTACTCGGAGCTCACCAAAAGTAAACAAACAAACGGGTCTTACCTTGAAGGTTTTACCCGTTTCTGTTTTTTTTAGGAAGAATGTTTTATTCCGTTTCGCCTCCACCGACAATCCTCAATAGTTTGGCGCCGCCAGCACTGGCGGTGAAACTTCCTCTCAAAGTCGGCGTTGCTCTGTGGACGTTGTCTTAAGTGGGGACAAAGAGGATGAAGGGACAGGGCTGTTAGAGCTGGTGCTCCTGGAGAGGAACTCCGAAGCGTGATGTAATTCAATAAGCGGCGACAGACACCCAGCGCTACTTTTTTTACGCACAGCTCTCGCGCGCTTGGCAAGCTGATGAGGAGAGGTAGGCACCTACAGCGAAAGAGAGCGAGACACAGGAGAGAGAGTGTGTGAGAGAGATCAATAAATAATTCGATAAAGGAACGTGATCCTGACAACCGGTATAATGTTCAAGTTGCCTGACGCGGTAACGGATACCTCCTGTCAGGTGTATTCTACATTAGCCACATATACGACACAGTAGCGCCTGTTAACGACTGGTAGCTTTTCTTAAAGGCGCTGCATGGTCATTTCGCCGTTTGCATTGGCCGTGTAGCATTTATGGTGATTCATACATACTTCTTGCGCTTCGTGGAGCAGTGCATAGCTGTTGTCATGGAAGAGAGTTTGTGTTTATAGAGGACCTCCCGCCCCCACCTACCATCAACCAATCATGTCAATGCAGAGCTATACTAAGCCCTCCGAATTGTTACATTTGAGAGGCAAACGGTGATGTGGTATGGAGCTCAATTTGGCCTGTGTTGGCAATTGCGTCACACATACGACGCCTCCGACCACATTTATCCAATCAAGCACAACTTGGCTCTAACATGGTGATGTAGAGTGGACTAGATAACGTTGTCACATTACATTGGGACTAGCTGTAAGACTACCTATTCATATGTGCCAAACTGATGTCTAACTGATGTCATAGTGTATGTATTATGTCCAGTTGTGACCCGTCATTCAGGGCAGATGGGGCAGAGCTCCACATTTTTTGCAAATAATAGTAATAACAATATTTTTGTTTTTGTTTTGGGCTTTCCCGTTTTGCATGTTATTTTGGCACGTGTCACATAGAAGTTTGCAAATGATGTAAAAAAAATATGTAATTGAGTTAATAAAGCAAACATGGTCTCTTTTTTGTTTTCTTAAGAAAGGCAGCTACAAAAGGCAGGTGTTTCCGCCTAGCTCAGTGCTTTCTGTGGTGGTGGGGCAAGCCAGCAGAAAATGTTGTGCCGTGATTGGCTCAGTGTTCTGTCACTTATGGGGACACTACTTCACTGCCAAGTCTAAGGTTAGAGCTAGAAAATTCAAACCCCTTGGGTGCTGCCATAGAGTTACATTAGAAGTGTCCATCCAAGAGGGCTCAAGGTCATTGGACACAGATAAAATGACGTCAAATCACATTAGAGAACATTATTCACATTATATCTACAGATGTCATCATCATACTTTCAAAATCTTAGGTAGCAGTCATCATCATGAGTCAAGTCGACAATCTACTGGAAAATCCTTTCTAATCCTTGTCATATGAAGAGAAATTATAGATAAAATGTATTGTGCTCATCGGCCATTGGACATAAACATTACACAACAAGTTGGAAATCGCAAATTGAATAATAAGTGATTTGGAAGGAATCAGTGGCTAATTGCAAACATTGCAAAGCAATCATTAGCCTGGTATTCAGTGTAGTGTCTGTGTGGTCTCAAGTCTAAGATTAAGGGTCTCTTTTCCTAGTTTAAAATGATAAACATTCAAATCCAATCTTATTTGTCACATGCGCCGAAAACTACAGGTTTACAGCTTACTTACAAGCCCTTAACCGACTATGTAATTTTAAGAAAATACCTAAAAATAAAAAGTAAGAAAAAAGTAAGTAAGATAAGAAAAACAAATAATTAAGAGCAGCAGTGAATAACAATAGCAGGGCTATATACAGGGGGTACCAGTACAGAGTCAATGTGTCAATGTGCGGGGGCACCGGTGTCGAGGTAATTGAGATAATTATGTACAAGTTGCTATGAATAGATAAAGAGGCTATGCATAGATAATAATGGAGAGTAGTAGCAGTGTGTGGGGGGGGGGGGGGGGGTGCAAATAGTCTGGGTAGCCATTTGATTAGCTGTTCAGGAGTCTTATGGCTTGGGAGTAGAAGCTGTTTAGATTTAGAAGCCTCTTGGACCTAGACTTGGCGCTCCAGTACCTAAGCTTAGTGATGAGTTTTGAGGGCACTATGGTGTTGAACGCTGAGCTGTAGTCAATGAATAGCATTCTCACATAGGTTTTCCTTTTGTCCAGGTGTGAAAGGGCAGTGTGGAGTGCAATAGAGATTGCATCAATTGTGGATCTGTTGAGGCGGTATGCAAATTGGAGTGGGTCTAGGGTTTCTGGGATAATGGTGTTGATCTGAGCGATGACCAGCCTTTCAAAGCACTTCATGGCTACAGACGTGAGTTCTACGGGTTGGTAGTCATTTAGGCAGGTTACCTTAGTGTTCTTGGGCACTGGGACTATGGTGGTCTGCTTGAAACATGTTGGTATTACAGACTCAGACAGGGAGAGGTTCAAAGTGTTAGTGAAGACACTTGCCAGTTGGTCAGCTCATGCTCGGAGTATACGTCCTGGTAATCCGTCTGGCCCAGCGGGCTTGTGAATGTTGACCTGTTTAAAGGTCTTACTCACATTGGCTGCGGAGAGTGTGATCACACAGTCATCCAGAACATTTAGTGCTCTCATGCATGTTTCAGTGTTACTTGCCTTGAAGCAAGCATACAAGTTATTTAGCTCGTCTGGTAGGCTCGTGTCACTGGGCAGCTCTTGGCTGTGCTTCCTTTTCTAGTCTGTAATAGTTTGCAAGCTCTGCCACATCCGACAAGCGTCAGAGCCGGTGTAGTACGATTAGATTTTAATCCTTTATTGACGCTTTGCCAGTTTGATGGTTCTTCATAGGGCATAACACAATTTCTTGTAAGCTTCCGTGTTAGAGTCCCGCTCCTTGAAAGCGGCAGCTCTACCCTTTAGCTCAGTGCGAATGTTGCCTGTAATCCATGGCGTCTGGTTAGGGTATGTGCGTACAGTCACTGTGGGGACGACGTCCTCGATGCACTTATTGATAAAGCCAGTGACTGATGTGGTGTACTCCACAATCCCATCAGAAGAATTCCATGAACATATTTCAGTCTGTGCTACCAAAACAGTCCTGTAGTTTAGCATCTGCTTCATCTGACCACTTTTTTATAGACCGAGTCACTGGTGATTCCTGCTCTTAATTTTTGCTTGTATGCAGGATTCAGGAGGATAGAGTTATGGTCAGATTTGCCAAATGGAGGGTGAGTGAGAGCTTTGTACGCATTTCTGTGTGTGGAGTAGAAGTGTTCTAGAATTTTTTTTTACCTCTGGTTGCACATTTAACACATTGATAGAAATTTGGTAAAACTGATTTAATTTTCCCTGCATTACAGTCACCGGCCAATAGGAACGGCCGGGTGATTGTGGGGGCTAGGTCATCTGATGCAGCACTACATCACTCTCCTTCTTGGTCAAATAGCCCAGTCAGGTTACTACATGATGTGATTTTAGTTTTGAAGTCTTCACTATTATTCTACAATGTAGAAAATAGTTTTAAAAAATAAAGTAAAACCCTTGAATGAGTAGGTGTGTCCAAACTTTTGACTGATATTGTATATTGTAGGCTACCATTTTCAACATGCAGTTTATGTTATTGGACACAGAGATCCTATGAAATGACAATATGTCATTCTATATGTAACTGGACATAGACTGTGGGATGCCCCTCTCCTATTGCAGTCAGCGTGTCAAAGTGGTTTCTGGAGTGATGCTCCTACCGTTCCCATCTGTTAACTCTCCTCGGGCAGAAGGACCATTCTAGAAAGTATTTCTCCACACGCACACACACACACACACTATTGTCTGGAAGGTGCATTTTCACACTCGTATAGATACAACTCTCTACAACAGAGAGTTTAGCGGTCACTGTTAACATGTGGACAACAAGACGTATGTTTTTCTTCCTTTCAAAGATTTGATCCCCCCCTCCCCCGTCACCCATTCCATGAACAGTTAGGATGGACTTCTGCTAAATAAATGGCCATCATCATCATCTCCTGAGTGGCGCAGTGGTGTAAGACTCTGCATCTCAGTGCTTGAGGCATCACTATAGACACCCTGGTTTGTATCCAGGCTGTTTCACAACCGGCCGTGATTTGGAGCACACATTTGGCCCAGTGTCATCTGGGTTTGGCCGGTATAGGCTGTCTTTGTAAATAAGAATTTGTTCTTAAACTGACTTGCCTAGTTAAATAAAGGTAAAATAGACATTCACCATGACAACCACTGAAATGGGATGTAAAATGTTGCATTGAAATCCAGCCAAGCCAACCACCCTTCCCCCTTTGCACATACTCCACTTATCCAGCAGGCCAGGGGATGTCACCCATCATACAACCCAGTTTGAGTGAATGGGTCCTGGGCTACAGGGAGCACCCCAGCACCATGGTTTGTGTATAAGTTTGTCTAACCCAGAACAAACCTGTTATGTGCTTTCTATTCTGTTGTGTTTTCAGTGGGAAGACCTTGCATAATTGACTGCTCTAGGAAATGCTTTGTTAAGTTCACTAACTGGCATTGATGTGGAATCCTTGTGGCACCATTTCCTCCCCAGTGTTATCATGGCTTCGCTGTATCAGAAAAGGTCTGAGCAATGGAAAAAATGTCAGATTTTATTTGAGGTGGTTTAGTTACATTACAGTTGGGAAGAGATGTTGAGTGCCATTAAGAGCGGGGAAGAAGAGAGGAAGAGATAGAAAAACGGGAGACTCCAGAGGGTGCAGGGGGTGTCTTTCTCACCATGACAACCAGGAGGAGGAATCTGAGTGCAATCATTGGTCGGATCAACCACTAAGATGCACTCATAACATACAGAGCACTGTTTCACAAATCAACATTCAACTATTATTCAGAGTTCTATCCAATGGTGTGAGAAGAGGAGTTAAAACACCAGTTACTGTGAATGACTTAGTAAGTTGCAACTTTTAGACATTGGAATAGAATGTAATTTTTACATGAAAAGGCTTATCCAGAGAAGATATGACAAGTAGAGTAGCCTAAGGGTTACGACAAGCTTCACTTCATTGATCTACGTGCATGCACGCGTCTAGGTGGAGTGGGATTTTTGGACCAGCAGACACCTTTTGGTAACATGATATCCTCGCCGGTCACACTTCCATACACAAGGGGGCGATAGCAGCGCTTTTTATTTTGTATTTCCATTTAGTAAAAACAAAGAAGTGTCGCCTTCCCTTGCTAGCAGTAACCAGGCGGCAGTGTCCCGTCTGGAGCGTGAAGTCATGAGCGCTGCTGGTCGGTTACTGCGTAGCAACCTAGAGGTGCTAAAAGCCCTGATCGGCCCTAGGAAGCCTATGTACATTCATTCAGCAGTCAGGTCTTGAGTGCCACTTGCATGTTGGAGAAGTGTGCTCTTCATGGATTAATCCTGTTTCAACTGTACCGGGCAAATGGCGTTGTGAGGGCGAGCGGTTTGCTGATGTCAACGTTGTGAACAGAGTGCCCCGTGGGGTGCGGTGGGGTTATGGTAGGGCAGGCATAAGCTATGGACAAAATCATAATGTATTTTATCGATGCACAGAGAATACACAGAGATACCGCTGCCATCACCTGATGTTTCAGCATGATAATGCATGGCCCCATGTTGCAAGGATCTGTACACAATTCCTGGAAGCTGACAATGTCCCAATTCATGACCTGCATAATCATTGATGTTTGGGATGCTCTGGATTGACATGTACGAAAACGTGTTTCAGTTCCTGACAATATCCAGCAACTTCGCACAGCCATTCCAGGAGTGGGACAACATTCCACAGGCCACAATCAACAGCCTGATCAACTCTATGCAAAGGAGATGTGTCACGCTTCATGAGGCAAATGGTGGTCACACCAGATAGTGACTGGTTTTCTAATCCACACCCCTAACTAAAAGGTGTCTGTGACCAACAGATGCATATCTGTATTCCCATTCATGTGAAATCCATCGATTAGGACCTAATACATTAAAAACAAATATATTCCTTATATGAACTGTAACTCAGTCAAATCTTTGAAATCGTTGCATGTTGCGTTCATATTTTTGTTCACTGTAAATTACAATCGCCAGTACAGCCAAACAAAAAATGTTTAGGCGACCATTTTGGGCTCTAACTTTCGTTTATTATGATCAAGTTCCACCCCCACTGTGAATTATTTTCAAGTTTGCTACAAATCTATCTAATTCAATAGTGATTCATTCTGACTACTACATTTGTCCTCACACAGGACCACGTGCTGACACAGGCCAATATCGGACCGGCAGGCTACGAGGAGGCTCTCAGGCAAGCTGAAAACTACTACATCGACCATGATCCAGGGCGGCAGGGTAGCCTAGTAGTTAGAGCTTTGGACTAGAAACTGGAAGGTTGCAAGTTCAAATCCCCGCGCTGACGAGGTACAAATCTGTCGTTCTGCCCCTGAGCAGGCAGTTAACCCACTGTTTCTAGGCCGTCATTGAAAAGAAGAATTTGTTCTTAACTGACTTGCCTAGTTAAATAAAGGTAAAATAAAACATCCTTTGCTAGTTACAGACACATTCACCATGATTCTTAGCTATTTTTTGTGCCATTCGGCCCGATTCAGCTGTATGGCACGCATCAAATTTAAATAATTCCGGCATCGGGTGTTTTCGATATCAATATGTGGATGACGTCAGCGCTATCACTATATACTGGTTTTAAAGTCTATGGTAGCAGCTAGCTGGCAGCCTGGCTAGCTGGTTTTAGCCTGGCTAAAAAATACAGCACACTAGCTAGCCTTTTTAGCTTCCCAAATATCCATGTGACATAATCAGATTTCAAAAAATATATATGCCCTGGTTAATATTTTTACACTTGCCGGTGTAACCTAAAACATTATCTCAGTTGGATTGCTGCTTGAATATTCATTCCCATATTAGCTAAAAATAGAACATCATCATGTTTTAGTCACTGAGAAAAAAGCACATAGCTACAACAAGTCCTACCATTTCACAATAGCCTGTAATCACTGGTTATTACTTCTAAACAAAATAGCTTTTTGGGTGGATTCTTGGTTTACTGTTTGAACAATCCCTGAGATTCTATTTTGTTATCAATGGAAATTATATAGATCATATCAAGGAACCAAGTGACCACATTGCGCACACGGCTGTGGAAGGAATGATATGGCATGTCTTTTAACTAGTAAAAAAGTATGTTGAATGCCAGTGCTTATTATAAGGAGCCACCCCTTTTGTGACGGAAAACGACACCCAAAACTGTGCTACGCTCCGAATCTTGCGTCTCCGTAGAGCTTGTACAGTAGTAAGATTTAGGATCCCCACCCAGCATTGTTGTTCTCTAGCCAACTCCCTTTAAACTGCTGATAAAATGAGTTTGACTAGGCAGCTAACAGCCACGTAAATAAACAATTAAAACTAGGAATGCAAGATGAAGTGCTGGACCACAGACACACACACACAGACACACCACACACACTAGTCACAAGGGACAAGAAATATCTTCAATCAGCATAGCCATTAGGAAAACGTAATGTTATGACTATAACTACAGTACTGTTCCCTGAAGGAGGTAAAATATACTATAGGGAGTCTCACTCTTGCGACTTCTGTTGCAGGAACTAAAATCACGGCTGGCTAGGCCAATGAAATCCACACCACGCTGGAAGCCCCAACTTCCACAGGTGATAAGCGTGAGGCTTGGATTCATTCATTCAATATAATAGCGTTCTTCACTGAGCCAAGGAACGGGCAGTGCGGGGCCAAACAGGTGTTGTACCTCGTTTCCTTCCTTCAGGGCACAGTAGTCATAACGTTTATGTTCTCTTTCAGCCAGTCAACTTTGGTACAACATACTATGGGGAAATGGAATCCTGCCCAAAGCCGAACCCAACGGATACTAAATGAAACGGCCCATGGCAAACCACCCACACCTGACCCTGCAAATGCAGCAGTCTGGGTATTGCGCACAGAGCACGCTGCCTAGGGACCTTCACCTGTCCCAGCTGTAGCACACTGTGGGCTACACTGGGAGCAGTGACATCCAAGCGATAAAACCTCGCAAAAGTGTGTGGTGATTTCCAACTTGCCACAGCACAAATATTCCCTAGAGTCAACCCAAGACGCTGCCAGACCTCTGGTGGCAGGTAGCCTAGAGGTTAAGAGTGTCGGACCAGTAACCGAACGGTTGCTGGTTCAAATCCTTGAGTCAACTAGATGAAATCTGTCAATGTGCTCTTGAGCAATGCACTTAACCCTAATTGCTCCTGTAAGTCGCTTTGGATAGAAGCTTCTGCTAAAGTACTAAAATGTAAATGGTGGAGTGGGCGTGTACACCGCTGGGTAACCCCTGCCCCCTGCTACTACACACCTCCATAATCCAGTGGGAGAAACGCTGCCTAGACAGCTGGATTATCAAAACAGACAAAAAGCAACGTCACCTTATGAGACTCCAGGGGAGAACTGGGTACAGGACGGGTGTATGGACAATGCATGGAGATCCCAATGCATTTAGCCAAAGCCAAAGACACAAGCAGGGTGGTCCTGTAGGAGAGGTTTTTCAGATCCACTGCCTCCAGTGGTTCCAAAGGGGGCCTCACACAGACCATCCAAAGGCCTTGCAAACTGAATAGCAGCAATCATGTTCGTAAATGTAAACCTCTAAGTGTGGATGGCTGATAGGTGGTCCGGAGGGGGGTTAGACCCCCGTAAGTTGGAGAATTTTTCATTTTTAAAACACCTGAAACAGATTTTCTCCTGGTATCTAGAGCCATAATCATTATGCTGAATTCTATGTAAAAAAATATATTCATATTTTTCTGCCCATTTAAGCATAGCTCTTGAGCTGTCTGCATCCTCCTGACTGGTGGTTCTTATTTTTAATGAAAAATAAATATGCATCTCTGCTACATTTAGTTATTACTTGCTTTTCTGAAGTCTACCAGCCTTGCCAGCAGGCATGTCATCTAAGATAGTAAGACATGCTAGCTACTCTAACTTGATTGATAGCCTGAAATGGTTTCTTGGTAGCTAGTTATGAGGTTGGGAGATTGGGAACCTATTTAGGCGAACGAAAGCCAACTCAATAAAATTGCTAAGTGGCTAGTAGTGTTACAGAGAGAGAAAAAAAAACAACAAAAAAAACAGGACCAATCTGAGAGTGCACGTGCCCCTGTGCCCCCTATGGGCATGACGCCTCTGCCTACACACCTCTCTCTCACAAATATACACGTACACGTGCGAACTTACGCACACAAACACTTACAAAGCCCAATGCAGACATTTTTATTTCTTTTTTTAAATATAGATATTTCTTTACACCTTTTTCATGGTATCCAATTGGTAGTTACAGTCTTGTCTCATCACTGTAACACCCATACAGACTCGGGAGAGGCAAAGGTCAGGAGCCGTGCATCCTCTGAAACACGACCCAACCAAGCTGCACTGCTAGTTGACACAATGCCTGCTAAACCCGGAAGCCAGCCACACCAATGTGTCGGAGGAAACACCGTACACCTGGCGACTGTGTCAGTGTCCATGTGCCCGGCCCGCCACAGGAGTTGCTAGAGCGCGAATGGACAAGGACATCCCTGCCGGCCAAACTCACCCCTACCCCGGACGATGCTGGGCCGATTGTGCGCCTCCCCATGGGTCTCGCGGCTGGCTGCAACAGAGCCTGGACTCAAACCAGAATTTCTAGTGGCACAGCTAGCACTGTGATGCATTACCTTAGACCACTGCGCCACTAGGGAGGCCCCAATGCAGACATTTTTTTAAATCTCAATATCAAATCATTTCTGGGTAACAATTAAGTACATTACTGGTCAGAGGGTCTGGGTAACAGTTAACTACATTTATAGTCAAAATAAACAAAAATAGCTTCTTAGCAAAGAGCAATTTCTCAAGCAATAATTTAACTATGACTGTCTGTGGGGAGGGGAAAACTATCTGTTATTGGCAAAGAAGTTTGGAACTATTAATGGTCTATTTAAAATATACCGCCTGGTTATGTCACCAGGAAAGCTCCATCTCACCAAAACAGCTTGACATTTCAGATGTTTTTTTTCAAACAGTTCTTACAAAAAGGGCATTATCATTATTTTCACATTTTCACGGTATTATTCCAACCTCAGTGTGGAAATATATACAGTACTAGTCCAAAGTTAGGACAGACCTAATCATTAAGGGTTTTTCTTTATTTCTTTTTAATATTTTCTACATTTCAAAACCTATGAAATAACATATGGAGTCATGCAGTAACCAAAAAATATTTAAATAAATCAAGATATATTTTACATGTTAGATTCTTCAAAGTAGCCACCCTTTGCCTTGATAACAACTTTGCACAGTTGCTAGACAGCCATTTTCAAGTCTTGCCATAGACTTTCAAGCGAATTTAAGTCAAAGCTGTAACTTGGCCACTCAGGAACATTCAATGTCGTCTTGGTAAGCAACCCCAGTGTATATTTGGCCTTGTTTTTTCAGTTATTGCCCTGCTAAAAAGGCAGTGTTGTAAAGTACTTAAGTAAATATACTTTAAAGTACAATTTAAGTAGTTATTTTGGGGTATCTGTACTGTACTTTCCTATTCATATTTTTTGACACCTTTTACTTCACTACATTCCTAAATGTCAATTTATTCCATACATTTTCCCTGACACCCAAAAGTACTCGTTACATTTCCAATGCTTAGCAGGACAGGAAAATGGTCCAGTTCACATACATAAAGAGAACATCCCTGGTCATCCCTTCTGCCTCTTATCTGGCTGTAACGACATGCGCTGAGATTTGGGAAGCAAGTTCAGGGAGTGAGTGTTCTAACAAATAAACGGAACATAATACAAAACAAGAAAGCACGAACAACGCCCAGACCAGAAACGGAAACAATGACACCTTGGGAATGAACCAAAGGAAGTTACATATATAAGGAAGATAATCAGGTAAGTGATGGAGTCCAGGTGAGTCTGACGACAGGCAGGTGCACGTAAGGATGGTGACAGGTGTGCACCATAATGACCAGCCTGGTAACCTAGAGGTCGGAGCGGGAGCACACGTGACACTGGCAGACTCACTAAACACAAATTATTCATTTGTAAATTATTTCTTAGTGTGCCCCTGGCTATCCGTAAATTAAAAAATTATATAATAATTAATATAATGAATGTGAGATTATTTGTACTGTTACTTTCACTTTTGATACTTAAGTATATTATTGAAAACCAAATACTTTTAGACTTTTACTTTTATTTGATTCATTTTCTACTAAGGTATCTTTACTTTTACTCAAGTATGACAATTGTATAGTTTTTCCTCTAGAATTTTACTTGTACTTAGCTTTAATTTAGTTCCTTATGCAAACAGGATGCATGTTTTGGAATAGGTGCCCTTATTTGCGATGCAATGGAAAACCTCCCTGGTCTTTGTGGTTGAATCAGTGTTTGAAAATCACAGCTCAGAGATGATGTAGTCATTCAAAAATCACGTTAAACACTTTTATTGCACACGGAGTGAGTCCATGCAACTTATTATGTAACATGTGAAGCACGTTTTTACTCCTGAACAAATGTAGGCTTGCAATAACAAAGGGTTGAATACCAATTTACTTAAGAAGTTTAAGCTTTTCATTTTGTATTAATCTGTAAAAATTACAAAAACATAATTCCACATTTACATTATGGGATATTGTGTGTAAACCAGTGACACAAAATCTAAATGTAATCCATTTTACATTCAGGCTGTAACAGAACAAAATGTGGGGAAAGTCAATACCTGAAGGCACTGTAATTCAGTTAGGCGTACCCCTCCACCACGATAGGCTGTCCAGAGAATTCCTTCAGCATAAAAACGTTATAGGCAGGGTTGGGGTCAACCTCATTCCAATTAAACGTTATAGCCAGGGTTTGGGGTCAACCTAATTTCAATTAAACGTTATAGCCAGGGTTGGGGTCAACCTCATTTCAATTAAACATTATAGCCAGGGTTGGGGTCAACCTCATTTCAAGTCGGTCCTGAAATAAATTGAAGGCACACTCTTGAATTGCACAATCCTCATTTAAAAGGTTCAGCACTCTGAAGTCATGAATTGGATATCGAGTTACCCATTACACTCTACATCTGTAATAAAGTATTGAATTAATTAATTAAATACATTACAAATAAAACAGGAGTATGTCAGGTGAAAGGCTTGGCATCAGGGTAAGGCATCAGAAAGTGGATATCTGGACTGCACTGAACAGTTTTGTGTTGCTGTTCGTCAGTGTTTTTTCTTCTTCAGAATGGAGCAAGAGCGCCGCCCTGTGGTAGGATATGATAAGTAATATTTTCATAATATTGAGAGAGAAACATAAATATGGTTGCTCCCTTTACTTATGAGACATCAAGCCTAAACCCAAACTGTAAAGAGTGAATAGTTTGATGTTGCAAATAAGAAAAGGTTTTTGATAGTACGATAGTCAACTTGGAGACGTCACCTGAAAGAGAAAACAACTCTCTCTGATGAAGTTCTGCTTTCTAGGTTCCGGTCATTGTCCTTCTGATTTGTTGACAACGGGATCTAAAAAACACAGTATTTGAATGGGAAGATAAGCTGTAAACAGTAGGTAATCCCGCTTACTTGAACATTAAAAACATGCTGTACCTTTTGGGAAAAGCAACTCGGTCCGTCACGTGTGTTCGTTTCAGCAGAGTTGTTTTCCCTCCTGTACACTGTTCAACAGTTTTAATTAGTATTTTAATAGTGTATTGGTAGGTAAACAACATAATTATGGTTTGAAATAAGTGCAATAATATAATTACAATACAGTTGTGCATTGTCAAAAAGACAAATAACAATTACAATCAGATAAATTGAGCTTACATGTCAGTCTGAGTTTGTGAGGTCCTGCCAGTCTCTCCAGACGAAGTAGGCTGTGCAACCTTCCTAGTTTCACCACTTGTTTATACATCAGAGACAAGAGGAGATCCCAAGAACGACAGAACTCTGCTGGCAAAAGAGAAATGTGCTGATGTCAATGAGATGAAATTGTTTACAACACATGAGTAACTACTTTTTAATATTTTTCCTAATTAGGACTAAATATTTTGTTTTCCTAGCAGAACTATATAGCTTGAGCTCAAAGGTAATCTGCCCTTGAAAACCAATTGATCTTTTTGATAACGGCCTATAGGCATCGATATGAGACAGTCAATTCTTCATTGCTGCGATTTGCTTGCTAGTTAATATTTCCGCTCTTCACTCCATTGTCAGTTTAGCCTGTATTTCACTGATCTTAGTGGCCGGAAGCATTTTTTATGTGTGTCCTTCCAGGCAGCTGTCAATGATCATGTTAGGCTGCGTTTAATTGTTATTTTTATGGCGGTTTGATCGCGGGGGAGGCACAAGTAATGTCTGCAGTTTTTTGGTTAGGCTATTTGTTTCAAGTGTATTAGTCAATAAATAAATCAAAATTCGTCATCTCGCCCATGTCTTATTCGACAAGTAGTTGTTCTGAAATGTTTATTGCTTTGCCTACATTTTACTCCCTCCTCTATGTTTAGTATAACACACATACATTGTTTAGTAATTTCGGTTGCCTATCCTGACATGAAGTTTGTTCTATAGAAAGTACTTGACTCTGATGTGTGCCACAGAAAGTATTTGACTAGTGACACAATTAAGGAAATTAGAAGGGGGGGAGGATTTCGGCAAAGGCCATTTTCTTGTCTGACGAACCACACCCCCCTATCTTGGGACTGCAAGGCCTGGCACACTTCAGAATAATTTTGGTAGCTCATGTTGACCAGTAGTGTGTGCCACCTTCTAATTTTCGCTCACATATACTATACATGTATTTCAATTATCCATCAATTATCCATTGATGTCACTTGTATCAAGAATGGTCCACCACCCAAAGGACATCCAGCCAACTTGATACAACTGTGGGAAGCATTAGAGTCAACATGGGCCAGCATCCCTGTGTAATGCTTTCGACACCTCGTAGAGTCCGTGCCCCAACAAATTGAAGCTGTTCCGAGGGCAAAAGGGGGTGCAACTCAATATTAGGAAGGTGTTCCTAATTCCTGGTTTCCTCTTTCTGCAAGTGTTGTATTTTCACCCACAGCGGCCAATCCACCATTCATTCTGATCTGAACTCCTATCCGCCGATGTCCACAGATGAACCCATCTTTCCCAGTATAATAATGCCATTTTTTTTTTTTGAAAGACATCCCTCCATTTTACTGTGATGTCTTATGAGGGTCCTGAACCTCCCAATTTGTTACACTTCTGCCTATGTTGAGATGAAAATAAATACTTTACCCGAGAGTAAAATGATATTTCCCAATGATTGATCGTGTTTTTTCAGATCCCCTAGCAATACAGTTTGCAGGTCCATCTGAACTCTGATATTATGACATAACAACCGTTCCTGGTCCTGACTCCAAAAGTGAGCCACCGATGGATGGACAGTAACAGAAAAAGATGCTGTATTGATTCTGTTTCCTTGTGTATTATTTTATATACCGTACAAATGTAAATTGAAACTAATGGATTGATGTGTCAATTGTTGTTTTATATATCAGTTTATTGTCCTGATGCCAAGGTGTTGGGACATCACAGACCTGTTCCCAACTGACTTGAATTTTATAAGGCAATCTATCAAACCTTTTGACAAAGTGAAAATGATATATTTTTCAATTTCTACCAATCATTTGAAGCCATGTATGATTTTTAATGGTTGGCAGACAGACTAATTGATTAATTTCTTCTTAAAGTAATCGTCTCTTCCAATTTTAAGGCAGAATTTTAGTCTTTTATGAGTTGGTTTTGTATTGCGCATACACCTCCATACACTGTTATTATTTGCTTGTATGACTTTTTATTTAACTGCCGTCCAAAATATTTTGTACTTGCATGGTTTGAAAAATAATTATCCTGGAATCAGTAGAACCATGAAAAAATATGTAAACTGTGAAATCACTAGAGATTTTATCAGGGTAATTTACCCGTAAATGGATTGGTGTTTCGCTCTCCACGGTTTCTAGACTCAATTAAGCTACATTTTCTATCAAAGTTAATAAACTCAGCATAAAAAGAAATGTCCTCTCACGGTCAAATGCATTTATTTTCAGCAAACTTAACATGTGTAAATATTTGTATGAACATAACAAGATTCAACAACTGAGACATAAACTGAACAAGTTCCACAGACATGTGACTAACATAAATGGAATAATGTGTCCCTGAACAAAGGGGGGGGGGTCAAAATCAAAAGTAACAGTCAGTATCTGGTGTGGCCATCAGCTGCATTAAGTACTGCAGTGCATCTCCTCCTCATGGACTGCACCAGATTTGCCAGTTCTTGCTGTGAGATGTTCCACCAAGCCACCTACAAGTTCCCGGACATTTCTGGGGGGATTGACCCTAGCCCTCACCCTCCGATCCAACAGGTCCCATATGTGCTCAATGGGATTGAGATCCGAGCTCTTTGCTGGCCATGACAGAACACTGACATTCAGGAAGCGTAGGAAATCACGCACAGAATGAGCAGTATGGCTGGTGGCATTGTCATGCTGGAGGGTCATGTCAGGATGAGCCTGCAGGAAGGGTACCACTTGAGGGAGGAGGATGTCTTCCCTGTAACGCACAGTGTTGAGATTGCCTGCAATGACAACAAGCTCAGTCCAATGATTCTGTGACACACCGGCCCAGACCATGACGGGCCCTCCACCTCCAAATCCATCCCACTCCAGAGTACAGGCCTCGGTGTAACGCTCATTCCTTCGACAAGAAACGCAAATCCGATCATCACCCCTGGTGAAGAGCACTTTTTGCCAGTCCTGTCTGGTCCAGTGACAGTGGGTTTGTGCACATAGGCGGCGTTGTTGCCGGTGATGTCTGGTGAGGACCTGCCTTACAACAGGCCTACAAGCTCTCAGTCCAGCCTCTCTCAGCCTATTGCAGACAGTCTGAGCACTGATGGAGGGATTGTGCATCCCTGGTGTAACTCTGGCAGTTGCTGTTGTCATCCTGTACCTGTCCCGCAGGTGTGATGTTCGGATGTACCGATCCTGTGCAGGTTTTGTTACACGTGGTCTGCCACTGCGAGGACGATCAGCTGTCCGTCCTGTCTCCCTGTAGCGCTGTCTTAGGCGTCTCACAGTACGGACATTACAATTTATTGCCCTGGCCACATCTGCAGTCCTCATGCCTCCTTGCAGCATGCCTAAGGCACGTTCATGCAGATGAGCAGGGACCCTGGGCATCTTTCTTTTGGTGGTTTTCAATAGCTACCGTAACAACCCAGCTAAGTGATCAAGCAAAGTAGCTAGCATTTGAGGCTGTATTTTCTCTATTTTATAGGGACACAATAATGATAAAAGATCACCAGATAAGGAGGCAATGGTCAGACACCAGTCCTGTTTCAAAATAACCACCATTGATAATGTAATCAGTGCTGTGTGTGTTTGTGTCTTGTATGTTGAAACGAGGTGTCCCACATCAATGGTGCCGCAATAGACCTCGAGCTGGGTTAGTAATGTCAACCAGTTAGTGCCATGCTTGGACATGTCCCTTGTGAATTAGCTGTGATTCATAATCTTTGATTGGCTATGTTCAACTGTGTGTTTACTGGTGGCTTCCATGATCATATGGTGACAGTCTTTCTCTCTCTCCCGCTCTTTCTCTGTGATAGGAGCTGGGTAGGATCTGTAAGTCAGGCTCCTTCATGACCAATATCTGTGACGAGAGGGGCCTGGAGTTGATCTACTGGCACTGGCAACACCATACAGGAAGGTACACTATATAAACAGAAGTATGTGGACAACCATTCAAATAAGTGGATTTGGCTATTTCAGCCACACCCGTTGCTGACACGTGTATAAAATCGAGCACACAGCCATGCAATCTCCATAGACAAACATTGGCAGGAGAATGGCCTTACTGAAGGGCTCAGTAACTTTCAACCTGGCACCGTTATAGGATGTCACCTTTCCAACAAGTCAGTTTGTCAAATATCTGCCCTGCTTGAGCTTTCCTGGTCAACTGTAAGTGCTGTTATTATGAAGTGGAAACGTCTAGGAGAAATAACGGCTAAGCTGCAAAGTGCTAGGCCACACAAACTCACAGCACTGGCCCGCCGAGTGCTCAAGGGCGTAGCACGTAAAAATCGTCTGTCCTCAGTTGCAACACTACTACAGATTTCTAAACTGCCTCTGGAAGCAACATATTGCTTATATATTGCACATATTTTACACAGCCATATGGTCTCTCTCATTTAGTCCTAGGTGGCCTACTGGCGGGAACACTGGCATGTGCAAGCAAAGGCTTACTATACATAAAAGCATTGATAAAATCAAAACAGCCCTCATTACACACATCATGCTCTGATGGATCTTTGCCTAGTACTTGACTTTCAAGAGTTCCTCAGCCGACAGAACGAGCAGGAACTTCCTGATGTCCCACACACCAGGCTCTTCCTCCTGTTGTCGACATGGCAACCTCTATCCCTCACGCAGGTCCTCCGTCCCAGATGTCTGATTCATAGCCTCCGCTCTCGCTCTGATGTCCCTGGAACAACGCCTCAGCTTCTGCTTGACCCGAGTTGTCATAGATCACCTGATCAACCCAACCAACAGGTGGTGCCGATCCTGGACAAGCCCCCAGAAATATTTTACTTTGTACTTTTACTCAAGTATAACTATTTGGTACTTTTTCCACCACAGTACTTAAGTGCATTTAGACTTTTATTCAAGTAGTATTTTGCTGGGTGACTAACTTTTTTTCTATTAAGGTATCTTTACTTTTACTCAAGTATGACAATTTTAGTTATTTTTCCACCACTAAGTGTTCATTAGTTATGAACGTTATTACATGCCAAAGTCAATATCGAATATCAAGCTAACTTCACCACGGTGCTTTGGTGATGGAAGGGGGAAGTTACCCGCATGACTTGATGATCAGTAAACAGCTGTGGACTTTTTTGGATAGTCACATCCCTAATGCCCTGTGTTGGTCAGGATATTAGGGATGTCCCCATAGGAGCACATTGTTTTCTAAGAGTTTAGTGGTTCATGAAATGTTGCACTGTGTCAATCAATTCATGTCCGGTAAAACAATAAAAAAATAAACAAAGATACATTAAGTCACCTTTATTGCAAAGGGAGTACAT
Organism: Oncorhynchus clarkii lewisi; assembly: GCF_045791955.1. Classification (NCBI taxonomy): domain Eukaryota; kingdom Metazoa; phylum Chordata; class Actinopteri; order Salmoniformes; family Salmonidae; genus Oncorhynchus; species Oncorhynchus clarkii. Next base: position 5,107,971 of record NC_092172.1, read on the forward strand.
CTGTAGAAAATGAATATTTCATAAAATAATAGGAATAATAGAATAAGTTATAGATACACTAATACTAGAATGTTGCATTTAGTGTGTTTAAAAGTCAAGAAATCCTCTGGCTGTAGATTACCAACACACACAGCATGTCTTATTATACCTGTGAGGACTTTTTGGGAACTAACATTTGCTTCCCATTCAAAATCCTATTTTTCCTAACCCTAACCCTTACCTCAACACTAACCTTATCCCTAACATGAACCCCTAAACCTATCCACTAACGCCTAACCCTAGCCCTAATTTTAACCCTAAACCTAAAATAGCCTTTATTCAAGTGAGGACTTTTTTTTTCACTTCTGAATTTTTGTTGGTTTACTATTCTTGTGAAGACTTTGGTACTCACAAGTATAGTACAACATGTCCACACACACGTGCACACACACACAAACACAGAGTGCAATTGGAGAGTCATCCAGATGCTCCCATGAGCTTTTTGCTGAGTCAGCAAGTGACAAGTCCGGCTCTGCTTTGAGCTGCAGCCGGCTGTGTAGCTCCTCCCTCCTGGGACCTCTTCCGGCTAACCCAATGGGAATAGGTTAGATAGGAATACATGTGTCAAACAGTTTGGCATGACACCAATGAAATATATTGGCATACCTTCTAGCATACAGTCACAGTGTCAGTCTGGTCATCCTGCTATGCAGAGGTAAGGCGTGGCGATGGGCTGGAGGTGGGGTTGTGTCTGGTCGGGGGGGGGGGGGGGGTCAGAGTAAGAGGGGGTAGGGGGAAGACCCGTCTGCAGGATGAATTGCTGCAGGTTACTTCTTGTTCGGCTTCTCCAGCACCTGACACCTCTCCTGGAGGGAAGTGGACAAGATGTCACGTTAGTTCCATGTCAAACGTCGACAACTTCATGTAAAACCTGATTGTTTAAGGGCCGTGCAGTTAAAAACAAGATTTCCCCCGTTGTTTAATGACATTTCCACACTATGAGGCTCGAAATGACACTGAGAATTATGATAATGTAGTAGGATCTCGTCTGATACTAGTCTGGTAATGAGGTTTGTAGCCATATGGGGGCGGAATAAAACAAAGGTTCAGTGGAGGATGAGCATCCAAACAACTCATAAGGGCCAGTTACCCAGACACAGATTAAGTCTAGTCCTGCATGAGAAATTTTAGTCCAGGACTAGGCTTAATCTGTCTGGGAAACCAGCCCATAAGGAAACGTAGGGAAAGGCAGCGGTTCTATTAACACAGTGCTGGAGGGGCCTGTACAACGCAAGATGAATTTGACCTTGATGGCCAGCTGACCCAGATAGAATAGAGATTCTAAGGGACAGTCATCAGCCACAAGCTGCCCCTCTGTTCCTCGTAGCTTCTGGATGAGAACATAGCGACCCGTCTGACCTGTAGAAAAGACACACCAAGATAGGAGTGAGATTGGAGGAAATTACAAAGGAAATTACATCAGACAGAGACTGACCAATAACCTGTGCGAGGGCGATGACCACATCCTGACAGGGAGTCTCCAGTGATAAGCCGCACATTACCCTTACCACACCCTCCACCCACACCTTCTGCTCCATCTTGTCCTGTCAATCAAACTCAGAAGAACATGGCTGCCACACCACCTGTGAGAGAGGAGGGTAAGATGTCAATATACTGAGTTCAAATAATAAACTATTTCATAGTACCAAATCAACCTATAACCCCTACTTCTAGGTTCAAATATCAGGTATTTCAATGGAGGAAATATGTTTGTTCCTGTATTCCCATAACTAGAGCTGAAGACTTCATCAGGAAACCTCACACTGCTCTCTCAAGGGAAAAATGTGACCGGCCAACTTTGCAATCCTACACCCTACAGTCCTGTACCTGTCATCTGTGTTGACGCCTGACCAGAGAAGGCAGAGCCTTCTGAGGTGAGGGGAGGAAGAGGTGTATTGTGTTACATTCTCATGGTGTCAATAGCCTGGTATTTCAATGTGGATCTGCATTTTGATAGGAAAAAATGGCTTCCTACGCTGTAAACCTAGAGACAGAACGTCATACCTCTGTGGAAGAAGAGGAGGATGAGATAGGAAGAAGAGGACACAGATACCAAGACTAAGAATGTTAATCCTGGCACTTGTCATATCCCATCTGGACTTTTGCAACTCGCTGTTGGCTAGCCTCCCCGTTTGTACTGTACCATCAAACCCCTGCAATTTATGCTGCCGCCCGATTGGTGTTCAACCTTCCCAAGTTCTCCCATGTCACCCCACTCCTCCGCACACTCCACTGGCTTCCTTTCGAAGCGCACATCCACTACAATACCATGGTACTTTCCTACGGAACAGCAAGAGTCCCACAGCACCCTTTCCTCACCCACCACCACCACACCCCCGCACACCTGCCTTCCCCCCGTCACGCACATCAGCGATTATTGGACTCACCTGGACTCTATCGTCTCTGTCATTACCTTCCCTATATATGTCTAGTTCCTCGCTCTGTAACCCTGCTTCTGACCTTGTTACCCGTGTGCTGACGCTGTTCCTGCCTGACGCTGTTCCCGCCTGTTCCTCATTAAATGTTCAACTCCCCGTACCTGCTTCTCATCTCCAGCGTCGGTCCTTACAGCCTTGTGTTAATTGAGAACAGTTGACTAAATCAGACACAACTTCTCAATTCTCTCCTCAGGGACCCCCAGCTTTTCCAGAGGTAACTCACTTGATTCAACTTGTCATTTAATATACTGTGGTTTTCAAACGGATCTACAAAAAAACTTTGAGATTGAGGAAGGTTCTTTATACAACCATTTTCCGTTAATCTTCTATAAAGAACCATGAAAATGGGTTCTATATTGCCCCAGAATGGGTTGTAACCATAGCAGAACCCTTTTTTGGTGATATGTAGAACCTTTTTGAATGGTTCTTTATTGAACCTTAGGAAATGGTTATTTATAGCACCATACACCCGCACTTCAAAAAAGGGTTCTATATAGCACCGAAAAGGGATCCCCTATGGTGACAAGCCAAAGAACCCCTTTCTGGTACTATTTAGAAACATATACAGTGCCTTGCGAAAGTATTCGGCCCCCTTGAACTTTGCGACCTTTTGCCACATTTCAGGCTTCAAACATAAAAATATAAAACTGTATTTTTTTGTGAAGAATCAACAACAAGTGGGACACAATCATGAAGTGGAACAACATTTATTGGATATTTCAAACTGTTTTAACAAATCAAAAACTGAAAAATTGGGCGTGCAAAATTATTCAGCCCCCTTAAGTTAATACTTTGTAGCGCCACCTTTTGCTGCGATTACAGCTGTAAGTCGCTTGGGGTATGTCTCTATCAGTTTTGCACATCGAGAGACTGACATTTTTTCCCATTCCTCCTTGCAAAACAGCTCGAGCTCAGTGAGGTTGGATGGAGAGCATTTGTGAACAGCAGTTTTCAGTTATTTCCACAGATTCTCGATTGGATTCAGGTCTGGACTTTGACTTGGCCATTCTAACACCTGGATATGTTTATTTTTGAACCATTCCATTGTAGATTTTGCTTTATGTTTTGGATCATTGTCTTGTTGGAAGACAAATCTCCGTCCCAGTCTCAGGTCTTTTGCAGACTCCATCAGGTTTTCTTCCAGAATGGTCCTGTATTTGGCTCCATCCATCTTCCCATCAATTTTAACCATCTTCCCTGTCCCTGCTGAAGAAAAGCAGGCCCAAACCATGATGCTGCCACCACCATGTTTGACAGTGGGGATGGTGTGTTCAGCTGTGTTGCTTTTACGCCAAACATAACGTCTTGCATTGTTGCCAAAAAGTTCAATTTTGGTTTCATCTGACCAGAGCACCTTCTTCCACATGTTTGGTGTGTCTCCCAGGTGGCTTGTGGCAAACTTTAAACGACACTTTTTATGGATATCTTTAAGAAATGGCTTTCTTCTTGCCACTCTTCCATAAAGGCCAGATTTGTGCAATATACGACTGATTGTTGTCCTATGGACAGAGTCTCCCACCTCAGCTGTAGATCTCTGCAGTTCATCCAGAGTGATCATGGGCCTCTTGGCTGCATCTCTGATCAGTCTTCTCCTTGTCTGAGCTGAAAGTTGAGGGACGGCAAGGTCTTGGTAGATTTGCAGTGGTCTGATACTCCTTCCATTTCAATATTATCGCTTGCACAGTGCTCCTTGGGATGTTTAAAGCTTGGGAAATCTTTTTGTACCCAAATCCGGCTTTAAACTTCTTCACAACAGTATCTCGGACCCGCCTGGTGTGTTCCTTGTTCTTCATGATGCTCTCTGCGCTTTTAACGGACCTCTGAGACTATCACAGTGCAGGTGCATTTATACGGAGACTTGATTACACACAGGTGGATTGTATTTATCATCATTAGTCATTTAGGTCAACATTGGATCATTCAGAGATCCTCACTGAACTTCTGGAGAGAGTTTGCTGCACTGGAAGTAAAGGGGCTGAATAATTTTGCACGCCCAATTTTTCAGTTTTTGATTTGTTAAAAAAGTTTGAAATATCCAATAAATGTCTTTCCACTTCATGATTGTGTCCCACTTGTTGTTGATTCTTCACAAAAAAATACAGTTTTATATCTTTATGTTTGAAGCCTGAAATGTGGCAAAAGGTCGCAAAGTTCAAGGGGGGCGAATACTTTCGCAAGGCACTTTATTTTTAGAATAGTCATCTTTACATCTTTAAGTGTGCTTGTAACACAAATGAGAGAGACAGAGAGAGAGAGAGAGAGAGAGAGAGAGAGAGAGAGAGAGAGAGAGAGAGAGCGCACGTGAGATTTGCAGGCATGCAGAGTTTCAGGTGATTCCAGCCCTACCTACCACCAGCTTCAGTAGAAATCACCACTTATATTGCGTTGTCCAATCCAGAGAGGTAGTTTGGTGTGAATATTACTATTACCCGAGAAAAAGTTCAGGTTGATTGTTACAAGACATATTAATGTTTGTTTGGCTATATGTATGTAAAGATGTCAAATTTAAATTTGAGAGTGCAAACGTTGTCAGATGCAATATATATATATATAAGTTGAATACTTGTACCCCAAATGAAAGAGATTGGACTCTGAAATTAAAAATGGGAGAAGGCTAGTGCTCTCCCACTAAATGAGTGATACTGCAGAGGTAGTTGTCGTAGGCTATTTTTTATTCTTCCTCTTTATTTATTCAGAGGAACCCGACTGAGACCATGGTCTTATTCACAAGGGGGCCCTGATCACAACAATGCAAAAACCAATACAATGTCAAACAAAACCTCAGAGTAATCTCAAGTTAACCAAGTCTGTGAACGAATTTGGTCAGTCATGTTTTTAATACTTCAACAGCAAAGTTAGCTAAGTTTGTGCGTAGTAGAGTTTGTAAACAAAAAGGGAATAGTGGAGTGATCTAGGGTTATTTAATGAGGACCAGCCAACCTTTTGATACAGTAAGCAGTGATGAGTATTAAAACTGTCACCAGTGATAGAGCAAAGTGCGCTGTGGTAGACGACATCCAAAGATTTAAGAGTTGTGGCTGCTGCATTCTGGTAGATTGTGTCACCATAGTCAAGAACTGTCAGGAAAGTTGACTATACAATCTGCTTCCTGCTGTTTAGGGAGAGCCTAGATCTATTTCTAAAAAAAATAAGCCCACGGTCTAAACGTTAAATCGATCCAAAGCCCAAATATTTTTAGGCGGGAACCCGATCGACGCGGGAACCCGATCGACGGGAGAACCAGTCAATTAATAGCTAAGTCCATCTGAAACATTTTTTTGTGAGAATTAGAGAATAGTTTATTCGCTGTTAGTCAGCACCTCCACACAAAATACTTTTTCTCGGTGTGTGGCAGCTCATGATTTTATTCTGAGAATTAGAGAACAAAACATATTTAGCCTTGCCCACAATAAGTACAAGTATTAAACCAACCAGGGCATTATGTAAGGCAACAAAGTCAGATTGCAGCTCGAACAACACCTGGTCTACAGGTGGGGTAATGGCATACATAACAGTATCGTCTGCATACAGATGAATATTAGAAGTTTTAACAGATAGACCAATATTATTTATATGCATCAGAGTTTATCTTCGCAGACAAAGAAGAGTAGTGTATAAGTAGGCACTGATTTTTAACCATAGACTGACAACAACCTGATGCGGAATCACACACCCCCTTTAACACAAACACATGAACTGTGTTGATTTGCCATCATGAAAATAAGAAACTTGTTTGCAAAAAGATACAGTAGCTTATTATTTTCAGGGAGTGGGGGTTGTCAAGAGAGGAGGAGATGACAGAGGAACGGCAGCAGCTGAGCGAAACAGCAAGAACATTGAGAGAGAGCGAAGCGTAGTTAGGAGGAAGAAAAACGATGTAATGAAGAGGAGGAAACAACTAGAATATTGAAAGAGGGATATGGAGAAGGAGAAGATGAGTAGGTGGGGCAGGAGAGAATTTTGCAGGTATGGATTGCCATGGATGCCATTGACCGTCTGAGGCAGAGGCTCATAGAGAAGGAAAGAGAGATGAGATAGTACAGATGGTAGACAGTTGCTGTAGGACTCTATAGCCCCTCACCTTTGACCTTAACATTAACCCTATTTCTTCTGTGTCTTGTTTTGACTTACAGAATTCAGATGGACTTTGCTCCACCTTTTTGGTGTTTTCCCTGAGTGGGAACAACTTCAGGGTTTGGTCCCAAGGGGTCCTCTTTTCACTGGAAGCCATAAAAACAGAGAGATGTCTTAAAAAAGTGACAGGCTAGCATAAAAATGAAAACAACTGCAGATCCTAATGTGATTGGGCATTAAGTGCCTTTATTTGACCACTGGAGGGCAGCCTCTTATAGACTGACAAACATTGATAACAAATCAGGAATCAAATGAAAGTTCAAGTAGAATTAAGAATTAGAATACTAATTTAATAGGATATCTATGTGAAAGTCATTGTAGGAAGAGAGCAAGTTTATCTCAACCACTTTGGAAAACAACCCTGCTAAGAGTTAACATATTATGGAATATAAGAAATGATTCCAAAGTCAAAATTTATCAACCTTTAAAAAAAATATTTCTAAACATACACATACTTTTATTGTAAAGCCTACAACTCACTCAGCTCTAACATGTAGCGAAATAGGAGACATTACATTTTCCATTGCTCTTATTGAACCAGGGAATTGAGTAAAAGCAAGAGACTTATACTGTAATTAACTGTCAGGATAGATGATAAATATACTGTGAGTGAATCTGCAGGCGCTGTCCAGCTGGCGCGCGCGCGCGCGCGCGCGTGTGTGTGTGTGTGTGTGTGTGCTTGTGAAAAGGAGGGGGTGGTGTCTAAATCAACAGCTTGCTTGCGCTGATAGTTAAAACCAGGTCTTATCCTGACTTGGGATAGACATGAATGGCTCACAGAAATATTCCACTGATTCAAATGCATGATTTAGGCTGCATACATGTTTAGAATTACAAGCGTAGAACCCAAGCCAATAGATATCCACTCCCTAGTTGAAGCTACGAACTCCTGTTTCAACCTCCATAACTCTTTACATCACCAAGTACATACATACTTCATGCTATAATTATCTAAATGCTATAGCCTCATGGATGGCAAAACGGACTCTCTTCATTGCAGACCAGCAGGTAACCTTGTGTTTGCCCTTGATGTTAGTGGGAATCAGTTCAGTTTCAATAGTTTGCCCCTCACCTAGAGTGGCAGTTATGGCTAAGAGCGACAGCACACAGGTGACAGAGAGAAATTACCTGCCACCAAATAGCCCAATTCCAAATCCACCTTCATCCCATACTCTGTATCCCCTAGTCACCTGTGTAGATCTGAAATGGGTGGCTACACTGATTGGTTTAAGCGTGGTGGAAATTACACCTAGCTTATTAGAGGACAAGGTGGATGGAGCTATTACCATATTGCAGAGAGAGGGAGAGAGAGAGAGAGAGAGAGAGCAATTAGAACCTAACAGCTCCCCTACCTGACAGCCTAGTAACCCCTCACCGAGATGGCGCCCCAGGCTACACCAATCACAACAGAGAATATGAGCTCAGTGGCCAATGGCAATTCCCCGCTGCCTTCCACCTGCCACGCCATTGGATGAAAAATACAAATCACCATAATTTGTCAAAAAAGAAGGAAGTGCCTCAGGTAGTCAGTTGTTCATTGGTTATATTCCATCCAAGCTTTCAGCTCAGTCAGATAGTTTATAGATTCGGATAAAGAGAGAGGGGAAGGAAAACAAGATCTCACAGTTTCCACGTATTATGAATGAACATCTATTTGTGTACACATACATTCTGCGTCGTTACAGGGTTAATTCTGTGTGGTCACAGCGTTAAAACAGAAACAACTCAAAAGGTGAGGTTTATGTATTATTTCCCAGTGGTTAAGGTTAGGGCTATGGTTTGGGAATTCTTCAAAGAAAATAATGAAAAACGATGCCCTATTACCATCAAGTATTCTCGCGGTTTGCGGGCGCCCAGTGGTTTCAGCAGTGTGCTTTGGCTCTGAGTATCACAAGTTCAATCCCAGTGCCAGGCAGTTGTTTTTATTTTATTTTCTGAGTGCCGAGGAAGGCGTATATTGACATTCTGGGGACCTTTTCAAACGTCCAGTATTGCAGTCTATTTCTAGCGATCAATCTGGAAGGACAGCTTGTCAAGCCCCCAATGGTTTTTAACAAAGAGCCATGGTTCAAGTGAGGGGATTTGATGGGATGCTGTGAAGGCTGGCGTGAGCTGTTTTGAAGGGTTTAGGTTTGTATTCCAGGTTTAAGCTCTAACAAAGGGTTTTCTAGTAGCTTTGCTGGAGGTTTTTCCCGTTTGCCTTAGGGAGTGAGGAAGGTGTTGTAGTGGATAGTAATATTTGATATGTGTATATACAGTATGTTTACATATACCTCACAAGCGACTCATAATAAGACCATGTAATTAGCCCATTAACTAAGATAAATAGCAATATATGCACGAACATTATAGCTGAGTTACAGTAATAGGCACAAAAGAACAAAATGTCTGAGAATGGAATTCTAAATACTAGTCTATTTCATGACTTTGTAAAACGAACGGATTCACATACCAGGCTTAAAGTTACACTAAAGCTTAAGTTACAACACATTAACAAGCATTTACAAGGCATTATTCCTAACATATACAGTATATCCTAAGGTTACAAGACCAAGGTTGAACAAAGCACTGCTTAACTAGGCCAGAGGCCTAGAAGCCTGGGGGATGAGTATAGATCATACAACTTTCCTCCATGGATTGGATACAGGACAAGAGAGAGAACAAAGGCATTTCATTCCATTTACAAAATATGAACGGCGTAACCTTCTCGACCCAAAAACCAACCATCATTGACCAATCAAACGATACCAAGTTTACAGTGTAACCTTACCACCAGAATGGTGATCTTCATTCGCTTGCGGATGTCACTATTATGTATGCAATTGCTCCGGGCTATTGATTTAGCATTGTCAAGGCTACAGTCTTATTTTGCAGCTGTTCAGGAAGTCTGTGCGAATTTGAAGCTTTTACTTAAAACAGGCTAAATTAAATACATGCTGTTGTCAAGGTCTCGTAGAAATTGGGTGACATCTTATCAGTTGGGTGACATCTTCACTCCTTGAATGGTTCTGTAATTGAAGAAGTCCCTGCGTACAAATACCTTGGTATTTGGATAGACAATGATCCACCGTTTCAGAAACTTGAGCTTGTTAAGAAGCTTCAATGTAAAGTGGGTTTCTTATATAGAAATAAACGCTTGTTTTTCTCTGGCGAGCAGGAAGTGAATTGTAGAATCAACTTTTCTTCCTGTTCTTGACTATTTGATGCCCTCTACCGAAGTGCAACTGACTCTACTCTGAAATCCCTTGATTCTGTTTATCATAACGCACTTCGTTTATTACATCTGACCGTTTCAATACTCATCACTGCATCCTTTACCAAAAGTTGTCTGGATCTCTTCAAAGACATGTAGACACTCTGTTTTTGTTTCTAAAGCCCTACTCCACACCACAAGCTTTCAACATACTTAATATCTTCGTTGAACTGTAGAATTTCAGGTTATAATACAAGGTCACGGGGTTGGTTAACAATGACGTCTCCCTTGGTAACCACAGAGTTCAAGAGATCTGCCTTTTCACATCAGGCACCTCATGTGTGGAATAGTCTCCAGATGGCACTTCATTGGGATGATTTGGTGTCCCTGGGTCAATTTAGGAAATTGGTTCATGATTTTTGAATTTGATGAATGTGTTTGTTTTATTTGATTGCAATGGCTAATGTGTATATTGTATGTATATTTTGGTGGATCTTGTGTATAACTGTGTGTGTGCTGATGTGACTGTTGTTCCCAGGCCATGCTTGTGAATGAGACCTAAGTCTCAATATGTCTCCCTGTTCAAATAAAAGGGAAATAAAATAAAGGCTCAATCTCCACAGGGTGTCACAGTATCTTGTGGGTGTGTGTGGGGGGGGGGGGGGGGGGGGGGGGGTGAGACCAAAAAGACAGAATTCATGAGAAGACAATAAAACCCCTTTGCATAGAGTAATTCAGAGTTCACCCTGTACAGATACAAGTAACTACAGGAATAATACATCCATTTACAGTGAGTCTGGCCCCTCTACCATAAAGGCCTGATATGTGGAATTCTGCAGAGATGGTTGTCCTTCTGGATGGTGGTGTGTAAATTCTAATCAATAATGAGGAGAGACCATGTCAATCACCAATCAGGATATTACTTTATTCAAAACGTATTAATAAGGGAACATAGAGTATGTGCTCTGCAATAATGAGGCTGGTCAGCCCAACACTCTTGAGAGTTGTGCTGAGAGCGCTGACATACAAAGAATACAAAGATATTTGATAGCAACGATACCCCCTCCTACTCTACATAACAAACAGCAGATATGTGGAATGGGTCAAAAGGTGCGACTGGATATTTGAGAAAGGAGTATCCCCCAGCCAGATAGCATTCTCTGTGAAGACTGTTCTTATTGTCTAGACACCAAAGAGTTTGGCCCCTAAGACAAGGTTCCTCTCATCATTATCCATACCCGAGCCATCTCTCCCTGGTACCTTACATTACGCAAACACCAACTCATTCTATGAAACGCACGCTGTAGGTTTTATCACCCACTCCAGATAGCCCTACCTCAAGTAAAACCCATGTCCTTCACCACACGCCTCCAGCTGCAGGGAGCTGGAGTAGAACCCATCCCTTTGCAAAAACACAGCCTTAGTAGAACATAAATGTCTTACTAAATTGTTAACTATTAATATTACAAAGTAGGTAAACATGACACATGTTAATTTCCCTCTCAGAAAAGTTCTCCCATCTCCACAGAGGAACTCTGGAGCTCTGTCAGAGTAACTATCAGGTTCTTGGTTACCTCCCTGACCACGGCCCTACTCCCCCAGACTGCTCAGTTTGGCCGGGCGGTCAGCTCTAGGATGAGTCTTGGTGGTTTCAAACGGTTTTCCTCTTCCTCTTCTGAGGAGGAGTAGCAAGGATCGGACCAATATGCAGCGTGGTAAGTGTTCATCTTAGTTTTTTTATAAGAATAATGAACACTGAACAAAACAATGAAGGACAACGTGAAATAACAAAACCCAAACAGTTCCGTGTGGAACAAAAACACTGACACGGAAAATAATCACCCACAACTCAAAAGTGAAACCAGGCTACCTAAGTATGGTTCTCAATCAGGGACAACAATTGACAGCTGCCTCTGATTGAGAACCATACCAGGCCAAACACAAAAATCCCAAATCATAGAAAAAGGAACATAGACAACCCACCCAACTCACGCCCTGACCATACTAAAACAAAGACATAACAACAGAACTAAGGTCAGAACGTGACACCACTGTGTTCAATGCTGTAGACATTTTTTTGTATTTTTCCCCAGATCTGTGCCTCGACACAATCCTGTCTTGGAGCTTGGACCTCATGGCTTGGTTTTTGCTCTGACACACACTGTCAACTGTGGGACCTTATTTTGACAGGTGTGTCTTTCCAAATCATGTCCAATCAATTCAATTTACCACAAGTGGACTCCAATCAAGTTCTAGAAACATCTCAAGGATGATCAACGGAGACAAGATGCACCTGAGCTCAAATTCGAGTCTCATAGCAAAGGGTCTATGTGAATAAGGTATTTATTTTTATTGTATTTTTTAAAAATGTTATTTGCAAAAATGTCTAATAACCTGTTTTTGCTTTGTCATTATAAGGGTATTGTGTGTAGATGGCTGAGAATTGTTACAATTTCATCCATTTTAGAATAAAGCTGTAACGTAACAAAAATGCGAAAAAAGTCAAGGGGTCTGGAATACTTTCCGGATCCACTGTTGATAGCATCAGAGTTATCCGCAGTCAAAAAGTTTCAGATAGATACCAAGCATGGATACTACAGCATTATTCTAATCAAACATTCAATAGTCAGTCCTGTGGATACTGTAACAGAGAGATACATTTTAGACTCTCAGAGGGGGAAGGGCTGACTAGTCCTTGAGCATTGTTCTTTGTGCTTTCCTTGTGTTCCTGGACCATTTGCCATGCAGATCCAGGTAACAGAGAAAACATCAATCAGGGCCGAGCCCACGGTGTTAGGCAGAAAGACGTGGAAAGACTGGACAAGGAATACAGACAGGTGTGTTTGCAATTCTGTGTTCTCTCTGACATGCCAATCATGGTTGAAGTACTCACGTGCACGCACATAGGCATGGAACCACACACTCTCTCGCTCTCACGCTCTCTCTCTCACACACACAAAAACACACACACACAAAAACACACACACACACACACACACACACACACACACACACACACACACACACACACACACACACACACACACACACACACACACACACACACACACACACACACACACACACACACACAAATCACCCCAACATACCCTGTAGGACACAGGGACACAGGTAACCAACCACCAGTCTGTTTTCAAAACAATCGTGTGAATTGTCTGAATTCTAATGCACATGGACAGAAGGGGGAAGGGAGGAGGTTGCATACAACCCACTGACAGACGCAGACAAAGAAGGGGAAAAGAACAGCAAGAGGAAAAGAGAAATCAGCCCAATGTCGTAATGCGTGATTTGTAATTTTTGTGTGTTGTAAATGTAATTGCGGTCATCTGGTCTGAGTATCTTTGCAATGCAGCATTCTCCATTAGCACTGTGTAATTACCAATGCACTGCAGAAAGACTTACGACTACATTCTCTGCTTGACAGCTAACAATTTGTGCCTTAAACAGCTATTGTTTACATGACAGCCCACCAAGTGATAACAAGGAAACACTTGCTTTTCCCTTCTTGGCTTGCGTTCCCTTGTTCAGTCTCTTTTGGCCCATATTCATGAAGAATCTATGAGTAGGAGTGCTGATCTACAATCACGTACCCCCCCCCCCCCCCGTTTCGTTCATTATAATCTAAACGGCAACACTGATCCTAGGTCAGAACTCCTTTATTCAGGTTAGCTAGTCTCATTGAGATAAACTCTATTTTTTAAGAGACACCTGGTTACTGTACACAGTACTGTAAGTATATTTGATCTAAGCAGAAGTGAGAAACTCCAGTCCACTCCTAGTAGATGGTAGTGTAGTCTCTCCAACAGTTCTCTCCAACAGTCTACCTTCTCAGCAGTAAATGATTAGACTTGGTTAGCCAGGTGAGTAGTGCATTTTCTGGCGGATCGATAACTTCCAACTCATCAATGAAGTGCTGTGGGGAGTAGAAAAGCAGAATCAGGTGGACCTAAGAGACCAGACTGTGTATTGTTGGTTTTCCCCAAGCAGACAGAACCTCTGTATATGTGTTAGACTGTTAACTAGACAAGACTCTGCAGCAGCATACTCCTGTGTGTATCCCCTAGGCATCGGCATAGCCATATGCTACTGTTCTGAACACACACAAATATGTGCACACGCACTTACTGTACACACTAGCAGACATGTACGTGTGAGAGCAAAGACACACGCATCCACACCCACATACGTGTGAAAACACAGACAGTCACGTGCATGCTCACGCACGCACGCAACACACACACACACACACACACACACACACACACACACACACACACACACATGTGTGATCTGTGATGTGTGGATGTGTCCATGAGAAGGTTGGATGTGTAACATGCAACTGTTATTGTTTTGGAGCAAAGTTTATTGGGTTGACGGATACTGGTGAAACACACAGGATGACCTACACTCTTAAAAAAAGATGCTATCTAGAACCTAAAAGGGTTCTTCGGCTGTCCCCATAGGAAAACCCTTTTTGGTTCCAGGTAGAACCCTTTTGGTTCCAAGTACAACCATTTTGTTTTCCATGTACCAAAAGGTACCTTCTCCTGTGTCGTTGTGCTTAAGTAGCTCTTATATCTCCCCTACCCTCCTTTTGTATGCACACACACACACACACACACACACACACACACACACACACACACACACACACACACACACACACACACACACACACACACACACACACACACACACACACACACATACTTGTTAGGATGCTAATCTATTCCCCTGAGACCACCAGCTAAACAAAGACACCCACTGAACCCTGTAAACTGTACATATAAGTAAGCCTATGTAAACAACAATTGGATCAGCAGCACCACTGAAGGAATGAATACCTGATTTGCACTGCTTAGTACATGCTGTTATCATGATGCCCTTTCAAGGTCTGTCTGTGATTCAAATGAGTGGTTTGGCGAATGTGTTCTCTCATCACCATATAACAGATGTGTCTGCACCGTTCACTGTCAATAACAGATTTTCTTGAGCTGGCCCTTTTGAGGTTAAGACAAAACAATAAAACAATACTTACTGTGTCCGAGAGCAAAGTGTCACGTTCTGACCTTAGTTCCTTTTTTATGTCTTTGTGTTAGCTTGGTCAGGGCGTGAGTTGGGGTGGGTAGTCTATGTTCTTTTTTCTATGTTGTTATATTTCTATGTGTTTGGTCTAGTATGGTTCTCAATCAGAGGCAGCTGTCGTTCGTTGTCTCTGATTAAGAATCATACTTAGGTAGCCTGTTTTCCCCATTTTGGTTGTGGGTGTTTAATTTCTGTTTAGTGTCTGTTCACCTGGCAGAACTGTTTTGTTTTATCTTCGTTGTTATTTTGTGTAGTGTTCAGTTTTTCAATTAAAATATGAACACTTACCAGGCTGCATTTTGGTCCTCCTCTCCTTCCACCAACGAGAATCGTTACACAAAGAGAAACCGGACTTGATATCAACTCAAACACGGTTCCTTGCAGTTTTTTCCCCCTTTATTTAACTAGGCAAGTCAGTTAAGAACAAATTCTTATTTTGAATGACAGCCTAGGAACAGCGGGTTAACTACCTTGTTATGGGGCAGAACGACAGAGTTTTACCTTGTCAGCTCAGGGATTTGATCATGCAACGCTCTAACCACTAGGCTACCTGCCGCAGTACAGGAGAATGTTGGTCTACCTTGTCTTGAAAATGTCTGGTTATTGTGTTTGATTGAATAAGGGTCTTTGAGTGCTTTGAGTTTCCCAACAGACTTAGGTAACTCTGAAAATCACGTTGTCCCTTTTTTAGGCTGGTAAGTGATGATATGTAACAACCTGCCTCGGGGAAACGAGTTGAAGGAGATGAAAGGAGAGAGACAGACAGAAATAGAAAGAGTGTTTACGAGAAAAAGACGGTCCATCAACGAGAGAAAGAGATCGAGGGAGAGAGAGAGAGAGAGAGAGAGAGAGAGAGAGAGAGAGAGAGAGAGAAAGAGAGAGAGACAGAGGGAGAGAGACAGCTCAACAGTATTGTGTACAGTTTAACAAGAGAGGCTGGGGTAAACATTAAGAGCAGAGAGGGTTTTCCATTATTTTATTATTTTATTTCCTTGTATTAACTTAATAGGCTGGTTCCTCGTAGGGATGGACACCTGGGACGCATAACAGCATTGTGACAATAACATTATAACATGGTTGGATTATGTGTGTGTGTTTGTTTAAATGTTTTGATGTTTCCCAGGACTCCCAGGAAAACAGCGACGACTGTTGCTGAGTGGACTATGTTGGTTAAAGTGGGTAAAGACGCAGTATGTCTGTGTTTTACCGAACAGTGCAAACTGACACAGGCCCATATTCATAATCATAAAGCAGCATGGAGTAGGAGTGCTGATGTAGGATCAGTTTTGCTTTTTAGATCACAATGAATGTGATTACATGAACAGGAGCGACCTAATCCTGGATCAGCATTGGGATGCTTTATGAATATGGGTCCAGATAAAAATAAATAGGTCAGCCAAAGAGGTGGTACTCTGGTGTTCCTATCAGAGAGGTGAGTGCTGATACCATGTTCTGTCCTTGTCCTAATAACTGCAATGTTAGCAGGTGTTTTGGTGGGGAAATTCTCTCATTGGGGGAGCCTGGTTCACTTAACCCCTGTCTTGATTTGTGTTGAGTTGAGTTGTGTTGCGTTGTTTTGAATCTTGTTGCGCTATGTTGTGCTGTTCTGTGTTGTGTTGTGCTTTGCTATGATGTGCTTTGTTGTGTGGTGCAGTGCTGTGCTGTGCTGTGATTTGTTGTGCAGTACTGTGTTGTGTTGTGCTGTGCTGTTCTGTGATGTGCTGTGTTGTTGTAATGTGCTGTGTTGTACTGTGTTTTGTTATTTGTCGTGTAAAATTGTGGGGAGATATTTTCTCCATTAGGCCTATAGTTCCGGCTTGAAATATGTCACTGTAGCTTATGTTGGCCTGACAGCCACAATAGAGCTGACTAATGCAGAAATAGACTGCAGGCTAAGCCTCCACTAGCACTAGATGCCTCTAAATGTCAGAGGCTGGAACTGATGTTTTTGCTCTATCTTATACTGTGTGTGCATAACGTGACTCTAAACTGTCATTCATGTGTTCATGTCTCTGCTCTGATCAGTCACAAGATACATTTTTGCACACATTTTATTTACAGAGGGAATGGCCACAGAACTTTCTAGAGTAAACATGGAACTATCTCAAATGTGTCAGACTTCATTCTGTCGTAGGCAGTCACAGTGGTTTTTAAAGCAATATTCTATTTTTGACTGCAGTTGATCATTCCTTAGCTCTTGCTCAGTAAAAAAGTCTGTTGCTGCTCATGTGTACACTCTTCGAAAAAACATAAGGTGCTATCTAGAACCTAAACGGGTTCTTTGGCTGTCCCCATAGAAGATCCTTTTGAAGAACCCTTTTTGGTTCCAGATAGAACCCTTTTGGTTCCAGGTATAATTATTTTGGGTTCTATGTAGAACCTTACCACAGAGGGTTCGACATGGAATCAAAAAGGGTTCTACTTGGAACCAGAAAGGGTTATCCTATGGGGATAACTGAAGAACCCTTTTGGAACCCTTTTTTGTAAGACTGTAGAAATGACTAAAAGATGTCTGCGGGTGCTGTAGCCTGTGGGAGTTTGTCTCTGACGTGATGGCTGGAAGACTCACTGAATTGCCTCTGGTGCTAATGGCTTGTTCACACACTAATCATTAAGTGTGGGTGACGTGGGGTGGAAGGACAGAGATGGAGGGTAGGGAGCGGAGGAAGAGATGGAGGCGAGGGGGGCGAGGAATTGATCGAGGGAGAGAAATGGAGAGAGAGAGAGAAGGAGTGAGGGAGAGAATGGGAGGAAGGGATCGAGGGACAGAGATGAAGGGATGGAGAGACAGAGATGCACGGGAGAGGTTGTGGGACGGAGGGATGTAGAGAGGTGAAGGGATGGAGAGAGAGAGACGGAAGGATGGAGGGGAGAGGTCGAAAGATGGAGGGATGTCGAGAAATTAAGAGATGAAGGGCTGGAGGGGAGAAGTCGAGGGGGAGATGTAGCGAGATGGAGAGGTGGTGGGGAGCGGAGGAAGAAAGATGTAGGGAGAAAGCGAGAGGGGAGGGGAGAAGGGGTGGTGGGAGAGGAAAGGAGAGCTTAATGTGTGGAGAGATGTAGGAGAGAGGGGGAGGTGAAGAGAGAGAGAGCGAGGGGGGGGGGGTCAAGCAGGGGGTCAGTGTGTTTTGCTAGAGTGTGACAGCTAGAGAAAAAACAAGCATGCTCTTTGCTGTCTACAGCAATTAGTCTCAGCTAACAGTGTTCCTCAGCACCTGTGATCTCTCACTGGTTGGACCATGCTCTGATAAAACTTTTTTTCTCTCACTCAAATCAATACATCACCTTTATTTGGACTTCATAGCACTTTGTACAACATCATTTGTCACAATCTGTTTGACAAAAACCTCAGGGCCTAAGCCTTCAAAAGAGCAAGTGTGGGTTCTGTATAGACTACATGTATATACAGCCAACAGTACTGTGTAATTTAGTATCCACAATAAATGACATACATGTACACTCTTAGAAAAGAAGGTGCTACCTAGAACCATAACTGGTTATTCAATAGTCCTCTGAGGAAATCCTCTGAAAATGTCCTATTTTTTGTTGATGGAACCCTTTCACCACTAAAATGTTCAGTACAGCCTGGTCTAATAGACTAGACGTAACATGGTAAAGAAAATTCGGGACACTCAAATTAGTATGACATGTTACGCAACCCAAAAGTTGCGAGTTTGAATCTCATCACGGACAACTTGAGCTAATTAGCAACTTTTTAACTACAGCACTTAATACTTTTTAGCTACTTTTCAACTACTTAGCACGCTAGTTAACCCTTCCCCTAACACTAACCTTAACCCTTTTAGCTAACCCTTCCCATAACACTAACCCTTTTAGCTAACCCCTCCCCTAACCCTAACCTTGACACTTTAACCTAACTCCTAAACCTAACCCTAACCCCTAACCCTAACATCTAGCCTAGCTAATGTTAGCCACCTAGCCACCTAGCTAGAATTCCTAACATATCATATGTTTTGCAACTTCGTAACATTTACTATGTTTTGCTCATTTGTAACATGTTGTAATTCGTAAGATATCATACGAAATGGGTGATGGACATCCACAAATTAATACATACCATATCATACGAAAAGGAGTTTCACATTTTCGTACAGAATAATATTAAATGCTCTGAAACCAGGTTAGTCAGTAGAAACATTTTCACCACCCGTAACATACATGGAACCAAAAAGGGTTCTCCTGTAGGGACAAAACAAATAACCCTGTAAATGTTTAAGAGTGTACTGTAAGCATATGACAATACATTTTATTGGTGCAGTGTATTTCAGGGGGGTTGTCTACAAATGTAATTCCAGCATTTTAACAGATTAGACACCTGGACTCCAATATGATTATGGATACAAACATCCCCTTGGAGATATTTAGTGGCAGAGCCTTCTAGGCGATTCCACACCAGAGGGAGTGGAAAATATTTTTGGTATCTCTGATTGTTTTAGCGTTTCTTACGTAGAAGCTTAATTGGGGGGAATGATGTTATAAATTTTTCATTTGTATCACAAACCATTTTTAAGAAAATCATGATGAAAGTGGCAATTTCTTTGCCCTTTTTAGAAATATACATACCTCCTGTAGATCTGTGAACCGTTCATGATTACAGACGACATCTTGGTCTAATTATACTCTGAATAGTGTGCTCTAAATAAAATATGGAGAATGTATTGATTCTGAAATAAAAATCTTCACATTTAATTTTTTTAACATTAAAAAAATGTGAATATCTCAAAACAACTCTTTTTGATTTTGTTCATTTTTAGACACATTCTTTGTAAAAAAAATATATATATATACTCTATAAATACATAACATTTACAGAGTGGGCTCTCCGCTCATTCTGAAGGTATGGTACATTTTATGAGCACCACAAACATTGTGAATGGGAAACCTCCTCTTCTAGTGACATGCTGAATGTGCAATCCTATAGAAGGGTTGTGATTGGTTAGTGACCTATAATGTACATTTCTATGTATAAAATGGGTCATGTCATTAAAAGTATCAGAGCACACTCTGACGTGTTTGAAGACTATATTGTTACAAACAATATCTCTACAAATAAGCTAAATAAATAAAGGTTGTTTGAGATATAAATTTTTTATTCATTTTACCTTTTATTTAACTAGGCAAGTCAGTTAAGAACAAATTCTTATTTTCAATGACGGCCTAGGAACAGTGGGTTAACTGCCTGTTCAGGGGCAGAACGACATATTTGTACCGTGTCAGCTCGGGGGGTTGAACTTGCAACCTCTAACACTCTAACCACTAGGCTACCCTGCCGCCAGGGTAGCCTAATACGTTTAATGAATGTGAAAATGTGTCTTTCAGAATCTAGAAATACTCCATATTTGAGAAAACACTATAAGGAGTATAATGACACCAACATGTTGTCCGTATCATGCATGGTTCACAGATCATAGGGTCTTACAGTTCTGAAAAGGCCTTAAGATTGACAATTTCATCATGATTTTCACAAAAAAATGGTCATACAAATGTATAAAGCATGTTAAACGTTCTTCCTCCCAATGAAGTCTATATGTGACAATTGCCAGAGCAATCTGTGGAGTGGAATTCATACTAACAATGACCCCCATGGCGAAAGTGTTGCTTGGTGTTGTCCGACACAGTGAAAGTAGGATGTCGCCTTCTACCTCAAGCTTTCAGTCCATTCAAGGTGTATTATGATTGTTGCTGATGATGGCTGTATGTTCTAATACGGACAGTGTATGTAATGCCGAAAAGGGTGGATTTTTGCCTTCAATATCCATTGTCCTACAAGTGTGGCTGAATATCCCCTATCCATCCTGTTGGCATGGACCCGTGTTGTGTCAAATCATGTATCCATCCATAAGGGATCATAACATGGGGGATCATGTCCTCAGTGAGGACATACTGCGCCGTAACATACATTTAAGAGAAAGCACATGATGGATCCCTCTCATAGATATGGGTCGGGGGAGGGGTCACAAATAATTAACAGGAAGTGGTGTGAGTGAAAGCTCTCTTGTGAGGGTGCATCTGAGGCCCCTTCCTTTGTTAGCAACCAAGGTGGGGGAGGACTGGGAGAATGGGGGGAGGGGGATGAGAGGAGAGGAGAGGAGAGGGAGAGGGGGGAAGCCCCATCTGTCACAGAGCTGGCTGGGTCAGTACTTTTGTTGTTCAAGAGTGATGAGAAAGATGTGTGTGTCTGTGTGTGTGTGTGTGTGTGTGTGTGTGTGTGTGTGTGTGTGTGTGTGTGTGTGTGTGTGTGTGTGTGTGAGGAGAGATGGTAGTCAACACCATGAAGTAGGGACCAACCTCTGGTTTAATCAAGCCCTCTGGTTTAATCAAGTGACCCAGTGTTACGCACACAAATACATCATGGCCTGCTCCACAAACATGTGCATGCATGCACACACAAGAGCAAACACACACACAAACACACACACACAAACATCTTGTGAAAATATGTATTATATATATATATATATATATATATATATATATATATATATATATTTATTTATTTATTTTTGGCATCATTATTTCCATAGGATCTCTTTAAAAAATGTTTTTCACCAAACATTTCAACCCATCAGCGACATAAGAAAAAATGGAGAAGGCCCTGATGCAGAGGTATAGAGACCCTATAATGGCACCGGAGGTGATGGCTGCTGTTTTACGGGCTCCTAACCTACACTGCTCGCCTACATTGCTCGCCTGATGTAGAATACCTCATGATAAGCTGTAGACCGCAATACCAAGAGAGTTCTCATCTATATTATTCGTAGCCGTCTATTTACCGCCACAAACCGATGCTGGAACTAAGATCGCACTCAACGAGCTGTATAAGGCCATAACCAAACAAGAAAATGCTCATCCAAAAGCAATGCTCCTAGTGGCCAGGGACTTTAATGCAGGCAATCTTACATCCATTTTACCTAATTTCTACCAGCATGACGCATGTGCCACCAGAGGAAAAAAGCTCTAGATCAACTTTACTCCACACCCCGAGAAGCATACAAAGCTCTCACTCGCCCTTCATTTGACAAATCTGATCATAATTCTATCCTCCTGATTCCTGCTTACAAGCCAAAAAACTAAAGCAGGAAGAACCAGTGACTCGCTCAATACGGAATTGGTCAGATTGCGCAGATGCTACGCAAAAGGACTGTTTTGCTAGCAGAGACTGGAATATGTTTCGGGATTCATCCAATGGCATTGAGGAGTATATAACTTGCGTCACCGGCTTCATCAATAAGTGCATCGACAACGTTGTCTCCACAGTGACCGTATATACATTTCCCAACCAGAAGCCATGGATTACAGGCAACATCCGCACGGAGCTAAAGGCTAGAGCTGCCGCTTTCAAGGAGCTTATAAGAAATCCTGCTATGCCCTCAAACAAACAATCAAACAGGCAAAGCGTCAATACAGGACTTAGAATAAATCGTACTACACCGGCTCTGACGCTCGTTGGATGTGGCAGGGTTTGAGAAATATTACGGACTACAAAGGGAAACCCAGCAGCGAGCTGCCCAGTGACGCGAGCCTTCTAGATGAGCTTTTTATGCTCGCTTCGAGGCAA
Organism: Oncorhynchus clarkii lewisi; assembly: GCF_045791955.1. NCBI lineage: Eukaryota > Metazoa > Chordata > Actinopteri > Salmoniformes > Salmonidae > Oncorhynchus > Oncorhynchus clarkii. Next base: position 5,130,460 of record NC_092172.1, read on the forward strand.
GCAACACTGAAGCATGCATGAGAGCACCAGCTGTTCCAGATGACTGTGTGATCACGCTCTCCGTAGCCGATGTAAGCAAGACCTTTAAACAGGTCTACATTCACAAAGATGCGGGGACAGACGGACTACCAGGTCGTGTACTCAAAGCATGCGTAGACCATCTGGCAAGTGTCTTCTCTAACATTTTCAACCTCTCCCTGGCCGAGTCTGTAAAAACTAAGTTTCAAACAGACCACCAGTCCCTGTGCCCAAGAAAGTGAAGGTAACCTGCCAAAATGATTACCACCCCGTAGCACTCACTCACGTAGTCATGAAGTGCTTTGAAAGGCTGGTCCTGGCTCACATCAACACCATCATGCCGGAAGCACTAGACCCACTCCAATTCGCATACTGCCCCAACAGGTCGTCAGATGACCAAAATCTCAATGGCACTCCACACTGCCCTTTCCCACCTGGACAAAAGGAACACCTATGTGAGAATGCTGTTCATTGGCTATAGCTCAGCGTTTAACACCATAGTGCCCACAAAGCTCATCACTAAGCTAAGGACCCTGGGACTAAGGACACTGGGACTAAACGCAACTGGATCCTGGACTGGATCTGGGCCTCCCCCAGGTGGTAAGGGCAGGCAACAACACATCTGCCACGCTGATCCTCAACACCAGCTTCAGGGGTGAGTTTTTACTTAGTCCTCTCCTGTACTACCTGTTCACACACAACTGCATGGCCAAGCATGACTCTAACACCATCCTTAAGTTTGCTGATGACACAACAGTGGTAGGACTGATCACCAACAACGATGAGACAGCCTATAGGGAGGATGTCAGAGACCTGGCAGTGTGGTGCCAGGATACCAACCTCTCCCTCAACGTGAGCAAGACAAGGGAGCTGATTGTGGACTATAGGAAATGAAAGGCCAAACAGGCCCCCAATAACATCGACGGGGCTGAAGTGTTCCCCAGATCCATACAGAGGGTAGTGCATACGACCCAGTACTGGGGCCAAGCTTTCTGACATCCAGGACCTATATACTTGGCGTGTCAGAGGGAGGCCCAAAAAATTGTCAGACTCCAGTCACCCAAGTCATGAACTGTTCTCTCTGCTACCGCAGGGCAAGCAGTACTGGAGTGCCAAGTCTAGGACAAAAGGCTCCTTATCAACTTCTACCCCCAAGCCATAAGACTGCTGAACAATTAATCAAATGGCCACCTGGACTATTTACATTGACCCCCCCTCGTTTTTACACTACTGCTACTTGCTGATATTATCTATGCATAGTCACTTTACAAATCACCTCGAGTAACCTGTACCCCCGCGCATTGACTAGGTACTGGTATCCCATGTATATAGCCTCATTAATTTTATGTCATTTTCTTGTATTACTTATTTATTTTATTTTCACTTTAGTTAATTTAGTAAACATTTTCTTTACTCTATTTCTTGAACTGCATTGTTGGTTAAGGACTTGTAAGTAAGCATTTCACGGTAAGGTCTACTACACCTCTTGTATTCGGCACATTTGTCATATACAATACAAATACAATACAATCTGATTTGATGAGCGAGGGAAGATAGGAAGAGCCAGTGAAGATGTGAGACGGTAGACCTAGGGAAGATGTTACTGGTGATTTAGGAGGAGGAGAGGTTGGGACATAGGGACACAACCTGTACAGATGCTCAGACTGACATCAAAGTACTAAAGCAGCTATGAAGTAGTCTCTCTGAGGAGGAGCGGGTAGGCTATGGTAGCTACAGTGTTGCTAATATACCTAATCAGAAAAGCCACTTGTTTTATTGGGTAAAGGCAAGACAAGATCTAGGATAGGTTTTGTCACCAATTCTATTTGCTGGTCACTATTCTATTATATAGTTGGTTTGTCAATGTGAATCACTTTTGTGAATATTTACAAATATGCTTGGCACATACTAGGAGGCTACTGCGCTGATTCCCCCGTCATGCTATTCTGTCACTTCGACCTGAATTAAATTAAGGGAGTCCTTTATCTGGCCCGGGTTACCCCGGTGCAAGGAGTTTAAACCGGGTGAAAAGTGATTGCATTCGTTTTGTGCAACGTGCTGATTCCCTGCTTTCGCTCGATGACGTGCCAAGCCAACCAGCCCCTGCGTTGTGCGCGCTGTGCGCATGCGTATTCATACAGCTCAGACGTTGGCGTCAGTCAGCACTAAAACACTATCCTGTTAGATTGCCCCGTCAACGGGTTGTGCCAAAGCTGTGTTCACCGCGTCTCGTTTCCTCTCCACAATACGAACAAGGACGAAAAGAACACCATGTTATCCAGATTTAAAGACGCCACATTTCAGCAGTGAAAAGAGGAGGTAGAGACAGAGGGGAGTGAACTAACAAAATAGGTTAGAAAGGGACTCAGAGAAGAGAGAATCCCACCGACCATCTGCGTGAGGCGAGAGAGAGGAGGCCAACCGGAGAGCAGCAGCCGACTGGTCGGTGGAATAACCTACGGTTTCCGTTGATTTGAAACGAGAATTTTGATTTGTATTTATTATTCTGTGAGACATATTACTAAATTCCAACAAAATGTCATCTTCTGGCAAAGACAACAGCGCACACTATATGAACTATGTGGGACCTTATCGTTTGGAAAAGACCCTCGGCAAAGGACAGACAGGTTAGTCCTTGTCGCTTGTCTAAAGGTGGATGATGTGAACGGACTGGTTTTCTTTTATGAGTTATGCTGACATGGGCTAGGACATATGGGCTACTCAGTAGGTTATTGTGGGTTTGGTGGATTTGATTTAGGATGCATCACTGACGTGCGGGCTGGTTACTTCTAGTTCCCACGAATTGCCTTTGACTCATTGCATCAATCGGGGTTGGGACTGTGCACTTGAATGTTTTATGTGGATTATCCTAAAATTCTACTTCATAATAAAAGGGAATTAACTGGTCCGCCCTATAGCCTAGTCAGCTGGCTACAGTTGGGCTACATGTAGTCCACACGGCTTACGTGTGATTGTTGAAATATAATAATAATATCCCTTTCATCCTCATTGCCAGACAACGGGAAGATGGTATCGCAATGTTGTATGTTGTGGGTTTGTTACATTGTAGCGTGTCGCTGTCTTCGAACATGCACACGTTTGTCGTTCACAATGTTGCATTGGGGAAGCTTGCGCTGATATCTGCCAAATGAGATAGGGCAAGCTACTGCACTGCACAAGGCTGCTGTACCAGCGGTGTGGTTTCACTCAGTCCCTGCAATGACAAGCACTAGCACCTATCCGTGCAATTCCTGCTGCAATTACAAACACTTTTAATCCCAAACTACACGCATGGGATGAAATGTATTTTATTAACGAAAGATTGACGTAGTCTAGTGATTTCCTGATACCCTATTTGTATCCGGTTAAAGCAGTTTTGATTCAAATAAATAGCCTATGCGGGAGGCATAGCATCCCCAAAACCACTAGGCAATGATGTGGGTACCACTGTCATGTGGGTACCACTGTCATAGGCTATAGGCTACTTTTTTGAAAGGTCTAATAAGAAAACAAGATGTGTGTGCCTCCCCCCCATCATCTCTGATTCTCTTTTAGGCGCGCAATATCAAGTGCACCTATAGAGTGGTCTCAATCAACTGATCCATAGCCTATTGGCTATAGGCTACAAAGTCCATGCTCAGAGAATCACAGAGCAAAGTTATATTTCTAAGATGGCTGCTGGGATGGTGTAAATAAAACAAGGCTGCATTACACACTGCAATGGATATTCCAACCCTGAGCTCTTGCTGATCCCCCAAAAATGTGTGTGCTGCCTAACCAATGCTGTACTGTGTAGGCCTACAGTGGCAGTTCAGAAGGAGAGTAAAATAATTATTTCGAAAATAATGATGGTCTAGTCCAAAAAATGCATTATCTTGCGTGCGGACTAGCTTATAGTTTATGTACTCTTTAGTTTGAGAAGGAAAGGTGGACGGTGAGGAGGACCGGAGGTCAACTTTGATAGCTTGCTACTACTATAATTGATTTTAATCAAAACAATATGTTTGTTGCCCATGTTGCATTTATCAGAGTTATTGACCTCACAATAAACCAGATTTGAGTAACTTACATTGTGGTGCTGAAATTTGAAGCAGCAGTCACGGCAAAATGAATTGAAAATGGACAGCTCATGGTGCTGAAAGTAGGCAAAATCGAGTAGGCATAATTCATTTAAACCATCTTCAGTTATATTAGACTTTACTAACAACAAGAAAGCTTTGTATTTGAGCCTATTTCTTCCTATTCAAGAAATGAGAGGTAGGCCTTCCTGCTTCACAGACGAAATTAGGCTGTAGGCTGCTATATACATAGAAATTTCGGCCAATTCCTCCACCCAGCATGCGCTCTTTAAATAGCCTACCTCTGTGTCAGTGAAGGGCTGTTAAGTTAAAACCTGGACTCGAATTTCGGGGGTATGAATGTACATCATAGACCTATCTTTTATTAAAGTAAACGGTGAAACGCGCAGGCCTACCAAATTGTTAGTTTTAAGATTTAGAGGAAGAAAAAATCAGTTTATATAAAGTGAACTATAAGAGCCGCTTTGTTCCACGATGCTTTACGCTAGAAACAAGCTGTAAAATACCCTGGAAAGACACTACTCTGATGCATATGGGGATAGCACTGTTTCATTTCGTTGACATTCCGAGGCTGAGCTACAACCTTCTACAGTCGCGGAGAAAAAAATAAATTTTCTTGGAAAGTAATCTAATTTTGTCACTATCTATTGATTAAGCTATTCACTCTCTGTACAATAGAATATGTTTAAACCCAGACAGCTTTTAAGGAAATACTTGTGACATTCTCTCGTTGAGTTAAGCCATGGAAGAAGGGTAGCAAGCGGTTAAATATTACATTTTCTGCGTCAGTAGGCCTACTGTCTGGGGTGGAAAAGTAGGCCTAAGTTTTGAAAGGGCCATGCTCAGATTCCTAATGACATCTCAGATTTAATTATTTGTAAACAGGGACAGTTTCGTTGCAAACAAGACACACTGATTTGGCATTGGAGAAATAGAATTAGAATTGCATGAAATGTTTATAAAAGGCTATGTTTTTTTCTCAGACCTGCAAGTTAGATGATAGATTCATGCAATGTTTTTTTTATAAAGGAGATCTTTCCACCCCTACGGTGGTCTGTGAACCCAAACCTTCGGCCTGCAGCCCGGTGCACGATCAATATTCCTGCGTTGCCATGTCATGCTAACAGGACGAAGAACAATTTCTTAAACGACAAATCCAAGGCTCTGGTCTATTCAAATAGGGAGGTTAAACTGTAAGGATGTTCTCTGCTATCCACATGATGTTTTAATGATTCAGGGTTTAGGTAAATATATATATTTTGCTTAAAGGTCAGAGTTTCTCCATTTAATCCTTATTATAAATAACGTTCACCCCCTTAATTATATCCAATTTTGTCTTGGCCGCTTAATGTTGATTGAGGTTTTTATACTTACTTCTGGCTGGCCTTCATATGCATCCTTTGCACTAGGAACCCTGTCACGTTCTGTTAATTCAGTAACTAGTTCAAATCTATGTCAACCACTTCCAGGGTTATATAAAGGTGAGGGTGACATGGCTTGCATGTGTTGAAATGCGTTTATCAATATAGAACTCACGCATTAGGGTGTGCATACATACAGTAGCCTACTGTAACGCACAAACTGCAATTTTCACTCCAAAGTCACTGCTGTTTACAGTGCTATGGATGAGAGACAGGGACAGAGTCCTATATGACCATACAGGTTAGCGAGGTCACACAGCATCTCGAACCCGTACTCTGGTCTCATTACCATATTTATGTGAAGGCTTTATTCCCTGGAATCCTTGTATCACGGCTCAGGAGACGACCCATGTGCAAACAGTTTGAAGTAACAAACGTTTGTTACAAAATCAGGGGGCAGGCAAACGACAGGCAGTCAGAGGAGTCAGTAATCCAGAGCAGAGTCCGAAAGGTACAGAATGTCAGGCAGGCTCAGGGTCAGAGCAGGCAGAGGTCAGTAAATCAGGGCAGCATCACAAGGTACAGAACAACAGGCAGGCTCAGGGTCAGAGCAGGCAGAGGTCAGTAAATCAGGGCAGCATCACAAGGTACAGAACGACAGGCAGGCTCAGGATCAGGGCAGGCAGAATGGTCAAAACTGGGAAAACAGGGATTAAAGAAAAAACAGGAGTAAAAGCGCTATATGATATAGATTTAATCCTAGACACATGAAAGGAGGGATGTATACGGCGGGTACGGGGCAACAGAAGACAAACAGCAGAGGGGCTAAGAATCTTGGAGATGGGGAAATGGCCAATAAAACAGGGGGAACGTTTGCGGGACTCCACCCGGAGGGGCAGATCTTGAGTGTGCAGCCATAAATCAAATCAAATCAAATTTATTTATATAGCCCTTCGTACATCAGCTGATATCTCAAAGTGCTGTACAGAAACCCAGCCTAAAACCCCAAACAGCAAGCAATGCAGGTGTAGAAGCCATACCCTCTGCCCGAGACAATACCAGTGAGCCGGGTTCTGGTGGCGGTCCACTTGTCGTCGATACCTGGAGGTGGTCTTGAGAAGAGACGACCGGGCTCTCTTCCAGGTACGGCGACAGCGGCGGACGAACATCTGGAATGAGGGTATGCCGACCTCTTGCTCCAGCAAGAGCGGGGGCTGAGCGGGGGCTATGAGTTGCTGGCTCCAGATGGTGGGATTGGCAGAGACAAGGCAGCGAAGAGTCGTTTTCAGGTTTTGATTGGCTCGCTCTGACTGGCCGTTAGACTGAGGATGGAACCCAGAGGACAGGCTGGCCGATGACCCAATGAGTGTGAAGAATGTCTTCCAGAGCTGGGATGAGACCATGTCCACCGGGAGTCCATGGATCCACCGGGAGTCCATGGAGGTGAGCTCGGGGAGAGGAATGGGTTGCTTTGGAAAACAGGTCCACTACTGTCAGGATGACAGTGTTGCCATCAGATGAGGGGAGATCCGTGACAAAGTTCATGGATATGTGAAACCAGAGACGGTGAGGGACAGGAAGTGGTGGAAGGAGACCAGCTGGAGTTTGCCGAGGAGTCTTGTTCTGCTCACTGATCATGCAGATGGTGACGTCAGGGACCGTGGTAGGCCACCAAAAGGCCACCAATAGCATTGTCGCACAAAGGCCAGGGACCGATGGGAGCCCGGAGGGAGGGGTGGATAGCGTCAGGGGCAAACATCCAGTTATCTGGCCTCCCCTGGGGTTCGGGTGGGAATGCTGCACCTCACGGACCTGATTCTCAATTCCCAAGCTGAGTGCCATCGCCAGACACGAGGTGGATGGATGGTCTCACGGTCCGAGGGTGCAGCCGTGGGGCTATAGCGGTGTGACAGTGCATCCGCCTTAACATTCTTGGATCCCGGTCGGTAGGAGAGGGAGAAGTTAAACCGGGTGAAAAGCAGGGTCCACCTAGCTTGCCTGGAATTCAGACGTTTGGCGGTGTGGAGATATTCCAGGTTCCTGTGGTCCATCCACCAAATGAAAGGATGTTCCGCCCCTTTCGAACCAGTGCCTCCACTCCTCCGGCGCCATCTTCACCGCGAGAAGCTCACAATTCCCCACATCGTAGGACCTCTCCTTGGCTTTAAGACGATGGGCGAAGAAGACGCAGGGATGTAATTTGAAGTCCAGAGCAGAACACTGGGACAGAACAGCCCCCACTCCGACGTCCGAAGCTTGGACCTCACGAACTGACGAACTGACGAGACAGGTCAGGGTGCACCAATATGGGAGCTGTGGTGAAGCGCATTTGAGGTCCTGGAACACCTGGTCAGCAGCTCGGGACCACATGAATGGGAACTTGGGAGAGGTGAGAGCAGACAGGTGGGAAGCCAGGGGCTATAACCCTGGATAAAGCAGCAATAAAAGTTGTAAAATCCCAGGAAACATTGCAGCTGCACTGTGGGAGCATTAGTAAGACCAAATGGCATGACCAGATATTCGTAGTGACCGCTGGCTGTGTTGAAGGCAGTCTTCCACTCGTCCCCTTCCTGTATCCGCACCAGGTGGTATGCGTTCTGCAGGTCCAACTTGGAGATCATAGTTGCCCCCTTGAGCGTCTTGAAGACCGAGGCAATGAGTGGTAACGGGTAGCGGTTCTTAACCATGATGTCATTGAGGTCATGGTAGTTGATGCACCGGGGCTGGGTTTTGTCTGTGCCGGTGATGGAGGCAGAAGGATGGATACACACTGCAACTAGGGAGTCCTCGATGTAGGTCTCCATAGACTTGGTCTCCGGTCCTGACAGAGAGTACAGTCGTCCCCGGGGTGGTGTGTGGTGCCTGGGAGAAGGTCGATCCTGCTGTCATAGGGTCGGTGCAGAGGAAGCGAAGGGGTCCGGGCCTTACTAAAAACCTCCTGTAGGTCCTGGTACTCTGCGGGAATGGCGGCGAGGTCCGTGGCAACTTCCGAGCCCACAGGAAGACGTCCTGGGGCAGGCAATGGCAATGGCTGTGGCAGAAAGGGCTCCAGCCCATGATGGCACCAGCAGTCCAGCCAATGAGGGGATTGTGTCGCTGGAGCCAAGAGAATCCCAATATCACAGGAACCTGAAGAGACGTAATAATTTGCTTGAATTGGATTGCCTCGCTGTGGTTCCCTGACACTCGTAGGTTGATGGGGGTGGTATTGTGGGTGACCCAGCCTATAGAGTGTCCGTCCAGCGCTCTAACGTCCATGGGAATGGAGAGGGGCTGAGTGGGGATGCCCAGCTCTGAAGCCAGGGTATCATCCAAAAGACTCTCATCGGCCCCAGAGTCGATGAGTACCTGGAGAGACTTCGACTGGTTCCCCCCCCAGCAGGATGGCATGGAGAGGAGAGGGGGAGAGGAAAAGTTATCCATATGGCCCTCCAGAGTACTCCGGTGAGCCTGGTCTTTTAGTGGGCAAGAGGACACAAAATGACCATTAGTCCCGCAAGACAGGCAACTCTTCGTGTATAGCTTATGCAAACCTTCGGCTGGAGACAGGCTAGCTCTGCCTAGTTTCATCGGCTCGGGTAGAGGTGATTCGGCAAACTTCAAAGACTCCTGGGGGAACTCGGGTAGCCTCGGGTTCTCTCGGTACCAGAGACGTCGGGGACTTCCGGGAAGCCTCGGAGGCAAGATCAGTTGGTAGTACTCGGGCTGCTAGCTCGTCCTTAACTTCTTCTGATAATCCGTACAGGAACATGTTGAACAGCGATTCCGGGATCAGGCACTATCAGCTGCCAAAGTGCGGAAATCCACCGTATAGTCTGCCACACTGCGGGAGTCTTGCCGAAGCAACTTTCGGGCGTCTTGCCGAAGCAACTTTCGGGCAGCCTCTTTCCCAGACAATGGAGAATTGAAAACCTTTTTCACCTTCGCCACAAACTCCTCCAGACTGAAGCCGGCCGACTGTTGTTCTCACACTGCCATAGCCCAGGCGAGAGCGCTCCCGGACATCAGCGTGATGAGGTATACTATCTTCGAGCGGTTTGAGGGGAAGGAAGAGGGCTGCAGCTCGAAGATGAGAGAACACTGAGTGAGATATGCCCGACAGATTCCCGACTCTCCAGCGAAGCTTTCTAGGGGATGTAAGCGTGGTTCTCGAGAACCGGGGGAGCCGCACTGCTAACAGCCAGGTAACTGAGGGGCTGGGAGGTTACGATCGTAGTAGGCTGCCTGACAGACAACTTGCAGAATTGCTCCAGCAATGTGTTCAACGCGCGGTCATGGCGTTTGGCCAAGGTCTGGAACTCCTCCATAAGACCACAAAGAATCTCCTCGTGCCTTCCAATGGTGGTTCCTTGGGAGGAGACAGAGTTGCGGAGCTGGTCCGAGTCTGCTGGGTCCGTCAGGGCCAGTTCATCACGGCTCAGGAGTAGAACCAGATGCAGACAGTTCGAAGTCGCAAAAGTTTATTACAAAAACAGGGGGCAGGCAAAAGCCAGGTCAAGGGCAGGCAGATGTCAGTAATTCAGAGCAGAGTCCGAAAGGTACAGAACGGCAGGCTCAGGCTCAGGGTCAGGGCAGGCAGAATGGTCAAAACCGTAAAAACAAGAAAACAGGGACTAGAAAAAAAACAGGATTATGGGAAAAATGCTGGTAGGCTTGACGAGACAAGACGAACTAGCAACAGACAAACAGAGAACACAGGTATAAATACACTGAGGATAATGGGGAAAATGGGCGATATCTGGAGGGGGGTGGAGACAAGCACAAAGATAGGTGAAACAGCTCAGGGTGTGACACCTTGGCTAGTTTTAGCATTGGCTCTTGCACTGATTGTATTTGATTGGTCATGGAGAGCTGCTAGTGGCATTACATCATTCAATTCTCATATGAACACATCCATTCGGGTCACTTTCTGTACCTGTGTCCTTGTATACCATAGGTGCTCATAGGTGCTCAGTGTGCCAGGTAGCCTAGCGGTTAGAGCATTGGGCCAGTAACCAAAAGGTTGCTGGTTTAAATCCCTGAGCTGGCAAGGTGAAAAACCTGTCAATGTGCCCTTGAGCAAGGCACTTAACTGTAATTTGCTCCAGGGGCACCTTATTACTATGGCTGACCCAACTTCAACTATCCAGTTTATGTGACAATAAAACATATTTTATTTTATCCACTACAACCACCTCCCCACCACCCTGCTCTTTAGCCTGGGTAAGCGACATCCCAGCTTCCCTTAGCTGTCCAACATCTACAAACTCCGTTACCAACCCCACCCCTCTCAACCATTATTTTCTCCCCACCACCCTGTTCTTTTGGTAAAAGGCATGCCACGTATGTTTGAGCTTGTGTCATCTGTTTCCCCCTGTCCCCCCAGAGCTCCAGTGTCCACTCCAAATATGACTCCGCGTCCTGAAATGAATCTAAAGTGGAGCTGGGCTACAAGCAGAAACGCCGCTGAATGACTCTGTGTGTGTGTGTGTGTGTGTGTGTGTGTGTGTGTGTGTGTGTGACTGTGCACGTCTTCACATGAGACATGACAGAGAGTTTGTGTGTATATATTTAAACCATTGACAATGTGTGCTATTATTTCTTATTTTGTGTGCACGTGCGCGTGTGTGTGCGAGCATGTGTATGTGTGTTGTGCTGGCTCCAGCTTGACTGTGAGGCTGACTGAGGTTGTTGATGGCTGTTATTATGAATAGACTTCCCCTGTGCTGCGTCTGCAGAGAGGACAGAGAAGCCCATATGTCATCACACCAGGAGCTTAGGCAGGGGGAGAGACGTGCGTTTGTGCGTGCTTGTGTGTGTGTCTGTTTGTGTGCGTGCGCGTATCACCCCCAAGGGGACAGGATTTAAAGAGGAAACCTTGTAGCCTAATTCCATTTTCTACCTCAAATGAGAAACACAGCACCTCTCCTACCCTCCTATAAGATTACTCTGATTAATATTGAGATCATCCAATAGGTGCCTATATCATTGTTCAACCTACACACAATGGTTTCTTATTAAAGCAAGGACTCAATCCAAGGTTGTAATGCATTCAAATATACATCATGGCAAACAATAACTTCTTTGATTATTGTGCTGCTCCTAAATTAGCAACGTTGAGTGGTTAATATGAATGGCAGGTTTTGGATGGGAATGTTGTGTCATTTTTCTACAGGGGCCAAACTGGAGGCGTTTTGCCAAGAAGAGCTGTCTTGCTGTCTGTGTGTTTTCATCTGTAAGAGTTGGAGCCCCCTTTAACGCAGGCTTTCCAGACTCAAATTTGGTCCTCATCTGCTAAGTGTCCAGCAGTGTGTGTGTGTGTGTGTGTGTGTGTGTGTGTGTGTGTGTGTGTGTGTGTGTCGGGCAGCAGCAGTGGGGATGGTTGTCATGGTTTCATCTCTCCTCTGACAATGGCCATGCTTTCCATCCTGGGGATCACAGCAAGACTGCGGCCGCCAAGCTTTTTATATCCCCCTCTCCTCTCCTCCCCTCCCCTCCCCTCCCCCTCTCTCCTCTTCTCCCACCCACCCTTACCCCCTCTTTCTTGCCTTTGCTTGCCATTGCTCCCCTCTCCCACACTCTAACACTACCCCCTCTCTCTTCATCTCTTCTCTCACTCTCTTATGGCCTCTCTCTCTCCATTCTTGTCTCTTCCACACTCTAACACTACCCTTCTTCTCTTCTCTCCATGGCCTACTTCCAAACTCCTCTCCCCTTCCCTCTTTCCTCTCTAGCCTCTATAGTGTTTCTTTCAGAAGCTAAGTGATCTCTGGTGGATGTATTGGCCATCTCCAGTTGTGTTGTGGGACGTAACAATGAGGCATTGGCTTCTCCTGTATGTGAGGGCATCGTGAAGTGTCTATGGAGAGGTTGGATTGGGACTGGGCATATATTTATCACTTTCTGTGGATCACTCTGTGCTCATAAGACAGACTGCAATTTACCCATGGATGCTCCTAAAGACTAAAGGGACCCAGAGGAGAGAGGGAGGGGGAGAGAGGGGATCCTCTGCCCAGATGGCTGTGTTTGGGTTCCCTGAGATACAGCTTCATTTTCAGCTGGCTGCAGAGGTGTGTGTGTGTGTGTGTGTGTGTGTGTGTGTGTGTGTGTGTGTGTGTGTGTGTGTGTATTATGAAAGGGACTGTATCTCTGAATTGTATTTATTTCTACCTGTGTACTGTGCGGAACAATTATACCAAAAACTTCAACACAAGTTAATTGGTTGAAATTGGGAGCCCTCTTTTTGTACTGTGGTGATGGGTCAGTTTTATGAGATAATATTGCAAGGATTTAACTGTTTTATGCAGAAATAGTGCGGTGATTGTTAAAACATGCAAGCCCTCGCATAACATGCAGGAAATCGCGGAATCGCGGAATCCTGGAGGGACTACCTTTTGGCAAGGACAGGGTTAATAATATAAATGATTGGTTTTGTACTTCTCTCTCAGTGAAGGGGGCTGGTTTCCACGGTAACCCGGGGAATGCTCTCCCTCTCCTTGTTGGTTGGATGGTTGGATATACTGTATATGTGCCGTAGGTTTGTCTCTCTCTATCTCTCTCTCTCTCTCTGCGGCCCTTGCCTTTCTCTCAACTCTGCCTGAGGGGCTTGCCTGAGCTATGTGTCCCTGATTTAGCCCACTGCAGTGAAAGGTTTCACAGAATCTCCACCAACACGCACGCACGCACGCACGCACGCACACACACACACACACACACACACACACACACACACACACACACACACACACACACACACACACACACACACACACACACACACACACACCTCAGATAGGAAGGCAGGGTAAGTCCTATTTCTAATTCCAGTCTTTTTCAATGGATCATTCATTTTGGTTCAGGCTGATGATTAGATCTCACTAACCCAAGGAGATAATGCCAATTTATCAGCCATATTATCTTCTTCCTCCGGTCCTTTTCTATAAAACAGATTCAAAGATAAGACCCCACCATCCTCTCCTATCTTTAACCTTTGGCTTCAAGAGGAGGGAGGCTGAGAGAGAGGGGAAAGAGATAGAGATGATCTTAGGAAAATCATGTGCTCTTCCATACCCTGAAGGGATTGATCATGAGCGTTGATTCTTGAGGGCATGGGTGGAGGGTGGAGAGAGAACATGAGTGTGTGTAGATTGGAGTCAATACAGAGACCTCTGTTAGTGTGACCAGGAGTTGGAACGTGGAACAGGACAACATCAAACCGTCTCTTTTAATATCATGCATTTCCTCTATTTGTGGTGAAATACAGTGTTCATAAACTCAGCAAAAAAAGATATATCCTCTCTCTGTCAACTCTGTTGACTTTCATCAAACTTAACATGCGTAAATATTTGTATGAACATAAGATTCAACAACTGAACAAGTTCCACAGACATGTGACTAACAGAAATGGAATAATGTGTCACTGAACAAAGGGGGGGGCGGGGGGGGGCGGGGGGGGGGGTCAAAATCAAAAGTAACAGTCAGTATCTGGTGTGGCCACCAGCTGCATTAAGTACTGCAGTGCATCACCTCCTCATGGACTGCACCAGGTTTTCCAGTTCTTGCTGTGAGATGTTACCCCACTCTTCCACCAAGGCACCTGCAAGTTCCCGGACATTTCTGGGGGGAATGGCCCTAGGCCTCACCCTCCAATCCAACAGGTCCCAGATGTGCTCAATGGGATTGAGATTCGGGCTATTCGCTGGCCATGGCAGAACACTGACATTCCTGTCTTGCAGGAAATCACACACAGAACGAGCAGTATGGCTGGTGGCATTGTCATGCTGGAGGGTCATGTCAGGATGAGCCTGCAGGAAGGGTACCACTTGAGGGAGGAGGATGTCTTCCCTGTAACGCACAGTGTTGAGATTGCCTGCAATGACATCAAGCTCAGTCCGATGATGCTGTGAGACACACCGCCCCAGACCATGATGGACCCTCCACCTCCAAATCGATCCCGCTCCAGAGTACAGGCCTCAGTGTAATGCTCATTCTTTCCACGATAAATGCAAATCCGACCATCACCCCTGGTGAGAGAAAACCGCGACTCTTCAGTGAAGAGCACTTTTTGCCAGTCCGTCTGGTCCAGCGACAGTGGGTTTGTGCCCATAGGCGACATTGTTGCTGGTGATGTCTGGTGAGGACCTGCCTTACAACAGGCCTACAAGCCCTCAGACCAGCCTCTCTCAGCCTATTGCCGACCGTCTGAGCTCTGATGGAGGGATTGTCCGTTCCTGGCATAACTCAGGAAATTGTTGTTGCCATCCTGAACCTGTCCCGCAGGTGTGATGTTCGGATGTACCGATCCTGTGCAGGTGCTGTTACACGTGGTCTGCCACTGCGAGGACGATCACCTGTCCGCCGTGCCTCCCTGTAGTGCTGTCTTAGGCGTCTCACAGAACGGACATTGCAATTTATTTCCCTGGCCACATCTGCAGTCCTCATGCCTCCTTGCAGCATGCCTAAGGCACATTCATGCAGATGAGCAGGGACCCTGGGCATCTTTCTTTTTGCGTTTTTCAGAGTCAGTAGAAAGGCCTCTTTAGTGTCCTAAGTTTTCATAACTGTGACCTTAATTGCCTGCCGTCTGTAAGCTGTTAGTGTCTTAACGACCGTTCCACAGGTGCATGTTCATTAATTGTTTATGGTTCGTTGAACAAGCATGGGAAACAGTGTTTAAACCCTTTACAATGAAGATCTGTGAAGTTATTTGGATTTTTACGAATTATCTTTGAAAGACAGGGTCCTGAAAAAGGGACGTTTCCTTTTTTTGCTGAGTGCATTAGGACATCCTCAGTCTCAGCAGGACTTGTGTCATTCTCATCAGGACATGTCAGTCTCTGGTAGTGGTGAGGTCTCTGTGGTGAGAATTAGAATTACCGGGGGAAATATTTTCCTTGCATTGTACTGTACAATGGATGGTTTGGAATGGCTTGTGAAAGCCGCAATCCTCTGGTAAGTTTATGGTTGCGTCATGGTAATGAACCACATATGTCTAGGTTTATGATTAACATTCACAACTTGCGGTGTGTTTGTGTGCGTGTGCATGTGTGTATGTGTCATTCTCAGATTGTTACAGAGGTTGTTGTTAGATCTGCAAAGATGTATGACGCAAGAAAAAACTGCTCTCAACACTTGAGACATCTATGAAATCCTGGGAACGGAAAAGAACAAAGGGTGTTTATCATCTCTCCAGCAAGACGGAGAGATGTTATTAGTTTGATTCAATTACCCCCCCCCCCCCCCCGCACACACACACACACACACACACACACACACCCACACGTCAGTCCCCATTCAAAATCCAATTTTCCCTACCCCCTAACCATAAACCTAACCCTAAACCGTACTCTTACCCTTACCCTAACCTTAACCCTAACCCTAACCTTAACCCAAAAACCTAACCTTAACCGTAACCCTAAACCGATCCCTAGCTCCTAACCCTAACCATAACCCTAACCATAAAACTAGCCCTAGCTCCAAACCCTAACCATAAAACTAGCCCTAGCTCCTAACGCTAACCCTTAACGTGATTCTAACCGTAACACTAATTCTAACCTTAACCCTAAACCCCCTAGAAATAGCATTTGACACGTCCACACACACACACACACACACACACACACACACACACACACACACACACACCCTCAGCTAGCACAATCATTGCAGTCAGGACTTCTCTTGCCCATGGCATTCCCTCAGCTTCCCTAGGTGCTACTTAGCACACACTCCCTGAAATATTCAGGGTGTGTGAAGGAGTGTGTTGCCTCTTACCCTCAACGGTGGTATTCTTCACTCTTGGTCCTGGATGGCTGCATTGTCTGCAGGCTTTCATAATCCAGCACTAACACTCCTGATTTATCTAACCATGAGCTTGATGTGTTTATTAGAAGTGTTAAGTAAGTGTGTGAGCAAAAACTTTCCAGAAACCACCCATCAAACTCAGTGGGCAAAGGCTGTTTGATGGCTACTCTATCTTTACCAGGTACTTGCATTTGACCATATATACCTGCACTATATAGGAAATGAGCTATCATTGTGTGTGTGTGTGTGTGTGTGTGTGTGTGTGTGTGTGTGTGTGTGTGTGTGTGTGTGTGTGTGTGTGTGTGTGTGTGTGTGTGTGTGTGTGTGTGTGTGTGTGTGTGTGTGTGTGTGTGTGTGTGCGCCCGTGTGCTTCTCCGTATAGAACCTGACAGGACTTCTGTCAGCTCCCTGGAGATTCCACTCCTATCTTCTCCTCCGCACTTCTCCTCTCCTGTGTTTGAGGTTCATTACCTCTCCTGTCATTTATGTACGGGCATGTGTGCTGTATTTATCCTGGGTCAATTGTCTTTATTACCTGCTAGTCAGAGGTTTAATCGACTCCGCAGCACTGCAGAGCCGTGTGCACAGCCTATTAATGATGGCCCCAGTGTGTTGGACACGTGTGTGTGCATTCGTTTGCCTGTGAGTTTCTGTGTCTGTGGGCATTTGTTAGCATGTGTGAGCGTGACTGTGTGTGTGTGCACTTGTTAAACGTGTGAAACGTGTGTAGCCTACGTGTGTATGTGCATTCCGTTATGTGTGTGTGTGTGTGTGTGTGTGTTTTTCTTTGTGTGTGCGCCTGCATAGGTCTGTGTGCATTCATTTACAGTACCCTCGTTCATGAATGACTTAGTATTCACAGTATGCTGTGTTGTCAATGACCTTCATAGGTTTCTGTAGGAGCCAGATGAACTTAAGAGGATCAGGTGTAGGTAACTGCAGCACAAGGCTCTGTCCATGTTAATCATTGACACTGCTTCTGTACGTGAAAAAGACTGCTCTGCCAATGAGTAATATGGAGAGGTACTCACCCTGCTAGCAATTAAGGTCACTTGCTGGTTGTTGGTGTGAAACTACTGTACTGTAAAGGAAGTTTGTTTTTAGGTAGTTTTTAGCTAGCTACTATGCTACTCATAACCTGTTAGCATTGCAGTAGACTTTCATGTGTTAGCCGTAGTATCCCTAGCTGATGCTAGCTTCGTAGTCTCCCGATTTGGCAAACGCCTGCCTGACACAGGGTTATCAGGCGTTCTCCACTCTAATCCATTCCACCCTGTCAGGCCTGATAGCCCAGGCCATCCACCGTTAACACAGATAGCTAACAGCACCTCCACGTCTAATACAGAAAGCCCATCCAGGGCTAATACAGCCACGTTTAACTTGGACCAATTGAAAGGCTCAATCAATAGCTGTTAATCAAATGGGTTATGGCTTCAGATAAGCTTCTTATGGCTCTGCAGACTCCTTCCCTCAGCCAAAAACATAATGAAATTGAGCACAAATCCTCCTAGGCCCTCCCTCTGCTCTCTCTCTCTCTCTCTCTTTCTCTCTCTCTCTCTCTCTGTTCCCTCTCTCTGCTCCTTCACTCAAGCTCCTCTCCGTCCATTCTCTCTTCACTCCCTCCTGTCTCTATCTCTTCGTTTGGGTACTCATCCCATTCCAAAAGCAATCTGGACTTTTCCCCCCGAGTCAGCACTTGTGCTGTCCAAGAGCAGAGTCAAGCGGGCAGGGAAATTATAATTTGAAGAGCTGCTTTACCTCTCTCACTCTCTCGTTCTCTCTGATCCATACCACACACCCAAGTAAATTTCTTAGCGCTTTGGATTTTTTTGTCATCACCATCTCATATGTAGGCTACTAGCTACACGGCCTGATTCTTGCCTCCTCTTTTGAAAGGGCATGATCATTTGTCCTCTACAGCAGCTTGGGCATCATGTCACATCAACCATAGCATTTAGCTAACACAAAAGGAGAGCTAGTATTTCCATAGAGCTCAATAGAGATGGAAACAATTATTTTTATTTACATAATTGAATGGAAAGCTATCTATGCCATTTGAAATGGATAAGGGGAAAAAAAAAACTTTTTTACATTAACTATTGAATAGATAGCCAAGTTAGCCTCCACACAGGGCCTAAGCCTTGCTAAGCCCAGAAGCATTAAGATGAAGTTGCCCATAGACACTGATCTAAGGTCAGTTTAGCATTAACCCCCAATGGTTACACTTAGCATTTCTGGGTGGGTAAGCTGATCTGTGCCGTAGGGCAAGTACTACCCAGAGCCAGTCAGAACTGTGAGCTCTCTTTGCTCTACCAGGACTCACACACTAAAGCTGAGTCGTCCACACAGACGGCCTGTGTTCTGTGCGCTGGAGCGACCCCTGCCTGCCTGCCTGCCTCGGCATAGGCGTCCTCCCAGATGGCCCGTGTGCAGCCGCATGTGCGGAGACGGAGACCCATGGCCCGAGCACAAACATCCAATCATGTGGCATACTCAGATTAGGGGGCGGGTGGCGAGGCGTGAGAATCACCATTATGCCCACTTTACTGGTAATGGTGACAGGTACCACTGCTACCAGGCAGATTCACTGGACGTGTGTGTGTGTGTGTGTGTGTGTGTGTGTGTGTGTGTGTGTGTGTGTGTGTGTGTGTGTGTGTGTGTGTGTGTGTGTGTGTGTGTGTGTGTGTGTGTGTGTGTGTGTGTGTGTTGGTGTGTGTGTGTGCAATATGTCTCCATAACCGCACAAACCATGACCACACACAGAGAGTGTGTCCTGTAGCGCAGTGTTCCCAGGGAGTGTAGAAGTATGAGAGCTGTAACCTGAAGTCTGTAGTGTGAGTGGAGCAATGGGCTTCAGTGCTGCATGCTGCATTACAGCAGTTGCTGCAGAGTCTCTGCGGGCACACACACACCAGCCAAACCACCCTCTGCATAGCAACAACATCACTTCATAGTAGTCTTACTATGTGTGTGTGTATGATACATTTGACACACTGTATCCTCTTTGCAGATTTCCTGTGATCTGGATGCATGGTATTATGCATCAGTGCCCCCCCCCCCCCCCCCCCCCCCTGTGTATATCCCTGTTGCCTGTCTATATGCCTGTCTATATGGCCCAGAAACACAGCTAGGGCATTAGTCTCCTCGACACTCTACACCCTTTGTCATGTCACACAGGAAAAGGGGACTTGATTGCAATGCATTATTTGTGGGCCTATTCTTTGTGTTGCCCCATGTAACCATGGTTACTACACTAAATGCAAGTGTGTGTGTGTTTGTGTACTTGCGTGCATACGTGTGTTTGTGGGTATGCATGTGTGTGTGAGAAATGCAAAGACAATGGCAGCTTATCAACACTGGCTAGTGACAGAGGATATTTAAGAAGACTCCTCTTCACACGCTACATAGGAATATATCCGCATTGTGATTCCCTCTGCATATTATAGGCTAAGTGAACCATCAGCACAGATAACCAAGCACATAAGCACTTTGTGCATACTGTGGATGTATTCTGCTTGCTACTACATACAGTACCAGTCAAAAGTTTGGACACACCTACTCATTCAATGATTTTTCATTATTTTTACCATTTTCTACATTGTAGAATAATAGTGATGAAATCAAAACTATGAAATAACAAATATGGAATCATGTAGTAACCAAAAAAGAGTTAAACACATCCAAATATATTTAAGATGTTAGATTCTTCAAGGTAGCCACCCTTTGCCTTGATGACAACTTTGCCTACTCTTGGCATTCTCTCAACCGGATTCACCTGGAATGCTTTTCCAACAGTCTTGAAGTTTTTCCCACATATGCTTAAACTTTATCCAGGTTAAAGCTGGAATGCTTAATTTTGACCAACAACCTGGATTCAGTCCTATGTAGCAAAATTTGAAATAATGTTTTTTACATTGGTTCCTCTCTAGCTTTCTTCCTAGGTTTTGGCCTTTCTAGGGAGTTTTTCCTAGCCACCATGCTTCTACACCTGCATTGCTTGCTGTTTGGGGTTTTAGGCTGGGTTTCTGTACAGCGCTTTGAGATATCAGCTGATGTACGAAGGGCTATAAATATACATTTGATTTGATTTTGATTTGATAAAAGTAGAGACTCAGAGCTAGAAAATGGTATATCTTACACTGCAGTTGAGGAACAATGGGAAAGTAATTCTGCTTTGAAAGTTGATACACTTTTGAAAAAAAATTGCCCTTGAATGTTTTGGTACACCTACTGAAGAGCTCTTCTTTGTCTACACCAATTCAGCATCGTTCACTCCCTCCTAACCCTTAGCCCCACCCATCTCTTTGAGGATTCACGTGTGAGGCTATGTACTAAACAGAGTGAGTAGTGTAGTAAACAGCAAAATATTTCACTACAATAAGGAAAAACTCCAGGTAAAAATACACTTTATCTAGTCCTTGGCCTAATATCCTAATCTGACTTTGGTGCAGGTCATGTTTTTCTTCACATTACCTTCTCTGCTAAACACATTATATCAAATCTATGTTTATTTGTCACATGCACAGGATACAGAAGGTGTAAACGGTACAGTGACATGGTGACTTGCATATTTGCGTAGTAGCAATATCAAAAACAGAAAACAGAAAGTGTCTAGATAAAATGCTTTCCCAGACACACTTGTCTAAATTGATGGGTCATGATGAAATAAGCACTAAAACCACCTCCCAGCCACATCTAGCTAAGTGGATGGGTCATTATTGTCTAGACATGCACACATGTTCATGAAATACAATAGATGGCCATAATCACACCCAGGCAAACCTGGAGTCTTTTGTTAAGATATATAGACATGTAGCTAAACAATAAACCAGCATAATCCCAACTCATACTACTACTACCAATACAAACAGATTGTCATAGCTGCAGTATGAATCTGCAGGCAGCTAAAGCTAACCAACTAGGTTCAATGTTAGCTAGCTAGCTAACATTAGGCTATAACTAGCAATGCAAACAGATTTCGTATTCAAATAATATTACTACACAGATCATACAAGTAACGTTAGCTAGCGAGCCAGCAAGCTAACGTCCGTTACCTAGTGAAGAGTACGCTTGCAATGAAAATGACTTTTTGACAAAATTACAAACGTATAATATCTGAAAATGTAGCTAGACTCTTACCCATATAGATTGATGAACGCTTCACGGCAGACTGCAACCATTTAACTCAGTTTTGTTTGTAGCTACATCTTGTTTGGCCAGCGTTGTGTCAAGTCATTCCAGTTCACACTGATCATGGTGTGTGCAGAAAGTAACCCATCACAACTTTTTCTAATGTTATATCTTTCAAAAAAGCTGCGGTAGATAGGATTATCAATTCATATTCTGAGCAGCTCACGTTATAGACAGAAGAATGCTACATGGAAGACCAATCCAAACTCATCTCCCGGCATGACCATTATCTCAACAAATCATGACTAGCAGGAAGGTTCCTGACTTTTTCCGTAATTTAACAATCATATTCGTATTTACAGATGGAAAACAAGTGTGTTATTAAGGCACATTAAAGTTCATGTTCCATTTCTGTCAGAAAACGCATTTTGATCAAAAAAATGACATTCAAATGCCTCTTCTGTGAAGTTGTGGCCTGCGACTTACGCATAGCTTCATGAAACAGGTCACAATTGGTGAAACTGCCACATCTGGATATTACAACAACAAAGAAGTTACTGCAAACAATGAACTTCGTGATTTTGGCAATTAATCTCTTTATCTTCTTCCCCAAAGTCATATGAACTAATGGTTCCCATGTATGTCTCTGCAGCCAGTACGAAAGAAGTTAGAGGTAGTTTTGCACGCCAATGCTAACGGAAGTTAGCATAATGACTGGACGCCTATGGTATCTACTAGCATGCTAGCAGTTACCATAGACGTCCAGTAATTGTGCTAACGCTAGTTAAAAATTGCACTAAAGCTAGTTAGAAACTTCCTTCAAACTGCACGCAGAGACATAAAAGGGTATCCATGAGTTCATCTGACTCTGGGGAAGGAGATAAAGTCATAAATCCCTGAGTCCTCAATGGCAATACTTTGAGAAGTTAGATGAGAAGGAAATGCAAACTTTGCGAGGTGGAATTGCGAGGTGGATGCTTAAACATCTGAAAGGGATGCACTGTGAGACTCAAACCTTGCAGCTGCATTTTGAATTCACACAGTTAACGGAAAACGTATAATAAAATTGCCCTTTTAAACATTATGTCATTTGATCCATTTGTCACATCCCCCCACATTCCCCCTTGGACAGCGTTCCACGAGTGATAGAGCAACAGAATATGTACTGCAAATTTTTTTTTACCACGCTGTCGGAGGCTCCTCCTTCGTTTCTCGCCCGTTTCAACAAAAAAATGAATATAGCTGTGAGCAGCAATGAACAGGGTTCACAGGATGACAGAAAAGACACAAGATCAGTTGGATAACAACCCATTTTTTTTTGTACTACGCCCCTCGCGCCCCACATAACCACAAACGACTTCAATGATGGCAGTCTCAGGCTTAAGTATGTAGCGAACAACAGAGCAGCGGAATAATTTAGTGTGAGTCATCAGGCTAACTGTGAAGTGGATTTACAGTGGTTTAAAATGGACAAGTAAAATCTGATTTGTCAATAACTCAGCCATCTTTTGACCAATCTCTTAGCTTTTCTCAAACTAAGTTAAGACAAGTACCTTGGGCCTACACTGTAATTTGGCGTTTTTAGCATATTTTGGTATATTAGTGTATGTTCAGAATCTACAGTACTTGTATAGTTTGGTCATCTTTGAATGCATCAATGTTATTTTCCACAAACTATTTAGGGAGTCCAAAGACCCAATTTTGGAGCGAATCTGACTTTTAGTCCTGGAGAACAAGATTTTTTAATGATTATTATAATCATTAGCGTTACATAGTAAAAAATGAATGAATTGTTAATAGTTTCCTTATGTGTTAAGATATCAATGCCAACTTAACATTGTTCATCATGGTAATGTCTTTGATGACCCCCAACAAGTTTCAAGGTGATAGACCATTGTGAAGTGGAAGTACAAATGATTTCAATGGACCTGTGAAATCTGATTTCCTGATTAGTCAATTACTCAGCCATCTCTTAACCAATCTTTTATATATTTTTCCCTAAGTTAAGAGATGTTAAGAGGTGTCATTGTACGCTGATGATTCATGTTGTCATGTTTTTAAAACCAGAATTAGAATCTCTCCAATCTCTCATAGAGGATCTTGATACTTTTGCTATCCTCTCTGGATTAAAACCACATTTTGATAAGATATTACATATTGGATCACTAAAAAAAAGAGCAAATTTTACATAACCGTGTAGTTTACCAATTAAATGGTCTGACGGAAATGTGGACATACTCTTTGAATGATGGGGCTTTTGCTATGTGTCACTCACTAGGCCTCTCCTCACTAGCACAATTATTCATTGATGATAGAGTTGCCTCTGTTGCTCAGCTACAGGATAATGTCAACCTCCCCCAATCCCACTTTTTCACTATCTCCAGAATAGGAACTTTGTCAGAGCTAACACACCTGAATTTCCCCATAGGCCTGCGAAATACAACTACAGTGAGCATCTTTGAGCTGAGCAAGTTTCCTTGCAACCAATAGAATGTTATATATATATGGGTGATACAATCTTCCCAGCTCTGCAGATTTTGCTGTGAGGAGTCATTAGATCATTTATTTTGGTATTGTCCATATATAGCTCATTTTTGGTCACAGGTTCAGGAATGGCTGAAGAATTCTTTGCTTAGAACTAACACTGCAGATAGCAATACTGGTGATTTGAAAAGGCATATTCATTCAATCAATAATATAATAATTATTTTAGCATTACAATCTGTAGAAGCTATGAGAATAGAAAGGTTCAGTAGTTTTGTGAAGCATCACAGCACAGTTGAAAAATATATGGCAAAATGGATGATGTTGAGAGATAGATGGAGCTGAAGGGTGGGACTAATAACATACGGGGTCTGTAAAATGTATATATGTTCATACATTTTGTGAAATAGCACAGTTACAAATAGAAATCAAACTGGATGGACATCAGAAATAAAGGAAGGACTAAAAACAAACAAAATAGAACTATTGTAAAATAGATTGCGTCTGTAAAATGTGTATAAGATGTACTGTATAAAATGAAGGTAGAAGCCTCAGTGTTTATTAGTTTACTCCAATTGGAGGAAGGGCGGTAGGGTTTGTGGGGAATAATAAAGGCATATTCTTAAAAAATATGTATGTCTATAGGTTTGTATATATGTGTATATGTATGCATATGTGCATGTATATGGATATATATATATTTAACCCCAAAATATATGTGGGATGGGAAATGATGCAGACAATTACATTGATGGAAGCAACAATCTTTCCGAAATATTAAGCTGATCTACCCCTTAATTTATTTTTAAATTTGTTTAAGTTTAAGAGACATCCTGTGTGTGAATGTGGTATTATTTGGATGTATGGTACATGAGAAGTTGAAAAAACAAACATGTCGTATGGGTCCTTGAGACACGTACATATAACGTTTAAAGTCTCTAGGTAAAACGGGGTGGCAGATGAGAGGGTTTAAGTGAGGCTGCTTAGAACAGCAACTATAGGATATATTCTATTTGACAGAGACCCTCTCGACCGATGTTACCAATCTCTTCCCTTGCCAACATGTTTAAAAAAGGTCAACAGTGCCATTCTTTTTGACCAAGTTACTCCATGGCCTCTAGTTTCCGTGTGACAAATTAGAAAATAAGTTACCAATCTATGCTTGAGTTATATGACCATGTCAAGAAAAAGATGTATCTAAGAATAACAATGGGTGTCGCTGTGAACCCCTAATAACAAAGGCGCTGGGGTGAACAGTGGCGCTGTTTCCCCAAATGCAGATTCCATCTTTTAAGGCAGTTTGGATTATTGCTTGGTCAATAAGTTAGCTGTGAATAGGTTACCCTTCCATCAGAAACGTACAGCTCCATACCTTAACTAGAGAAATGAAAACGTTCAATATCCTGTGAAATATTTAGAGACTAAATGCATGTAGCCATCCTTCACTGTCATGCATGCTCATACACATGGAGGTACACACACACGCACTTACACACACACACGCACGCACGCACACACACACACACACACTCTGGTGTGGCAGGTAACAGACAGACAGGAGACGCTGAGAGTCTGATGCGGTTCGCCACCTTGCTCCTGGCATCTTGCCACGCTGGGCGCACGACGCAACGAGCGGCAACGCCAAGGTCACCCAACAGCAGGGTGCCAATGTCAGTGGCATGGACAGGTGCCACTTGTACCGCACTCTGTGCTCTGTGTGTGTCTGTCTGTCTAGGCCTATGTCTGTGTGTGGTTGTGTGAGCTGGTTTGACACTTTTTGTCAAGGCATCTACTGTCATTGTTTTTCCGTGTGTGTAGACTTTGAATCCAGCAATGTGGACTTCACCAGTAACCAGTCTCTTCTCTTTGGTGACCATAGAAGTACAACATTACCATTAACTCTACGGTATCAGCTTGGAGAGAGAGATAGTGATGGATATATTAGAGGCCCCAGTCAGACTAGTGTAAGCCTGGAAGTGCTGGGGGAGTGTCATTACTGGCATTGTCACACGGGATCTAATTGGCCATGTCAGAGCGCCAATCAAGCTCTCATGAATAACCGGAATCTCCCCCAGTAGAGCTTCGACAGCTTCTAGGCCTGAAACCCAGAAATGTGTTACCTCTGGTTCGTTCAGCCATTCCTATGGATACAAATTAAGAGGGAAAAAATAGGATTTTGGGATGAACGCTGAAGACCAGGCTTAGGTGACTTAGTTAACATGACCTTTATGAAATATGAAGCCTTCATGTGCTTTTTAAAATGACATAAATGCTCCGAAATTCACAAAAAGTGACATTATCTGATGGAGATTATCTCATAGAACGGAATGTATAAGATCTCCTAAGCATGTGTTTACCACAAACCTTATTTTCAACGTTTATGCAAAACCCGTACAAAAACTCCATTCATTTCCCCACAGGCTTTGTACAACAAATCATGGCAGACTTAGTGCCTACAACAAGACGCCATTACTATGCCCTCTCTCCATCAGGGCCTCCTAAAACCCTCCCTTTCTTTTGCTTAATTTTCTTTTCTCTCTCTGTCCTTTCTTTTCTTCATTTGTTCTCTCTCTTTTCTTTCCTCTTTCTGTATGCCTCTATCTTGTTTTGTCTCTTGCTTTCCTCCTTCCCTGTCCATAATGGTGCCGGACAGGATGGCTGCCGCTTTACGGACTCCTAACCAAATGGGGGTATTTTATTTGTTTTTCCGCATTGTTTGTGCATTATTATGTACATAAAGTTGCTGCTACCGTCTCTTATGACCGAAAAGAGATTCTGGACATCAGAACAGCGATTACTCACCTCGAACTGAATAAATATTTTTCTTTAAGGAGTCCGACGTGAATGATATACTGCTTTCTGGAGAACAGGCCTAAATCCCTGTTATTCACATGAAGGAAAGGCAGAGATATCGAGGGAGAAGGTTGGGATGCCTTGTTAGGATTCGTAGGCCAAGGGAGTAAATCACCATTACCATTGGTTCTACTGGACAACGTGCAATCACTGGAAAACAAAATCGATGATCTACGGTCGAGACTATCGTGCCAACGGGACATTAAAAACTGTAATATCTTATGTTTCACAGAGTCGTGGCTGTGATATAGAGCTGGCTGGTTTTTCTGTGTATCGCCAAGACAGAGTAGCTACGTCTGGTAAGGGCGGGGGTGTGTGTCTATTTGTCAATAACTGCTGGTGCGCAATGTTTAATGTTGAAGACGTCTCGAGGTATTGCTCGCCTGAGGTAGAGTACCTCATGATAAGCTGTAGACACAGCCTATAGGGAGGAGGTCAAAGACCTGTCACTGTGGTGCCAGGCCAACAACCTCTCCCTAAATGTGAGCAAGACAAAGGAGATGATTGTAGACTACAGGAAAAGGAGGACCGACCAGGCCCTCATTTACATCGATGGGGCTGTAGTGAAGCGGTTCGAGAGTTTCAAGTTCCTTGGTGTCCACATCACCAACAAAGCATCATGGTCCAAACACATCAAGACAGTCGTGAAGAGGGCACGACAACACCTTTCCCCCTCAGGAGACTGAAACGATTTTGCATGGGTTCTCCCGGATTCTCAAAAAGTTCTGCAGCTCTACTATCGAGAGCATCCGGACCAGTTTCATCACTGCCTACTGCTACTCGCTGATATTATCTATGCATAGTCACTTTACAAATTACCTCGAGTAACCTGTAACCCCCGCACATTGACTAGGAACTGGTATCCCCTGCATATAGCCTCGTTATTGTTATGTAATTTTCGTGTTACTTTTTTTTAAAAACTTTATTTTCACTTTAGTTAATTTAGTAAACATTTTCTTAACTCTATTTCTTGAACTGCACTGTTGGTTAAGGGCATGTAAGTAAGCATTTCACGGTAAGGTACACCTGTTGTAATGTTTTTTGATTTGATTTCTATTTCTGTCCCTCCCTTTTACCGTCTTCCTTCATCCATCTCTCTGTCCTCTTTTCCTCTCGTTTGCTCCCCTTGCTCTTCGATAACTCTGTCCCCTTTTTCCACTTTCCCTTCTGTTGTCCCTGTCTCTCCACCCTTTCCCCTCTCTGCCATACCCCTCCCCCGTATCTCAGCTCCTGTTCACTGAGCCCCTCTCTCAATCTCTTCCCCCTCTCCCCATCCCTCTCCATTTTTCTCTAAGCCCCACCCTCCCCCAATCTCTCTCTCTCCAGGCTCCAGCTCTGCTTGCAGCTCTGCATTTGTCTGCCCAGCCTGTGTGTGTGTTGTTGGCAGGCAGCCAGAGCCGGAGCGGAGTGAAGCAGGCTTATGACTCACAGTGATGCTGGGCTGTATTTTTAGCTTGGGCTGCCCCCACCCCCACCCCACCCCTTCTCTCTCTCTCTCTCTCTCTCTGTGGACCATCGTCCAATTCACCACCACCATTTTCTACATACATGTAGGTGATATGATCAACATGCATGTACCTGCACACTGGTAGCTGTGGGGTGGGGGGCATAATGATGTGCGCGTGTTTTCATGTCGGCGTGTGTCGCCCTGAGGACCAATACCATATCAAGGGGGTCATTCAAGGGAACTTGACTGCAGGAACAACTTGACCCCAGCCCTAGTATAATGTATGGAGTGGCCGTCAGGGCATGACTGACTGTGCCTGAGGATAGAGAGAATTAACGGAAAGAGAGAAGGGAGGATGTGTGGGTTGTTGGGTGAGGAGTGCTGGTGGAAATGTGTGTTTGAGGACAGCTCATTAGTCGGTGTGTGTGTTTGGAGGGGGAATCGACTGACTTCAGGGATATGTATAGTACGTGTTATCTAATAAAGAGACCAAAAATATATCAACCTGTCCTAATGTATTTATTTAAACCCTTATTATCCACTTTTCTACACAAGTCTACTGAACCTTACTTTTCAGTTTCAGTTGATCAACTAGCCTTTCAACTGATGTTACCCTAGTAACTCAGTGTAACAGAGTGGTCTGTCCGTACCAACTGCCTGGGGAACAGGCCATCGCAGGTGGGCTAATAGGGGTCAGGACCCCCCCCCCTATCACCTTATCTGAAACAACATTGTTCTTAAGTGAAAGTCATTCTGATAAGTTTGACTTGACAGGAATGTAGCTCATGTTATAGGTTTTTGCCAACTGGACCAGAATGGTTTCCCATTGACTGATGACCCCCTCTCTCTCTCTCTCTCTCTCTCTCTCTCTCTCTCTCTCTCTCTCTCTCTCTCTCTCTCTCTCTCTCTGTTGTTTTGTCTAATCTGGGCTGATTCCTGACTGTGTACTGTCTCCATCCCCACCATACTGGATGGCTGGATAGCTGGATTAGACCAGATTAAGGACGAGCACAGATGGGATGGTGCTGTGACACATTCCCCTCCCCCACCACACTGTGTGTGTGTGTGTGTGTGTGTGTGTCCTGGTACAGAGTGCACCTCCTGGGTAGGCCTGATAGAACTGAGGCTCATTCATAAGCACCTGGTAGTGCAGTGCTGACATTTTCCACGTCATTGAACGTTTCACCGCCATTTTCATAACTGCAGCCCGCTAAAGGCTGCAGGGTCTGTTGTGGTCTGTGGCAGGTGTGGAGGAGCCTGGGAGTCAGTAGGTCTAGTAGTGAACAGGTAGCTGGTAGTGGGTGGTCGCTGTGCTTCAGCCTCTCTGGATATTTGTGTGTCTCTGGTGTCTCTGTCAGTCTCTGTCTCGTCTTGATAGCTGATGGCGTCTCTTAACGTCTCCCAGTGTCTTGTGTGTCTCTGGTGTCTCTGTCAGTCTCTGTCTCGTCTTGATAGCTGATGGCGTCTCTTAACGTCTCCCAGTGTCTTGTGTGTCTCTGGTGTCTATGTCAGTCTCTGTCTCGTATTGATAGCTGATGGCGTCTCTTAACGTCTCCCAGTGTCTTGTGTGTCTCTGGTGTCTCTGTCAGTCTCTGTCTCGTCTTGATAGCTGATGGCGTCTCTTAACGTCTCCCAGTGTCTTGTGTGTCTCTGGTGTCTCTGTCAGTCTCTGTCTCGTCTTGATAGCTGATGGCGTCTCTTAACGTCTCCCAGTGTCTTGTGTGGCTCCTCTCGTCCGTCAGTGTCTAAAAGTCTGTAAATCACATCAGAGTGCTGTGCAAAGCCTTGTCATGGCGCGATGGGCAGAACTTCACACACAAGTCTAACTGTTTTGGCATGCTTCTCAGCGAGCACTGCTCAGTATACAGTCCGTCTGCTCTCACAATGCTAATTTCAGCCCGGTTGGGGGTCATACAGTAGCTAGCTTCAACTGGATGTGCTACTAGAGTCAGTCAGTGAGTGTGGGAGGCTGTCCATCTGTCCTCTCAACAGTACCACTGAGCTCTTTGTCTCCCTGCCTCACTGCCTCTCTGCTTGCCCTCTACTTCCTTCATTCAAACTAGCCACAATTAGTGAGCGCTCTAGCTCTCTCCAGTTAGGCCGATTGATGTTGCTCTATTCCTCAATAGGAGA
Source organism: Oncorhynchus clarkii lewisi (assembly GCF_045791955.1). Classification (NCBI taxonomy): domain Eukaryota; kingdom Metazoa; phylum Chordata; class Actinopteri; order Salmoniformes; family Salmonidae; genus Oncorhynchus; species Oncorhynchus clarkii. Next base: position 5,160,747 of record NC_092172.1, read on the forward strand.
CCAGGTCTAATTACACTCATTGGGCTCCTCAACATGAAAGCTGAGAGGTGCTTAAGTTGCTTCTGTTTGCATTGATTTCCGTAGAGAAATAAACTGAGGGAGTAAAGAGAGTGAGTGTTTGAAAAATGCTCAATGTCCTTGAGCAGGCTTATTTTAGACCGGTTTCATTCTTCTTATTTTTTTGTTCTTTCCTTCAGTCTTCCCCGGCCCTCCTCCCCTTCTTTTTCTAATTAGTTGCATTATTATTCCAATTGAATTGTCTGCAATGGGACATCATAGTAGTCACTGTATGGTAGAGTAGAGTTCAGTAAAGAAAAGCATGGTTCAGTACTGTACTGTAGAGTTCATTACAGTAAACAGTCATGTACTGAACTACAGTATACTCTACTTTACTGTACTGAACTATACTTTACTGTACTGTGCTGTACCGAACTCGACTGTACTCTGCTGAGCACTACTGCGCTGTACTTTGGTGTCCAAACTTGTGAACGATACTGTAGATGTCTATTATTGGTTCAAATTTCATCCGGTCAATGTAGAACCAAATGTAGAATTGTTTGGGGGCAGAGCTTATTAAAATAATAGCAAGTGTGTAGAATAATACCCAGATATGCAAAGGAGGATTTTTCACATTTCTACCGTTGTGTACCTTATTTAGGATACATCACCATGAAGAGAATGACATTCCTATCCCTAATTCTGCATTTCTGTGTAGTACAGATCAGGGACCCATGATGAAATTCCGTTAACGCAATTCCGTTACCAGTTGTAAGTCCATTTCACTTACTGTAGTTAAATAACCAAAATAGTTATTTTTTTCAAAGTCACTGTGTCATGACATACATGTAGCTGACACCCCATTCTTTCTGAACATTGTTGAATCTTAATTCGAAGCCGTTAACGGAAAACTTGGAAAACTGTTACCAGGGTGTGACTCGGGTGGGCATTCTATGTTCAGTTTCTATGTTTTGTATTTCTTTGTTGTTTGGCTCTCTGTGGTTCTCAATCAGAGGCAGCAGTCTATCGTTGTCTCTGATTGAGAACACTTGGGTAGCTTTTTCCCACATGGGTTTGGTGTGCAGTTGATTTCTGATGAGGTTTTCTTCACCTGTCAGGACTGTTTCGGTTATTCCCTTTGTTATTTTTGTATTTAGTGTTCAGTGTCAATAAACTAAGATGAACACGTACCACGCTGCGCTTTGGTCCTCACCTTCTTCATACGACGACCGTTACACCTTGCATATGCACAGTTCTTCCAGTAAATGTGTTTTTGTAAATAGTTCAGTGTAAATTGTTAAGTTATTAAGTTGTCCTTGTGCATACAGTTGTATGGTTTGTTTAACTTTGAATTCAGTGGCTTTTGTTCAGAAAAATCGGAGTCTCATTGCAAATCTGTTTCTGTGGAATTGCCCTTGGTACAAAATGGTAAAAAGACGGGAAGCTTAGCCCACTGGACCTGTCAGCTGAAGTGGTAGTCCTGAGACACCGGATGACGGAACGATACTTTCTGAAGTGAGGAAAAGGACAGAAGGGAAGGAAGGAAGGATGGATGGATGGGTGGTTTGGCCAATAGCTGTGGTTGAGAAATGAGAGCGTGTCGCTGACATCCCTCTTTCTCTCTCCAACATTGGTATTACTCTTGTTGAAAGATGGGCTCAATTCATCCTCAGTATGTGTGGCTCTTCCAGAAATATAGAGAGACTGTCAGAATCCAATGATTTCACACAGGATGAGAAACATTAAGCACAGAAAAGCATTGGGAAGTGACTAACCATTGGGAAATGCAGTTACTCAGTCACGACTGCCCTGAGGTGGTGGTGGCAGGAAATGGAGCTTGAGTGTGTACCCTGATGATGTATCACACAGCATCCAATGTTTGCTAGCTTTCGTCCACCTTTTCTGGCTTGGTTTGAGAAATCCTACAGTACGATCCTATTCAATTACTGGCCCTTGAGGGCCGATGTCCTGTTGGTTCTCTCTTCTACCTGAAAGTCAATTGATCATTGATTGGCTAAAGGGTTCACTCACCTGGTGTCTCAGGTCTTAGTCACTCCCTTGTTACATGGAGAGAATGAAAATCAGAAGTTATCCGGCTCTCGTAGGCCGTAAGTATAAGCCATGTGAAAACATCAACACAAACTCAAGCTTGCTGTTGGCAGCTCTTGTTGCTGAGGAGGGAAACACTTCCGGTGGCCGTACATCAGTGTCTGTTTGTACACAAGTGATGTTTACTGTTCTTGCTGCAACATTGTGTTTGACACAAAGAAGACACATCTGACAGAAGGCATAGCAGCTCACACAGACATAACAGGATTTCTGTTTTCCCCCATTCAGCTATGTTTGCTGTTTTACTGTGAATATTGACATAGTATGCTATTCAGTGGGATAATGAGCAAGAGTATATGGGTTGGGAAGCCTCACAGTTGCAAAACGCATCATTTCATTTCTGACTATAAATATTTTCAGAGTGGTAAGTCGGTGGTCATAAGCTGATGTTGGCTGTCATGACTGGTTTTACCGTCATCTATGACAGGGGCTGACAAGGACATATCGTCCTCTGGAATCCCTAAGTCTTCTAACCGATAGCAAAGATCCTACCTCAATTATGTCAAGCAAATCGCTTTTGTCATTTAACTAGCTTTTGTGTTTCTAATGAGTAAATCTTTGGCATTGAAAGTCTTAAAACGGCAGCTAAGTGCTTCGTCTGGAAAGTTTCTACATGACCAATCAGCATTTTATGAATGAGCAGCTTCTGTTCTGAGTCTTGAGCACGCACACGTCTTGTGTTCGATAAGGGGGAAGGACGTCTTTTCCCATTTGTTTAGCGAGCTTCTACCCTTGTTAGGTGTTGTAAGATACTCTGTGCTCCCTGTGCTTCTGTCAGCCTGTGATGAGGAAGTGATTGAAGAGCAGGCGCTAGAAGCAAAGCGACGTTAATCTGCCTGACAGAGTGGAGCGATAAAAGTTTCATTAGGCCATGGATCACTGAACACCGTCACAGAGTGGCCCAGAACAGCAGCCTGGGTACCACCGGTAACACTTTGTACTGTTTTTTATAAAATAAAATAAAAACATGAGGCTATACCATGCTAATCAATGTAACTGCAGCTTTCTTTGTGATTGTGTTAATGTAGCTGTCATTCTGACAATAATTACCAAAGTCATGTTTACGGTGGGCTTATGTCATGCTTGTGAAGGTCTAAGGTAACTGAACTCTCCCTCAGACGCTGGAGGTTGTTTCCATGTCTTTTCATCCAGCCAATCAGATGATGCCTTTCTGGGCAAGGTGGCAGGATTGAAATATCCTCTTCAACGAAGGTCAGTGTTGCCCAATGCCAGCCGAACAGGAGACTGCTGACGGTGCAAGAGGAAGTACTTAACAGGCAGTTAACCTCCAGCAGGGTTTTTGGGATAGATGAGTTTACCCCTCTGGTGCCTACCCCGTCTCATACACTGTGAGGGGTACTTCTCGCCTCTCTCCCTGGTTAAAGTATTCACTGTTAGGGGAATTCTTCTCTAGTCTCACCTCTCTCTGAGTTCTCTACTGAAATAATAATAATCTGCTCTTATAAATGTATTCAGTGAAATATGTGAGCAAATCAGGGCATTCCAGTTAAAATAAGCCCCCTTGGGCGATATCATAGACAAAGGCAGAAATTATTTATTTTATTTTATTGCAGATGTTTTGGCTCGAGCCGTTCTCAAAACAAGGATTTAAGGCAGCTTGGCCTGCTCTACCCTCCAGCTACTCCAGGTCCCCCAGGCCTTTATAGGTTTTTTCTGTGGGGAGGGAACCTTTCTTGGCCTGCGATCAATACACGCACACACATGCCTACTTTCACTCACACATGCCCTCTCCCGTCTCACATAGAGGTCTATAGAGTTGCTCAGAAGGGTGGAACCGATAGAACAGTGACCCCTTAGTAACCTAGCATCTACCCACCCTCCTCCCATCCCCCGGCACACTTTGGCCCCTTTCACACCCCAGTCAGCCCAGTAGAGGGGGCTGGGCTAGCCAGGCTCAGTGTATAGCGGTCAATAGCTCAGATTGATCCACTCCAGTGCAAGGTGGTCTCAGCACTGACAACAGCCCCAGCAGGCGCTGCCAGTAATGTCACTGGCTGTGGATGAGGAGATGATTAACACTGCTTTACACTGGGTTAGTTAAAGGGGGGAATCTAAACCCCCAAAATCAATGATTTAGATGGTTCAATAACCTTTTCTCATATTCATCTTAGATTGAGGTCTTCAGGTTTATCCTTATTTACAGCGGATGGTGTGGAATATGGAAATGGGAGATGAAAGATGATAGATACAAATGTTAAAATGTAATTTTAGGTTTTAACTCTCCCTTTAATGTAAGTCTGTCTTTCAAATCCAATGAGGGTCAATTTGGTATTCTGTTCAGATATACAATATGATGTAGATGCAATATGATATACAATGTGAGGTAGATATGACGTAGATGCAATATGATATACAATGTGAGGTAGATATGACGTAGATGCAATATGATGTACAATGTGAGGTAGATATGACGTAGATGCAATATGACGTAGTGGGTCAAAGCGCAGAAAGTTAACCGTGTCGTGGGTCAAAGGGCACTCGTGCCCACGTGCAGACACTGTGTGTGACCTGCGAGAGAGCGCGAACTCCTGGGTCTCGATGTCTGCGGTGCTGCTTGTGGCAGCGTTATTGCATGGAGTCTACCTTCCTGGAATCGTTTTTGAATGGAAGCTGTGTGTTTCCTGTCACGCACCTGAGGAAAAGTCGGCTCCTGCAACGCATCTGGTCTGATATGCCGTACTTACTTTCCCCATATGTAGGCCGATAAGTACTGGGTGGACATATTTGCAGTGAATAAAGGATACATTGTTTCCTCTGAGGTATCTTTATGCACTAGACATGAACCCTAGATACTGGCCCTGGGCCAGTGTGGATCTCTGGTCTGGGACAGTGTTTATTATTGTTCTAGTCTTAATCCCCCCCGCATACCAATGAGATTGGGTACGGGGTGTTTGTAAAAACGAACCAAATAGTTGTCGTTTTATTAACTCAGTACGTTTCGAAAGGCTGAGTTACGGTTGTGGTATATAGTGAATCATATGAAATTTAGTCTCGAGAGAAAATCGTTTTTGTTACCTTTTTAAGTTCCGATTGTCCTCAAGACAACAGTACCCGCAAAATACCCAGGAAATCCGATTCGTCTGCCCGGGGAAAATATCAAAGATCGTCTCAAATCTAGTGCCTGTGACCTATTCACACCATAATTCTACATCCTTTTTCATTAAGTTATTGTACATTACAGTGCCTTGCGAAAGTATTCGGCCCCCTTGAACTTTGCGACCTTTTGCCACATTTCAGGCTTCAAACATAAAGATATAAAACTGTATTTTTTTGTGAAGAATCAACAACAAGTGGGACACAATCATGAAGTGGAACGACATTTATTGGATATTTCAAACTTTTTTAACAAATCAAAAACTGAAAAATTGGGCGTGCAAAATTATTCAGCCCCTTTACTTTCAGTGCAGCAAACTCTCTCCAGAAGTTCAGTGAGGATCTCTGAATGATCCAATGTTGACCTAAATGACTAATGATGATAAATACAATCCACCTGTGTGTAATCAAGTCTCCGTATAAATGCACCTGCACTGTGATAGTCTCAGAGGTCCGTTAAAAGCGCAGAGAGCATCATGAAGAACAAGGAACACACCAGGCAGGTCCGAGATACTGTTGTGAAGAAGTTTAAAGCCGGATTTGGATACAAAAATATTTCCCAAGCTTTAAACATCCCAAGGAGCACTGTGCAAGCGATAATATTGAAATGGAAGGAGTATCAGACCACTGCAAATCTACCAAGACCTGGCCGTCCCTCTAAACTTTTAGCTCATACAAGGAGAAGACTGATCAGAGATGCAGCCAAGAGGCCCATGATCACTCTGGATGAACTGCAGAGATCTACAGCTGAGGTGGGAGACTCTGTCCATAGGACAACAATCAGTCGTATATTGCACAAATCTGGCCTTTATGGAAGAGTGGCAAGAAGAAAGCCATTTCTTAAAGATATCCATAAAAAGTGTCATTTAAAGTTTGCCACAAGCCACCTGGGAGACACACCAAACATGTGGATGATCTGGTCAGATGAAACCAAAAATTGAACTTTTTGACAACAATGCAAAACGTTATGTTTGGCGTAAAAGCAACACAGCTGAACACACCATCCCCACTGTCAAACATGGTGGTGGCAGCATCATGGTTTGGGCCTGCTTTTCTTCAGCAGGGACAGGGAAGATGGTTAAAATTGATGGGAAGATGGATGGAGCCAAATACAGGACCATTCTGGAAGAAAACCTGATGGAGTCTGCAAAAGACCTGAGACCGGCACGGAGATTTGTCTTCCAACAAGACAATGATCCAAAACATAAAGCAAAATCTACAATGGAATGGTTCAAAAATAAACATATCCAGGTGTTAGAATGGCCAAGTCAAAGTCCAGACCTGAATCCAATCGAGAATCTGTGGAAAGAACTGAAAACTGCTGTTCACAAATGCTCTCCATCCAACCTCACTGAGCTCGAGCTGTTTTGCAAGGAGGAATGGGAAAAAATGTCAGTCTCTCGATGTGCAAAACTGATAGAGACATACCCCAAGCGACTTACAGCTGTAATCGCAGCAAAAGGTGGCGCTACAAAGTATTAACTTAAGGGGGCTGAATAATTTTGCACACCCAATTTTTCCGTTTTTGATTTGTTAAAAATGTTTGAAATATCCAATAAATGTCGTTCCACTTCATGATTGTGTCCCACTTGTTGTTGATTCGTCACAAAAAAATACAGTTTTATATCTTTATGTTTGAAGCCTGAAATGTGGCAAAAGGTCGCAAAGTTCAAGGGGGCCGAATACTTTCGCAAGGCACTGTAAGTTATTGTACATGGATGCAAGCCCAAACTTACACATACAGACTGAAAAAGTGTACACACATGCACGCACGCACACACACACACACACACACACACACACACACACACACACACACAAACACACACACAGAAAGAATGTAGTATGAGCGGATATATGTATATTTTTTGCATATTGGTGAATTGTTGCACCCCTAGCGTGGACCCAAGGCTGCTTGTGTCTGACTGAAGCACTGTTTTTGATGTCTCACTAGAGACTGCTAGACCTGTATTGACTTGGGCCAACATAGGCAATAATCTAAATATGAACCCAAAGATGCAATCACTGAGGGTTAACTGTGCCATTTTTACACATAAAAAAACAAGCTTGTGTGAATAAGCCTATCCCGTCCCTTCAGACCGACTGTCGACAACTAGACAAACAGATCAAATCCAAAGTCATTTCTCCCCGCGATCGACAGCAGCCGAGCCGGCTTTCCTGGGATTACCCACCAGTACTGAAACGCCCATCTTGGGGGACACAGCAGTGTGGATGGGAAGTGGGTTGGGGGGCAGGGAAAACAAGAACGCCGGGAAGGGGGAAGAGTGAAGTGGGGGGGGGGGGGGGATTTGCTATATGGTATCCGTGTGTGCAGAACGGATCGGAGTTGGATCAAGCCAAGACAAGCCACCCCCCCCCTACTCTTTCACCTCATCTCACCCCCCCCACCCCACTTACCCCCCTCATCCGTTACAGTGCAGTAGCTGTGGTATGTAGAGCAATGAGGGTTTAACCCCCTTCTACCGCAAGACCCCCCCCCCCCCCACATCCTACCCTCCCTAACCCTTCTGTCTGTGGATGAGTTCCTATTCTGTCGAATTTTTTTGATCAGCAGCGCGTTCCACTTTGGGGAATCCCTTTGTGTCTGCTGTGAGCTGGTAGCCGTATACTGTGAAGTATAATCTGGGGAAGGAGAAAAGTGTTGAATAATATATGAATACTAGCCCACAGTCCCAAATGAAAATATGTTTAGGTGGCATGATCTCATTTTAGAATTATGGGGTAAAAGTTGCAATGACAAACTCTGAACCATTGCATGTTAACAAATGACATTTTGTGAAATAGTGAAATCCATATTTTGTAGTGAGTGAAGAGCACAATAGAACTACATTAGAATACCATCACAGTAGAGTGACATTTTCTCCCCTACTTGTCTAACTCTGGCTCCAATTCCATCTCGTTAACATCAAGGTTTGGAGTTGAAGGCCTGTTGATGTGTGGTTGTCTGGTGTGTCGTCTAGCTGAGACTGATCCAGTCCAGTCATTAACATTCAGTAGTCTGGTCTGTAGCGTGGCAGGCCTGTACAGTCATTAGTGTTGCCTCAGGGAGGCCTTTGATACCAGCATGGAGCAATGCAGAGAGACGGGCCTGCCCCACAGAGAGACACACTCAGCTAGGGAAGAGAGAGCAGAGCGACTAACAACTCAGCTAGCGCATCAATCTATCCTTGTAGAGAGCCAGAAACCCATTCTAACACTTCATATGTGGATGTGTGTGTGAATCTGTGTGTTATTCCATTCGGGTCACAATAGATTTAGCGTCAACAAGAAAACAAATACTGACACTCTCAATATGAACAAGCCTGGGGTTTCAGATTGCAGTTTGTCTCTTGCACTTGTGGCAATTATATTGAAATTGCGTGAGGGGGTAGGGAGGAGGAGGCGTGTATGTGCGCGCGTACACACCTTTGCTTGCGTGTGTGTGTGTCTGTGTATTGTGTGTGTGTGCTTATGTCTGTATGTGAGTGTTGCTTGTTGTGTGTGTGTGTGTGTGTTAACATGTGGGACTCATGTACGAGATAAAGTGTGATTGCCTGAAATGGGGATCTGTTCCACCTGAGTGATTTGATACATGCGTAGTGACGTTGTATCCTTGGTGCTCAGTGTGGCGAGCGGCAGGGTTTGAGAAGAGGGACGTAGACCATGCGGAGAGCAGAAAGGTACTCTCCTGAACAGTTTTGATGGTCTTCACTATTATTCCACAAATAGTCTAAATCAAGAAACACCCTGGAGTGAGTAGGTGTGTCAAAACATTTGACTGGTACTGTATATACAGTGGGGAGAACAGTAGGTGATCAAATACTTATGTCATGCAATAAAATGCAAATTAATTACTTAAAAATCATACAATGTGATTTTCTGGATTATTGTTTTAGATTCTGTCACTCACAGTTGAAGTGTACCTATGATAAAAATTACAGACCTCTACATGATTAGTAAGTAGGAAAACCTGCAAAATCGGCAGTGTATCAAATACTTGTTCTCCCCACTGTATTTAAAAAATGCTGCTAAATTAATATAGGGGAAACACCATCGGTGCATATGTGCATGTCTATGACCGTGTACTGCTCCACTCAGGTTCGGAACATTATGGAAATGTCAAAAGACTAGCGCTATATAAAGTTATACCTGTGAGTTGAATAGGAAGAGCAGTACAGGCAGAGTGAAGGAGAGGTGAAGCTGTCCTTGGTGCTGAACAAGCAGAATGCAGACAGCAGAGCTGCAGTGTTCTGTTTGTGTGTGTGTGTGTGTGTGTGTGTGTGTGTGTGTGTGTGTGTGTGTGTGTGCGTGCGTGTGTGTGTGCGTGTGTGAGCGCTCGCAAGTGCATGCACGTGGACGTTTTATCCACTTACTACTTATCCAACCATTACATTACAAAGAACGCCACATTGACGTTAAAGAATGTATTTCAGGAGAGTGTGTGAGCTAAGGAAGGGATAAAAGAGATTGAAACAGCATGGCTGTGTACAGTTTCTCCGTCAGCCTTTGTACACATTGGTGTGAAATGTAACAACTCCCTCGCCCTGCAGACAATGCCTACATGCAACCATGGTTGAAAAGACACAGGTTGAATTTGCTTCAATTGTCACTATAGTAACACAATTTCATGCCTTTACGGTCTTGTTCTCGATGTGAAATGATTGGGTGTCGGTGTAAAATCCTTTAGTCCTCCCTTCAGAGGCGTTTTGCAATACCTCAAATCATTTGAGTCATATAAGCTATGGTTAACACTTACTTTTAGCCAGTTTAACTGACATAGACTGGTCCCCAGGAGACTGAGTAGAGAGCGTGTTCAATTCAAAGTTAAGAGCAAAGGCGAAGTGGAAATTCATTCCAATTTTACTGAACAAAGACCCTGAGGTGTGTGTATTTGTGTGTGATATGCCACTGATGCTAGCTGGGCTGTCAGAATGTGCTGGTCTCCCATGGTGCTGAGGCTCTTACTGTGTCCGCTAGATCCCACAGTCTATGATCTCTGCTGGGCTTGGGAGTATACGCCTCACACACACACACACACGCACACACACACGCACACACACACACACACACACACACACACACACACACACACACACACACACACACACACACACACACACACACACACACACACACACACACACACACACACACATATGCTTAAAGACATTGCTTGTACTTAACCAATCCAATCCCACATAAACATGCAGGCACACAGATACATTTACACACACACACACACACTCACTCACTCACTCACTCACTCACTCACTCACTCACTCACTTACACTTATCCACTATTTGCCCTGTGGCTTCAATTTGTCTTTTGCCATGCCACTCCTTGGAGATTGGGGAGTTTATGTAGATTATTGCAGGAAAGTAGGTTAAGATGAATGCCGTCGAGCTGAGACCAATACAAGCACCATTAGCTCCCCATGATTGTAATGAAGGTTGTTTCAAAGCCAGAGCCAGTGGGATGGCAAGGGGAGAGGGATGGATGGAGGGAGGGAGTGAGTGAAGGAGGGTTGGTCAGGGGCGGGGGTGGCGGGTGCAGTGGATATAGGAGGCTGGTGGAGAGGCTTTGAGGGCTGAGAAGGGGGGGACTGGGAAGTGTGTTACACTGTGGCGTTCCCCCTTCTCCTCTCTGTTGCTAAGCGGAACTGGGATGTGAGCAGAGGCATGCTAAGGTGTCATTGTCATTGGGGTACACCAAATAAAAATGTGATTTTTTTTTCTTCACATTTTCTAACATTTTCTAACAGTCCATTTATATTTTACGACGGGGCTATACATTTGGGTGAGTTTTTTTTTTCTCACCAAAACTAAAATTAAACTATCTGGTGTTCAGCGAAATAACAACACAATGTCAAATACAGGTAGCCTAGTCAAATAATTAACATCCAATCACATTAACCGTTACCCTCTCGCTGGAATTCCACTAATGTAACCAAACATAGCTGCTGCTCATGTTGGTATCTGTACTGATGGTGCAAAAGCCATGACAGGGAGACATAATGGAGTGGTAAGCCGCTTGCAAGCAGATGCTCCCGACGCCTCTTGGGTACACTGCAGCATCCACTGAGAGGCTCTTGCTGCCAAGGGAATGCCTGACAGCTTGAAAGACGTTTTGGACGCTTTAGTGAAAATGGTTAACTTTGTTAAAGCAAGGCCCCTGCCCTATGCAATGATATGGGCAGCTTTTACAACATACAGGAGTGCGCTGGTTATCAAGGGGCAAAGTATTGACACGTTTTTTTGAATTGAGAGACGAGCTTAAAGTTTTCTTCACTGACCATCATTTTTACTTGTCTGACCGCTTGCATGATGACAAGTTTCTCACACGACTGGCCTATCTGGGTGATGTTTTTTCTTGCCTGAATGATCTGAATCTCGGATTACTGGGAATCTCTGCAACTATATTCAATGTGTGGGACAAAATTGAGGCTATGATTAAGAAGTTGGAGCTCTTCTCTGTCTGCATTAACAAGGACAACACACAGGTCATTCCATCATTGTATGATTATTTTTTTGTGTGAAAGTGAACTCAAGCTTACGGACAATGTCAAATGTGATATAGTGAAGCACCTGAGTGAGTTGGGTGCGCAATTACACAGGTACTTTCCCAAAACGGATGACACAAACAACTGGATTCGTTATCCCTTTCATGCCCTACCTCCTGTCCACTTACCGAGATCTGAACAAGAGAGCCTCATCGAAATTGCAACAAGCGGTTCTGTGAAAATTTAATTTAATCGGAAGCCACTGACAGATTTCTGTATTGGGCTGCGCTCAGAGTATCCTGCCTTGGTAATTTGCGCTGTTAAGACAATGATGCCCTTTTCTCGGCCCCCACTAGCATGAAAACTAAATACAGGCACAGACTGTTTGTGGGAAATGATTTAAGACTGACTCTCTCCGATACAACACAACATTGCAGAGTTATGTGCATCCTTTCAAGCACACCCTTCTCATTAACCTGTGGTGAGTTATTCACAATTTTTCGATTTGGACGAATACGTTTTTATATGTAAGATGGTTAAAATGATTTATTATTATATGTACCCTGGTCCAATAAAGAGCTCTTTGTCACTTTCCACGAGCCGGGCTGTGACAAAAACTCACACTCATTCTTATGTTTAATAAATGTATTATACGATAAATGTATCATATAGTGTGTGTGTGGCAGGCTTACAAGGATGGCAAAAAACAACATTTGAGAGTGTGCTGACCCTGGTGCTAGAGGGGGTACGAATCTGGAGGTTGAATGTTCGAAGGGGTACGGGACTATAAAAAGTTTGAGAACCACTGTACTAGAGAGAGGGGGAGAAAAGCTCTAGTTAATCTTCTGTGAATCACCCCGTGGAACTGCATCCCCCAGAATACCCTTCATCGTTCACTTGGGCACAGGTGGAGGACAGGTCAAGGCTGAGGCAGCAATCAACCAATCCCATTCAGACAGAACCATGTTCAGCTAATAGCAATGATGCAAGGCAACGTCTAGCTAGTTACCGAGCTAGGAACGAGAAAGGGCATATATGAAAATGCATGTAGGTTAAATAGCACATGAAAAAGACAATCCTCCTTGATGTAAAATGACCGACCTTGATACCTAAATTCGTTCTGTGACGTGTTACTGTACGTGGGTGTGGAAGCTTCGATGCGTAAACTGCGTGACTTTTTTTTGGTCTCCTTTTGCTTACAGGAATTTTATTCCACATCAGTGTGAAGGCAATAACCAGAAATCCCACGGCTTATTCTAATCTTCCCTGATTCTTGCAGATACTTGTCTTCATTAGTTTGCAATAGTGTCTAAACTGTCAGGCACATAAATGCATTGCGGCAAGCTCAACCGTTGAAATGTTCTACATGGTAGTTAAATGTCAGGCTCACAGCATAGAGAACGCAGGGTTAGTCACAGACTCAGTGGTGAGATTACATTTGATTGAGACATTTAAGGGAACGGGGGAAAATAACTCACTGACCTTTTGGAGATGTATCCCCTTCAAAAAATAGTTTTTTTTTTCGGTACACAGTCACCCAAAATTGCTTACACGTTCAAGGGCACGCAAGTACGCACACATTCGCTCAAGCACAGGCATGCAAGCGGGTGCGCGCACGCACACACACACACACACACACATACACACAATATGCACCAAGCCGTAATGGAGAGATTGCTATCTTAATACCCTTCCTGCAAATACTATTTCATATATGAAATATGAAATCATCGTCGTCACCCCCCCCTCTCTCCCTCTCTCCCTCCTGCTGCGATGCGCTGATTGGTGCCCCGGGGGACGGCAGAGGTGATGTAGCATTAGCCACATTGCTATCTGGTTTCATACATTCCCTATACATGCAGCAAGCGAAATTACACGTCAGTAGGGTTGAGTCTCAAGATAATCAGGCATTTAAGTGTACGGCGTTAGGCAATCACCTCTCCCCCGATTCACTAGAGTTATATTCACTTTCCCCCCAGTATTACATTCACTGGAATTACAGGGCCAAAGACAAATGATTTGTGTTTATCAAAACCGTCTATCTCCAAGGCATTAGTCAGTGTCGTCCCCTATTCAATTTTTATACCTTTGCCAAAAGGATGTATGGCGGAACGATGTCACTGGCATATGGTAATTACATAGTACTTGTCAATGAACTGGAGGTTATTGAAGCAAACGCATGCACACATGCATGCACATACACACACACACGCGCACACACACACACGCACACACCTCTAAAGGGCGTCTCTTGAGGCGTTCGCCACATAATTACCTTTCCTCTCCTGTTCTGCTGTGTTCTGCCGTAGCCTAGAATGATGTCATGGCTCCAGCCGTTCCTCTATTGTCTCCCTGGAGGGGAGAGACCTGCTGCTTTACTCTAATTGGCCCACCGTGAATGACATGCAGGTGTCACTCATGATGAGCACAGTCAGGTTTCAAGAGAGCGCCATGTGTGTGGTGTGTGGGGATGTGTGTGCTGTGTGGGGATGTGTGTTGTTTCTATGGGTGAGTGTTCGCGGGGGGTGGTATGCTTGCGTGACTGTATGTGTGTCTGCCCATCTGTGTGCTTGCGCACTGGTGTTACGGAGGTAGAAGAGCCGAGCGAGCACTTTGTCCTCATTTCTCAGTGAGTAGAATCCCATGGTGCTCTTTAAGGCCCAGTTCCCCTCAGCAATGCAAACCCCAAATCCTCCCGAGTCTTGATAATGAGGAGGGAACTAGCACTCTGTACTTTCTCCCCCCCATTTCCACTCTAATCTTCTCTCCTCGCTTTTCGCTTCGACACCCTCTACTCTCCCCTTCCATTTTTTACTCAAATCCTTTCCTCCTCTCGCTTCATTCTCATCTCCTCTCTCCTCTTCTCTCTTCTTCAGCCTGAGTGGGTTAATATGGCAGCTATTTGTGCTAGAGCTGATGAATCCGAAGGATCACTCCGACAGCCACTTTCCATTTACAAAGACCCCGAATTAAAGATGGACACTATACAGTCCTCTAGGTCTTGTTGTCTTCCTTCCTCTCCTCTCCGTCTTTCTCTCTCAGCCTCTCTCCTCTCTGTCTTTATGCTCTCCTCCTCTATCATTTTTAAAAATCTCTCTCTCTCTCTCTCTCTCTCTCTCTGTCTCTCTCTCTCTCTCTCTGTCTCTGTCTCTGTCTCTGTCTCTCTCTCTCTCTCTCTCTCTCTCTCTCTCTCTCTCTCTCTGTCTCTGTCTCTCTCTCTCTCTCTCTCTCTCTCTCTCCCTCTCTCTCCTCTCTCTCTCTCTCTCTCTCTCTCTCTCTCTCTCTCTCTCTCTCTCTGTCTCTCTCTCTCGCTCTCTCGCTCTCTCTCTCTCTCTCTCTCTGTCTCTCTGTCTCTCTCTCTCTCTCTCTCTCTCTCTCTCTCTCTCTCTCTCTCTCTCTCTCTCTCTCTCTCTCTCTCTCTCTCTCTCTCTCTCTCTCTCTCTCTCTCTGTCTCTGTCTCTGTCTCTCTCTCTCTCTCTGTCTCTCTTTCTTTTTGCCCTGTTCTACACTCGTTTTCTCCTCTCTGCCCCTTGTCTCCATCTCTTTCCCCTCTCTGTTTCATCTTCCTCTTCTCTCGTCCTCCTCTGGGAGCAGAGGGGAAATGAGAGGGGGATGTGGTAATTAAGTTGTATTCATTGGAGAGAAGTGTGACCCCCCTCCTTCCTCGCTCCCCTCCTTTCCTCCCTTCACGCTCTTTCTCATCCCTCTCTTTCAGCACGTTCTATTATTTCATGAAATAGCAATATTATATAACAAAGAAACAATTCTCTCCCTTTATATAATACTGTGAAATTGTGGTAATGATGATAATGCCCTTTTAGTGTACGAGCTGTTTGAAAAGACTGCCTTAAGTTCAGCCTGATTTGGTGGGATGGAGTTCTGGCCTGGCTGGTGATATCACCAGGCGGTAAATTAGTTAATAGTTTTCAGTTTTCCCCTCCACAACACAGACCACTCGCATATAGCCATAGCAAAATTCTTGCTTGACAAAATACTGTTTGCTAAGAAGCTATTTTTGTTTCTTTTTGACAATTTTGATTGAAGATAATCACAGTAAGGTATTTAATTGTTACCCAGAAATTATATGATATTTAGATAAAAATGTCAGCATAGCAATACAGTCACTTCCTCCTCTCCTGTTCTCTCCACTGTACATGTTATTTGGACTCATTCTATCAGTCTGTGGGATTAAACCAACCCACCAGAACTACTGCAGCCTCAGCAGCCCCCCTCTCTCTCTCTCTCTCTCTCTCTCATTTCTAATGACTTCTGATGAAGATTGCTCCACTTTTCTGTATCTAGTTCCAGCAGAAGCCCTCCTTTTCTGGATACAGTCTCTGCCTTACAGTCCGTTCTCATAAGTCTTCAGCAGGTTCTCTTATCTTGATAATATTGATCAATGTGATCAGATGGTACTGAACTACACAACCTGTGTCTGTACTGTACTGGTCTGGTCTGTACTGGTCTGTACTGTACTGAACTTTATTGTACTGGCAGTGTGTACTCCAGAACTTCACTTACACTAATGTGTCTTTATGTCTCAAAGTTATCAACAGTGATACTGATAAATACCCGTACCATCACATTTCCTATATCTCTCACTCTCTCACCCTCACTTTGTGTCAGTATGTAGTTTAGTCTCTCATAATAGCCAGATCAAGAGTTGGTTAGGGCTTGCGAGAATTTCTGTTATACAGTTACTGTATACTGGCACTGTGACTCCTCATCCCATTCGCTCTCTTTCTCTTGTTCTCTCTTTCGCTCTCCCTGTGTGTCTCTCTCTCTCTTTTTCTCAGTTAGATCAGGTTATATCCAGTTAATCTGACACCTCTCCCCCTCCCATCTCATTCTCTCTCTGTTTCCTCCTCTCGGAGTGGAGAGGCAATAGGATTATCATTGATCAGACATTCTCCGAGATGGCCATGGTAGAGAATGTACTGACCTATCACTCTTTCCCTCCCTCCCTCCCTCCCTCCATCCCTCCCTCCATCCCTCCCTCCCTCCCTCCCTCCCTCCCTCCCTTGTCTGTCTCCCTTGTCTGTCTCCCTTGTCTGTCTCCTCTTCTTTCGTCCACTTCTTTAACTTTCTACTCTCTCTCTCTTGCGCACACACACACACACACACACACACACACACACACACACGCAAACACACACACACACACACACACACACACTCAGGCAGGCACGCACACACTCTCTGTCTCCCTGCACCTTTCTCTAGCGTTATCTGTCTCCTTGTTCCTCTCTCTCCCTCTCAATTTCCATCAAGCCCAGCCTATGTCTTTCTCTCTCTCTTTCTCTCTCCCCATCACCCTCTCTCTCCTCTCCTCCATGTCTTTATTACAGTGGCGAGGTGATATCATGTGACTGATGTTCAGAGCTCATTAGTCTCTGGCCTGTCTCCTCCTCGTTAAGTGACCCAGCACAATGTTACGTAAGACAGACCAATTAGCCTGCCTGCGTGCTCAGGCTTTGGTGATAATAGCTGGCGCCATAGAATTATAATGACAAGATAGGACCCTCCCATTGATAGATGCTGGCGCCGTAGAGTTAGAATGACTAGAATGGACACTCCAATTGACAGAGCTGGCGTCATAGAGTTAGAATGACCAGAACGGCAACGCGGATCCAATGCCTCATTCAATATGGTGGCTAAATTTGCTGCACCATTTGGATGATCTAATCATCAGTGTTATCTGTCATTATAAGAATGTTATCTCTTTCTCTTTGTTCTTTATGTAGCCATTGTACCTATGTGTATTCTGCCCCAAAAACCATGGACTCTCCCTTGAATATTCTAGTTATTCTAAATCTAGTGTGGCGCTGGAGTCTTGTTGACAGTGTATGGTCCTTGGTGACAGTGTATGGTCCTTGGTGACAGTGTATGGTCCTTGGTGACAGTGTATGGTCCTTGGTGACAGTGTATGGTCCTTGGTGACAGTGTATGGTCCTTGTTGACAGTATATGGTCCTTGTTGACAGTGTATGGTCCTTGGTGACAGTGTATGGTCCTTGGTGACAGTGTTGTCTTTGTGTGTGGCTGTTGTCACGGAATGGACGCCCCCACTCACATGCATGGCTCACATTCCTGGGACGACAAGGAGAGGAGCCATGGCTGCGCCCACAGTCACTACTAATTACTGTATAAGATCACTGCTCACTTCTGCCCTTACTCTGACCCTTTCATATTTCTTTACATAAGGGATAAATGCAGAGTGATATATGCATTATCCCTCTCTTGCCTTCCCTCTCTCTCTCTCTCTATCTCACTCTCTCTCTCACTTTCTATCTCCATCTCTCACTTCTTCCATCCATGTGTAGCTGCATCAGGTCACCTCTGGCTGTGTGTGTATGGCTTTGTGCCCGTGTATGGCTGTGTGTGTGTGTGTGTGTGTGTGTGTGTGTGTGTGTGTGTGTGTGTGTGTGTGTGTGTGTGTGTGTGTGTGTGTGTGTGTGTGTGTGTGTGTGTGTGTGTGCGTATCGAGCACCCGTGTGTGTGTGTGCGTATCGAGCACCCATGTGTGTGTGTGACCCAGATGCTGCCAGGGCCCTGTTAGGTGGCACCAGGTGTTGCCCAGTTCTGCCACTGCAGGGACACTGCCGGGAGTGACACCATATGTCTGGCACCAACTGACCCTGTCACTACTGGCACTGACCTGCCTGCTAGTACACATCACTGACAAACTCTCACAGACCACTAAGTAACATACTCTCTTACTAATACATCCACTCAGCCAGACAGCCACACAGGCTGTGTCTGAAATGACTCCTATTCCCTATATTGTGCACTGCTTTTGACCAGGGCCTGTAGGTCTCTGGTCAAAAGGAGTGCATTATGTAGGGAATAGAATGCCATTTGAGACACATCCATAAACATCACTAAGACTAGGACACTCAGAGAGGCTTGGTATCTACAGTAGAAGTCTGGAAGTTTACATACACTTAGGTTGGAGTCGTTAAAACTTGTTTTTCAAGTTCTTGTTAACAAACTATAGTGTTGGCAAGTCGGTTAGGACATCTACTTTGTGCATGCAAGTAATTTTTCCAACAATTGTTTACATACAGATTATTTCACTTATAATTCCTGTATCACAATTCCAGTGGGTCAGAAGTGTACATACACTAAGTTGACTGTGCCTTTAAACCGCTTGGAACATTTCAGAAAATGATATAATGGCTTTAGAAACTTCTAATTCACATAATTTGAGTCAATTGGAGGTATAGCTGTGAATGTATTTCAAGGCCTACCTTCAAACTAAGTGCCTCTTTGCTTGACATCATGGGAAAATCAAAAGAAATCAGCCAAGACCTCAGAAGTCCTCACAAGACCTCCACAAGTCTGGTTCATCCTTGGGCGTAATTTCCATACACCTGAAGGTAGCACGCTCATCTGTACAAACAAACACCATGGGACCACGCAGCCGCCATACAGCTCAGGAAGGAGACGCGTTCTGTCTCCTAGAGATTAACGTACTTTGGTGAGAAAAGTGCAAATCAATCCCAGAACAACAGCAAAGGACCTTGTGAAGATGCTGGAGGAAACAGATACAAAAGTATCTATATCCACAGTAAAACGAGTCCTATATCGACATAACCTGAAAGGCCGCTCAGCAAGGAAGAAGCCACTGCTCCAAAACCGCCATAAAAAAGCCAGACTATGGTTTGCAACTGCACATGGGGACAAAGATCATACTTTTTGGAGAAATGGCCTCTGATCTGATGAAACAAAAATAGAACTGTTTGGCCAATCCGAAGACACCATCCCAACCGTGAAGCATGGGGTGGGGCATCATGTTGTGGGGGTGCTTTGCTGCAGGAGGGACTGTTGCACTTCACAAAGTAGATGGCATCATGAGGTAGGAAAATTATTTGGATATTTTGAAGCAACATCTCAAGACATCAGTCAGGAAGTTAAAGCTTGGTTGCTTCCAAATGGACAATGACCCCAAGCATACTTCCAAAGTTGTGGCAAAATAGCGTAAGGACAACAAAATCAAGGTATTTGAGAGGCCATCACAAAGCCCTGACCTCAATTCTATACAAGATTTGTGGGTAGAACTGAAAAAGTGTGTGCGAGCAAGGAGGCCTACAAACCTGACTCAGTTACACCAGCTCTGTCAGGGGGAATGGGCCAAAATTCACCCAACTTGTTGTGGGAAGCCTGTGGAAAGCTACCCGAAACATTTGACCCAAGTTAAACAATTTAAAGGCAATGCTACCAAATACTAATTGAGTGTATGTAAACTTCTGACCCACTGGGAATGTGATGAAATAAATAAAAGTTGAAATAAATAATTCTCTCTACTGTTATTCTGACATTTCACATTCTTAAAATAAAGTGGTGATCCTAACTGACCCAAGACAGATTTTTTACTAGGATTAAATGTCAGAAATTGTGAAACACTGAGTTTAAATGTATTTGGCTAAGGTGTATGTAAACTCCCAACTTCAACTGTACATCACTAACTAAGTAACTAATGCAGCGTTCACATACAAATCGAGTTGTTTGTGTAGAGCTTCTCATTGGTTGACTGTGATACTTTCCCAGTGTGAAATTCTTGAGCTTCCCAGTTCCCGAATCGCACGTGAACACGGCATAACATAATTCACTCACTCACTTACTCACTCACTCACTCACTCACTCACTCACTCACTCACTCACTCACTCACTCACTTGACTCGCTCACTCACTTGACTCGCTCACTCAGTACTGCTATACGTACATCTGTGAGAAGTCCATGGCCTTGGAGTCTGGCTACGGGCGGTAGATCTTCAGTGTGTGTGCCAGGGTGTGTGTACGACGTGGGATTGCGGCTGGCCGTAAGCCTCTGGTACCAAAGGTTGCATGTTCCAATCAAGCTAGCTTGTTTTAAGCCTATTCCACACCTTAACCCCTTACCTTAACCATTCGGAGTTAATGCCTAACCTTAAGATTTTGGAGTTAATGGCTAATCTTAGCCTTGTGTAATGGCTAATCTTAGCCTTGTGTGTGAAAAGAGAGGGGTTGTTGTGGAGGAAAAAAAAGCTGGACGGAGAGAAATAGGGATGGAGAAATGTGAAAGAAAAGGATAGAGGTGGAAAGGCTATGAATAAATAAAGCTGCAGTGAATCAAAAGAAGGGAGAGGGGGAGTGCACTCTATCAATGGAAGGGAGAGTGGGAGTGTGAGAGGAGAGGGGAGAGTGGGAGAGAGCTAAAAATAGCCTAGTGTCTCCATAGCCCATCATTGAGACTTGTAAAGGAATCACCTCTGAAGCCTCAGGCACAGAGACACATGCTGCAGTGTGTGTGTGTGTGTGTTTGTCAGTTCAATTTGTCAGTCAAGCACATGTGAAGCCTATGTGTCGAAGTCTGTGTGTGTGCGTGAGCATGTGTGAACAGTACGGTGTGTGTGCATGGGTGAACAGTACAGTGTGTGCGTGTGTGTGTGTGTGTGTGTGTGTGTGGCAATTTCCATGTCCCCAGGGGTGTTATCTGTGTGGGTTCAGAAGGTATAGCTAGCTACTCTCACATGAGATGATGAGGAGTCAAACACTTTAGACTGCTGTTTGATTCTCCTGTCACTCTCTCAAGGGAGAGGGAGGGAGTGAGGGAGTGAGGGAGTGAGGGAGGGAGGGAGTGAGTGAGTGAGTGAGTGAGTGAGTGAGTGAGTGAGTGAGTGAGGGAGGGGCCTTGCCATTGAGAAGGGTAGACACAGGAAAACCTGGCTCCCTGTAGAGGAAAGGCTGTGCAACCACTGGACAACAGCAGAACCTGAGACAGAACTGCATTTCCTGACAAAATGTAAAAAATATAAAACAATTAGAGAGTATCATTTCCACAAATTTGAAACCCTTATTCAAGGACCTCTCTGAGAATAGGCTACCTGTCCTGTTGGGGGAGGACGCAGAGAGCTGTGGGTTGGCAGCACACTACATTGACCCTTGGTTATTGTTGTTACTGTAGTCCTGTATTCCTGTTGACAATTTTGATACATTGTTATGTCATGCCAATAAAGCAAATTGGATTGATTTGAATTGAGAGAGAGAGAGAGAGAGAGAGAGAGAGAGAGAGAGAGAGAGAGAGAGAGAGAGAGAGAGAGAGAGAGAGAGAGAGAGAGAGAGAGAGAGAGAGAGAGAGAGAGAGAGAGAGAGAGAGAGAGAGAGAGAGAGAGAGAGAGAGAGAGAAAAACTAAGGGGATAGAAGGAAGAGAGGTAGGGGTACTGGAATGTATCTGATGAAACAATGTTCATTCTCCATAATAAACAGCTCTGCGGCTACAACTGCCAATGGATCCAATTTGTTTCTCCTGTTCAGGGGATCTTTCCCTCACTCCATCACCCTCTCATTCACTCCCTCGCTTCAGACTGAGAGTAGAGTAGAGACACATTGTAAGCGGATCCTCTCTCTCAACGCATTTGGATTGAGCCACCGAGTGTCGTATCGATCTGCACTCCTTTGTTTGTGTGTGAGCCAGCTTGGTTTGAGCCACTGTGTGTCGGATCGATTATCTCTCTTTGGTTTTCACACTGTGGCCAAGATGTTTGGGTTTAGAGCAAACGTGCTCTGTTTGTGTGTGTGTCTTTCTCTCTTTTTGGCCCACCCTCGGTCTGTGATGTATCAGATTTTCTCCATAAAATACACTGACTTGATCCTCTCTCTCTCACACACTCTCTCACTCACATATTTTTTTTTATTGTGTCCAGATATGAATGTTGTTAATAAAAACTAGAATGTCTCTGTGTGTCTAGGAGAGACTGGAAGAAGAGACGAAGGAGGGTGGTGATATTCCACTCAGGGTTAAATGTTAAATGGCAGACACATCCTCATGTACAGTATGCCTGTGTCAGGGGGCTGTGGGGCTCCTAGCAGCTGTTTTTCCCAGCATGCCCCTGCCTCAGGGCCATGTGGGGTTGGCAGTGCTGGCTGACTGTGGATCCAAGCAGGTCTGAGTGTGTGTGTGTGTGTGTGTGTGTGTGTGTGTGTGTGTGTGTGTGT
This sequence comes from Oncorhynchus clarkii lewisi, assembly GCF_045791955.1. Taxonomy (NCBI): domain Eukaryota; kingdom Metazoa; phylum Chordata; class Actinopteri; order Salmoniformes; family Salmonidae; genus Oncorhynchus; species Oncorhynchus clarkii. The sequence continues at coordinate 5,183,444 of NC_092172.1, forward strand.
GTGTGTGTGTGTGTGTGTGTGTGTGCCTGTGCGGGTGTCTGTGATGCTCTGGTGCCGCAGGGCCTGGGTTGTGGCAGAATACGCTGAGATGAGATGGCTAAGGGTTAACCTCAATATAGGCCTACAGGATTCCTCTAGTGCTCCCCCACTGTCTTCCCCAGGCACAACAGCACAAGCACAACTCTGTGACCCAGCAGCAACCCTACCCCATCTCCCTACTAACCATTGATATTACAGCTCCATCCCTCTACTCCTTACTCCCTCATTATTATTCTGTGCTTTCCAAGCACTACTGAATGATTGAAAGAAGCACACATGTACACACACACACACGTACACACACTAACACACACACACACAAAATGTGCTGGAGGTCTACCTGCTGGATGTAATTATCTGGCATATGACGGTCCGTGTGTGTTTGTAGGAGAGACTGCCTCTGCTTCACCCATCCTCTCTGTTAGCCAATCAGACAGCAGCAGCCCTGTATTTGGGTCACACTAGCAGGATGCTCGCTTGGCAGAGCTAGTGTTCAGTGATGATCTACCGAAAAGAAACAAGAATCAAGATAGTACACACACTGAAGAACCCAAATCTGCACCTACAGTGTATATCCTATTTGTTTCATCCATCCTTTCTATATCTTAGGTTGAGTGTATGTTCATAGTGTGTGTGTGTGCGTACACTTCCGTTGTCTCTTTGACGTGCTTGCGTGTGCGTACCAGTGATGACATTCATTCACACAATCTATCCTGAGCACACTGAGTTTTTGCGTGTGTGTGTGTCTGTTTGTGTGTGTGTATGAAATGAGGAATGATGGTTTGCGTGAAGGGTTTTTCATTTAGTTAGTGGGTGTGGCCTCTAACCGGTCTTCCCCTGTGCTGTAATTTCCAATCATGTAGTCACAGGTAGCTGTGCTGTGGAAAGTCTACCCCTTATTATTATCACAGAACATGGCCAAGATGTTCAAATGTTCATAAATGACCAGCATGGTCGAATAATAATAAGGCAGAACAGTTGAAACTGGAGCAGCAGCACAGTCAGGTGGACTGGGGACAGCAAGGAGTCATCATGTCAGGTAGTCCTGGGGCATGGTCCTAGGGCTCAGGTCCTCCGAGAGAGAGAAAGAAAGAGAGAATTAGAGAGAGCATATGTGGGGTGGCCAGTCCTCTTCTGGCTGTGCCGGGTGGAGATTATAACAGAACATGGCCAAGATGTTCAAATGTTCATAAATGACCAGCATGGTCGAATAATAATAAGGCAGAACAGTTGAAACTGGAGCAGCAGCACGGCCAGGTGGACTGGGGACAGCAAGGAGTCATCATGTCAGGTAGTCCTGGGGCATGGTCCTAGGGCTCAGGTCCTCCGAGAGAGAGAAAGAAAGAGAGAAGGAGAGAATTAGAGAACGCACACTTAGATTCACACAGGACACCGAATAGGACAGGAGAAGTCCTCCAGATATAACAAATTGACCCTAGCCCCCCGACGCATAAACTACTGCAGCATAAATACTGGAGGCTGAGACAGGAGGGGTCAGGAGACACTGTGGCCACATCCGAGGACACCCCCGGACAGGGCCAAACAGGAAGGATATAACCCCACCCACTTTGCCAAAGCACAGCTCCCACACCACTAGAGGGATATCTTCAACCACCAACTTACCATCCTGAGACAAGGCTGAGTATAGCCCACAAAGATCTCCGCCATGGCACAACCCAAGAAGGGGGGGCGCCAACCCAGACAGGATGACCACATCAGTGAATCAACCCACTCAGGTGACGCACCCCTTCCAGGGACGGCATGAGAGAGCCCCAGTAAGCCAGTGACTCAGCCCCTGTAATAGGGTTAGAGGCAGAGAATCCCAGTGGAAAGAGGGGAACCGGCCAGGCAGAGACAGCAAGGGCGGTTCGTTGCTCCAGAGCCTTTCCGTTCACCTTCCCACTCCTGGGCCAGACTACACTCAATCATATGACCCACTGAAGAGATGAGTCTTCAGTAAAGACTTAAAGGTTGAGACCGAGTTTGCGTCTCTGACATGGTTAGGCAGACCGTTCCATAAAAATGGAGCTCTATAGGAGAAAGCCCTGCCTCCAGCTGTTTGCTTAGAAATTCTAGGGACAATTAGGAGGCCTGCATCTTGTGACCGTAGCGTACGTGTAGGTATGTACGGCAGGACCAAATCAGAGAGATAGGTAGGAGCAAGCCCATGTAATGCTTTGTAGGTTAGCAGTAAAACCTTGAAATCAGCCCTTGCTTTGACAGGAAGCCAGTGTAGGGAGGATAGCACTGGAGTAATATGATCAAATTTTTTGGTTCTAGTCAGGATTCTAGCAGCCGTATTTAGCACTAACTGAAGTTTATTTAGTGCTTTATCCGGGTAGCCGGAAAGTAGAGCATTGCAGTAGTCTAACCTAGAAGTGACAAAAGCATGGATGAATTTTTCTGCATCTTTTTTGGACAGAAAGTTTCTGATTTTTGCAATGTTACGTAGATGGAAAAAAGCTGTCCTTGAAATGGTCTTGATATGTTCTTCAAAAGAGAGATCAGGGTCCAGAGTAACGCCGAGGTCCTTCACAGTTTTATTTGAGACGACTGTACAACCATTAAGATTAATTGTCAGATTCAACAGAAGATCTCTTTGTTTCTTGGGACCTAGAACAAGCATCTCTGTTTTGTCCGAGTTTAAAAGTAGAAAGTTTGCAGCCACCCACTTCCTTATGTCTGAAACACATGCTTCTAGCAAGGGCAATTTTGGGGCTTCACCATGTTTCATTGAAATGTACAGCTGTGTGTCATCCACATAGCAGTGAAAGTTAACATTATGTTTTAGAATGACATCCCCAAGAGGTAAAATATATAGTGAAAACAATAGTTGTCCTAAAACGGAACCTGCAGGAACACCGACATTTACAGTGGATTTGTCAGAGGACAAACCATTCACAGAGACAAACTGATATCTTTCCGACAGATAAGATCTAAACCAGGCCAGAACTTGTCCGTGTAGACCAATTTGGGTTTCCAATCTCTCCAAAAGAATGTGGTGATCAATGGTATCAAAAGCAGCACTAAGGTCTAGGAGCACGAGGACAGATACAAAGCCTCGGTCTGACGCCATTAAAAGGTAATTTACCATCTTCACAAGTGCAGTCTCAGTGCTATGATGGGGTATAAAACCAGACTGAAGCATTTCGTATACATTGTTTGTCTTCAGGAAGGCAGTGAGTTGTTGCGCAACAGCCTTTTCTAAAATGTTTGAGAGTAATGGAAGATTCGATATAGGCCGATAGTTTTTTATATTTTCTGGGTCAAGGTTTGGCTTTTTCAAGAGAGGCTTTATTACTGCCACTTTTAGTGAGTTTGGTACACAGAGCCGTTTATTATGTTCAGCATAGGAGGGCCAAGCAAAGGAAGCAGCTCTTTCAGTAGTTTCGTTGGAATAGGGTCCAGTATGCAGCTTGAAGGTTTAGAGGCCATGATCATTCTCTTCCCCCTCCCTGTCTAACTCTCTATTTCCCCCTTTCTGTATGAAAAGGATGAAAAGAGAGGAGAAGAGAGAGAAAGGGAGATAATTACATGTATTGTTGTATTCTGTAGTGTTAGCATCAGGGGTCATTTAAATGTAATTGACTGTCAGTGTTCTGGAATGGAGGAAGGTTCTGATGAGAATCATCACAGTGTCACACTCACACACTGACAAGTAGCAGCTCTATTGGAAATGACTGTGTTTTTCATTCAACTGTATTCAAAACGTGTTTTTCAAACCCAACAGGAAGCTGAAGGGTTACATGGGAAAGCGGGTTAGCTTGAGAGACAGCTGGTAGATCAAGGGGAAGTGAATGAACAATGAACAAAACATAACGTTGAGTTGCCGAAGATCAAATCAGTTATATGGAATTAAATGCACGTCTAAAGGAATTTAATAACAAAATACTTTCTGTCCTAAGTAACATAGGCCTAGCCTACATAGGTTTGTGTAGAATGGAACACATTGTGTAATCCAATCCATGTCATATTGTGCTTGTAAAATAGACAGACGCATATTGTGTGTGGTTACAGGCCTATATTTGTGTCGGTGTATTTTTTGGGGCATTAAGAGCAGTCACTCCCCGCAGTCACGGGGTGGCAGGGTAGCCTAGTGGTTAGAGCGTTGGACTAGGAACCGAAAAGTTGCAAGTTCAAATCCCCGAGCTGACAAGGTACAAATCTGTCATTCTGCCCCTGAACAGGCAGTTAACCCACTGTTCCTTGGCCGTCATTGAAAATAAATAAATAATAAATAATTAAAATAGGCTAGTGTGCTTGGGCTGTGGTATGGGACTAATGCTAAAAGTAAGTAAAAGTAAGGCTTGGGTTAGGGTGGTAAGAGCTCTAACTAATTAATGCCAGCTCCTTAGTGGAAATAAAAATAAACACAGTATTTTAAAGTGGACACTGCACAGCGAGAGAGAGTCACTGAGTAGTGTTAAATGAAAGTTTACCATATTTTGATACAGATATCCCATCTGATACCAGTCACTCAACAGCCAGGAGTAGCCACACTGTCTAGATCTGCATTGTCCACCGACCAGCATTGCACTCAGCTTCTAGGCACTGTGGATCTAGACAAACAGCACCCACCACCAGACAGTTCGCTCCCAGACACTCCTACTAGACTTCGATATGACATTCAAAATCAGACACTAAATCCACTAAACTTAATCCCAGAGAGAACGACAGCAGATAGAGTGAGTATGTGAGGGTGAGAGGAAGAGTGTAAGAGCAAAATAAAGGTGGAGGTCATTTGTAGGTATCAGTGCTCTGTAGGCTAAATGGAATAAAAGAGAATGTGGCTGTGATGTGTCATAGCTGAATCAGAATTAGTTAGGTAACATTGATAAATAAGATGTTTTATTTACTTTATACTTGTCATTAGAATGTCTTCTTTTGGACTACACTGTTGGCAGTTGCCCTCTCTCTTCTCTAGGGAAAAGTCACTTGGGGCCCAGAGAGGGGAGAGGTCAGGCTTCTCTTTTACATGTCTGGTAATAGGCAGAATATCAGAAAGGGAGAAGTCAGGTTTGAACATTCTCTTCATAATGAATATATCTGTGAAACCATTTGAAGGGCTCCACTATGTCTGTACTCCACGTCACTCCCTCCTTTTCTCATTGGGGGCAGGATTATGGCAGTGTCTGGAACCATTGTATGTCCCCTCTGATGTTGCCCTTCTCTTGACCTAGTATATGACCTAGAGGCTCACTCTCCTCCGTGAGCTTGTCCAGGAGGGGGTGTATTTGAGATGGGTGTATCTAGATTTGACAATTGATATATGCCATTGGATGAGGTAATGTTTTGGTAATATGAAGTACCAAGAACGAGAAGTAGAACCTTGTCTAAGAAACCAAACTGAACGATAATTTATAGCTAATGCTATCTGGCTATGGGATACTCCTCTTTCAAGTAAAAGGCCCTTTGTGAAGTTCCTAAGATCTGTGGTTCGTCATTGTGAGTTGAGAGGGGTGTAATCTTGGCTATAAAATATTAAGAATTCTTTTGTAAGCACTCTCAGAATTCATTTATAGACACTGAAATGATCTGAGAGTCAAAGGGCTATGGTGAAGCTCATATAATTAAAGATGGACTTTAAATATATAACTCTGACTTGTGTGTGGTTTGCTCTCTCTTCATTTGGTAATACAGGAAATTGCCACGATATATGCCACCCGTAACACATAGTAGTGGATACTATGAGAGGTGAACACAGGTTGATGCAGATCTGGCAACCCTGAACACAGTCTGTGGCAGATCTGGTAATGCTGAGCACAGGCTGAGGCAGATCTGGCAACTCTGAACACATACTGAGGCATATCTGGCAACCCCAAACACAGCCTGTGGCAGATCTGGCAACCCTGAACACAGTCTGTGGAAGATCTGGTGACCCTGAACACTTACACTGAGTTAGAACTGCCAACCTTGAGCACAGGCTGTGGCAGATCTGGAAACTCTGAACACATACTGAGACGAATCTGGCAACCCTGAACACGTACTGAGGCAGATCTGTCAACTCTGTACACATACTAAGGAAGATCTGGCAACCCGGAACACATACTGAAGCAGATCTGGCAACCCTGAACACATACCGAGGTTGATCTAGCAGCACTAAACACATATTCAGGCTCATCTGGCATTCCTGTACACATGCATAGGCAGATCTGGCATTCCTGGCTGTTTCCAATACAAATTTGGTTTGTTTTCGATAATGAATGCTTGACAGAGTAATGTAATACATCTATGTGGACTCAGGTCTGCAGCCTCAGCACCTACTCAGTACTCACCTACTACTAAATTGCATACCATGTTTCCAGGATAGACACGTGTGTGTGTGTGGGTGGGTGAGTGGGAGAGAGACAGGAGGGGTAATACCGTTGAGCAGGATCAATGAGTTACAATGTAAATATAGTCGCCTGCCAGCCAATAGTTATATTTTGAACCTTCACACTAGCTAAAATATAAAACATAAAGCTTGTCTTAATTTACTTTTGCCTGGTGGATGAATAGTTTAATGAATTAATTGCTGAAACAAGATTAAGAGTGGATAGGAATAGGAAGACAACATACATTATGGGATGGCATCAAACACCAGCACACCTCCATTCTAGGGCTAGGCTAGTGAAGTTAGCGTGCTCTGTTAGCCATGCGTGTTGTATGCCTCTATCTTACCACGGGAATACTAAGGAAGTCTGACTCAGCTTAATTCAAAAGTAATTATGAAGGGGAAAAGGACTATCTCTATCTCTCTATCTCTATCTCACCGACCGAACTCCCATCTGCCCCGTAAGCAAAACCCCAAAAAGTAATGACACAGTAGATACTGTGGGAAAGTGACATATCTCAACAAGATATGACTAAGTGTCTGCTCCCCTTTATCACAATGGCAAAAGTGCTGAAAACATGGCCGTCATATTACAAGCAGTTGTGAAATGCATTATGCCACAAATTTTAGTGACTAACATGGTCTCTCATGACACCAGCATGCCACTTTTTCGTGTCATCATAATGGGGCCCGAGGACACTCTCTCATCGTTTCATCATGTGACAGAGAACTCTTTCCGTATTTCTCTCCCTCATTCTCTCTCTCTCTCTCCCCTGTCTTTTAGTGAATACGCTGTCTAGCTGAATGCTGTGTGTTGTGTAAAACCCCTGCCATTAAAAAGAACATGTGGAGTTTATATTGTTAGATCCACAGCAGTAAAACGTTGTGAGAAGATTATTAAGGACATTATGAGTGTGTTATGAGCTGTTATAAGGCCTTGTAAGGCCTACATAATGCTGTCGTAATGATGACATGAGATGTACCAAGAAGTCCTATTATAGCTAATGATCAGTGATGGGAGGAAAACTCCAACTGTTTATAGTCCCATAATGTAGACTATAATAAACAGGTGTATATGTGTGTGTGTGTGTGTGTGTGTGTGTGTGTGTGTGTGTGTGTGTGTGTGTGTGTGTGTGTGTGTGTGTGTGTGTGTGTGTGTGTGTGTGTGTGTGTGTGTGTGTGTGTGTGTGTGTGTGTGTGTGTCTGTTTATATATCCATGTCCATGCTGTAATCAAGCCTGAAGGGAACTCAGCATCTCATTATATACTTTAGTGAGTAATAGCAGCAACAGCCCACAATAAAGCAGTAGTACAGTATGTCAAATTTATTTTTCAAATCAAATCAAATCAAAATCAAATCAAATGTATTTATATAGCCCTTCGTACATCAGCTGATATCTCAAAGTGCTGTACAGAAACCCAGCCTAAAACCCCAAACAGCAAGCAATGCAGGTGTAGAAGCACGTATGTATGTTTCTGTGTATGTTGCTGTTGTCCATCCAGCCCTGGGCTTGTTAACCTGCTGCTCTGCTGGACTCTAACCATGTCCACAGAAGGATATAAACTCATTTACACATCACACCGCCATTCACATTCATCTGTGTTCATCTACACATGTTATCGCTGAGCTGGTCCGACCAATGAGAGCCTTTAAAAGCACACTGTTTTCTAGACTATGCTGGCTGGTCGAATGCAGTTACTAGGGCTTCTCATTAGGCTTGGGTGGTATACCATATATAAACTCAGCAAAAAAAGAAATGTTCTCTCACTGCCAACTGCGTTTATTTTCAGCAAACTTAACATGTGTAAACATTTGTATGAACAAAAGATTCAACAACTGAGACATAAACTGAACTAGTTCCACAGACATGTGACTAACAGGAATGGAATAATGTGTCCCTGAACAAAAGGGGGGTGGGGGTCAAAATCAAAAGTAACAGTCAGTATCTGGTGTGGCCACCAGCTGCATTAAGTACTGCAGTGCATCTCCTCCTCATGGACTGCACCAGATTTGCCAGTTCTTGCTGTGAGATGTTACCCCACTCTTCCACCAAGGCACCTGCAAGCTTCCGTACATTTTTTGGGGGAATGGCCCTAGCCCTCACCCTCCAATCCAACCGGTCCCAGACGTGCTCAATGGGATTGAGATCCGGGCTCTTTGCTGGCCATGGCAGAACCCTGACATTCCTGTCTTGCAGGAAATCACACAGAGAACGAGCAGTATGGCTGGTGGCATTGTCATGCTGGAGGGTCATGTCAGGATGAGCCTGCAGGAAGGATACCACATGAGGGAGGAGGATGTCTTCCCTGTAATGCACAGCATTGAGATTGCCTGCAATGACAACAAGCTCAGTCCGATGATGCTGTGACACACCACCCCAGACCATGATGGACCCTCCACCTCCAAATTGATCCCGTTCCAGAGTACAGGCCTCGGTGTAACGCTCATTCCTTCGACGATAAACGCGAAGGAATGAGCCCTGGTGAGACAAAACCCCAACTCGTCAGTGAAGAGCACTTTTTGCCAGTCCGTCTGGTCCAGCGACGGTGGGTTTGTGCCCGTAGGCGATGTTGTTGCCGATGATGTCTGGTAAGGACCTGCCTTCCAACAGGCCTACAAGCCCTCAGTCCAGCCTCTCTCAGCCTATTGCGGACAGTCTGAGCACTGATGGAGGGATTGTGCGTTCCTGCTGTATCTCGGGCAGTTGTTGTTGTCGTCCTGTACCTGTCCCGCAGGTGTGATGTTCGGATGTACCAATCTGTGCAGGTGTTGTTACATGTGGTCTGCCACTTCGAGGACGATCAGCTGTCCATCCTGTTTCCCTGTAGTGCTGTCTTAGGCGTTTCACAGTACGGACATTGCAATTTATTTCCCTGGCCACATCTGCAGTCATCATGCCACCTTGCAGCATGCCTAAGGCACGTTCACGCAGATGAGCAGGGACCCTGGGCATCTTTCTTTTGGTATTTTTAGAGTCAGTAGAAAGGCCTCTTTAGTGGCCTAAGTTTTTATAAAGATGCATGATATTGAACATCACTCGTTAACACTATCAACGTTTCCCTTTCCTTTGGCAATTGTGATTGAATCAATGCAATATTAGCCACTTTCAATGCCACATACCCTTTCATTGCAACATAATCCATTACATGTAATGGATTACAAAAAAACAGTAACTGTAATCTGTTACGTTACAAGCAAAAATATTGTACTCAGATTACAGAAACTTTTGAAAAACCAGATGATTACTTTTAAATTCAAAAAGGATGTTTGCGGAAAAAAATATTTGACAATACTGTTTTCTTAATGACATTCAAATCAGCATTGAAAAAAGGCGCAAGTTTACGTTTGTTCCACCTGAGCGAGTCTGACCACAAGTCAGAGAACACTATAATGACGTACCAAATGTGTTTGATGGATTGCTGGAAAAGAGCAGAGCAAAAATAGGCGTTTAGTTTGAGCTATGTCTTCCAATGGTGTGACTGCTGTCGGCATCCAAAGATTATCCAACTTGAATAAATGCTTGGAGGTAAGGATGACAGCAGTGGTGTGGTCTACAGCGATAAAGATATCACTTATTATTGATATCTACACAGCGCATTGATGTGAATCACAATGCCGCTCTCTCATTTAGCTATTTGCGCCTTACGGATTGTGGTTGTTGTGGATGGCTGTTCACAAATCTAAATGTATATCTGAACCCAATAATGGTTGAATTCAAGAAGTTGAATCTGCCTATCAGTCATTGTTTTTTAAACCAGTGGACAGCCAGTGAGAAATGCGCTCTTGCAACAGCTGCATATATGCGGATCCCAGCCTCAATCTAATTCATGCTGATAAAAAAATGCATCCATAGGCCTAACGGACACATGCTCAAACTTGCACACTTTTGATAGACTTAAAGGGGCAATCTGTAGTTGCTACATCCATTTTTGGACTTGAAAATGATATATATAAATGTAAAGATACAATTTAATCGTATTACTATATGTAGTAGAAAGCGATAGGTTAAAAGAAGCCTACATATCCAACCCATACAGTACAATTTAACATCCATGCATGGCCAGTTATGTAAACTTTAACATTAATTTATCCTGCAATATCCTCAATTGGTAACATACATTTTTGTCTTCTTCTAATGCCTCTTAAGGGGAAAGAATCTAAAAGTAACTGAATGTAATCAGATTACGTTACCCGAGTTTGGGTAATCCAAAAGTTACGTTACTGATTACAGTTTTGGACAAGTAACTAGTAACTGTAATGGATTACATTTAGAAAGTCACCTACCCAACCCTGAACATAACTAACTGTGCAAGAGAACGCATCTGAGTAGGATTCTATTGCATTGGCATGCAAGACGGGGCCTGTTCTCTACACAGACCGGTGCGGCATAACCAATCATAGCCTATATATATTTTTTTTTTGGTAACATTTATTTAATTAGGCAAGTCAGTTAAGAACAAATTCTTATTTACAATGATGACTTCCCGGGGAACAGTGGGTTAACTGCCTTGTTCAGGTGCAGAACAACATATATTTTTTACCTTGTCAGCTCTGGGATTTGATCCAGCACTCTTTCGGTTATTAGCCAAACACTCTAACCACTCGGTCAGCTACCGCCCCTATATGCAAATAGACCATTGCCTTATATGGATCTGTGCCATTTACTTTGAACTGGATGAGCGGTTGTGAGTAGATGCGCTTGTTTTGAGATCAAAGCAGGAGCTGCATGTAGCCACGTGTGAACATTTTGTTCATATCCTTTGCTAATTAGTGAGTTATTAGCTCAGTTATAGATAATTTGTAGTCAGCAAAAGGGGAGTTATTGCTTCCTACAAGAGCACAAAACGTGTACATTTCTAGACAACTTTGAAAAGCGAGTCAGTTAAATAGTTTTTTTTTGTCTTTAAGGGGCAGTGTTGTATTTTGAGACGGTCTTGAATAAGCTAAGTAGCTTCGGTACCACATTGCCGTACATTAGCAGAGAGAACAGTCTATGACCTTGGTGGCTGGAGTCATGGACAATTTTTAGGACCTTCCTCTGACACCGCCTGGCATAGAGGTCCTGGATGGCAGGAAGTTTGGCCCCAGTAATGTACTGGGCTGTACGCACTACCATCTGTCCACCATGCTCTCGATGGTGCAGCTGTAGTACCTTTTGAGGATCTGAGGACCCATGCCAAATCTTTTCAGTCTCCTGAGGGGGAAAAGGTTTTGTCGTGCCCTCTTCACGACTGTCTTAGTGTGTTTGGACCATGATAGTTTGTTGGTGATGTGGACACCAAGGAAAAATACACATTTTAAAAATACACATTTTATTGGTCGCATACACATATTTAGCAGATGTTATTGTGAGGTTAGCGAAATGCTTGTGTTCCTAGCTCCAAAAGTACAGTAATATCTAACAATTGACAAAACACAGAAATCTAAAAGTACAAGAATGGAATTAAGAAATATATAATATTAGAACAAGCAATTTGGAAGTCCGGAGTATAAAGAAAATGTATACGGTACCAGTCAAAAGTTTGAACACACCTACTCATTCAAGGGTTTTTCTTTATTTGGAGTATTTTATACATTGTAGAATAATAGTGAAGACATCAAAACTATAAATAACACATATGGAATCATGTAGTAACCAAAAAAGTGTTAAACAAATCTAATTTTATGTTTGAGATTCTTTAAAGTAGCTCCCTTTGCCTTGATGATCGGTTTGCGCACTCTTGGCATTCTCTCAACCAGCTTCCCCTGGAATGCTTTTCTAACACTCTTGAAGGAGTTCCCACTTATGCTTAGCACTTGTTGGCTGCTTTTCCTTCACTCTGCCGTCCAACTCATCCCAAACCATTTCAATTAGGTTGAGGTCGGGTGATTGTGGAGGCCAGGTCATCTGATGCAGCACTCCACCACGCTCCTTCTTGAGGAAATAGGTTTTAAACAGCCTGAAGGTGTGTTGGGTCATTGTCCTGTTGAAAAACAAATTATAGTCCCACTAAACGCAAACCAGATGGGATGGTGTCACGGATCCCTCTGGAACTTACTGTGAGCTGACCAAGTAATTTGGTGTTACTCTAAAGTGGAAAGGTGGAATAAACGAGTCAGGAGTAGGTTTTCTTAATTTAACAAAGTACTCTATTGAGGGATTTCTTTCAACTCAAACAGTCCAACACAATCAATGAGGATCTCCCAGGGAAAAAATAAATATTCTTTACACGAAAAGGACCACAAGACGATTATCTTTAAACTATAACATAAATCCCAGATTTGTCACCGTCTTAATGGTTCTTTCGTGGATAGCTCCCCTCTCGTGGTGGCTATCCTCCAAAAGTAGTTTGTCTCCTTCCTATTTTCGTCTTCTCCTTTGGAGGAGCAAACACTCTTTTCTTTCTTTTCTTCTTCCCACTGCCGGTTCCCTCCTCTCTCTTGTAGGGTAAAGAGAATAGCTCATTAGTACCCGTCAGCTGTGCTTAATTGCCTCTGATCACCTTGACTCACATGTCTGGCTGGGGTACTATCCGTGAGCCCAGCCTGCCCTCTGGTGGTCATTCCACATTTCATTACGCACACCTGTCCCCTATTCCCACTGATTGTATTTGTATATATGTGCCCTTTGTTCACCATGGTGCGGTCAATTATTGTTACTATGGCCGTTGGTGCGTGTGAGTACCTGTGCTGTGTGTTTTGGCTTTCGTGCCATTGTGGATTGCGCAGATGATTATGGTTCTTGTCCCGTGTGTTAATCATTGTGCGTGTGGGTTATTTATTCGAGGTACTCCTCGCTCTTTAGTTTGGTTGGTCTTCGTCCCCGTGTCTTTACACGGCACGCCGTAATTTGGGTGGAATAAAAAACCCTATTACACATTCCTGCGTCTGTCTCCCAAATCGTTTATACCAGCGTTACAGAATAATCAACCATTGAGGGAGACGGTGCGAATTTCTCCATCCGACGACGCTGCGACCGGTCCCACCGGCGCTGCCGCAACTTCGGCAGCTGCAACTGGGCCGTCCGACGTCACCACAACCGGTTCGTCTGACGACGCAACTTCAGCAGCCACAACTGGCCTGTCCGACGTCGCCACAACGGGACCGTCTGACGACGCAACTTCAGCAGCCACAACTGTCCTGTCCGACGTCACCACAACGGGTCCGTCTAACGAAACAACTTCAGCAGCCACAACTGGCCTGTCCGACGCCGCCACAACCGATCCATCTGAAGCCACTGCTACAGGTTCGTCTGACGGCAGCGGGAACTGGCCCGTCCGACAACGATGCAACCGATCCGTCTGAAGTCACTGCTACGGGTTCGTCTGGCAGCAACTGGCCCGTCCGACGACGATGCAACCGATCCGTCTGAAGTCACTGCTACGGGTTCGTCTGGCAGCAACTGGCCCGTCCGACGACGATGCAACCGATCCGTCTGAAGCCACTGCTACGGGTTCGTCTGGCAGCAACTGGCCCGTCCGACGACGATGCAACCGATCCGTCTGAAGTCACTGCTATGGGTTCGTCTGGCAGCAACTGGCCCGTCCGACGACGATGCAACCGATCCGTCTGAAGCCACTGCTACATGCCTGGCTGGGGTACTATCCGTGAGCCCAGCCTGCCCTCTGGTGGTCCTTCCACATTTAATTATGCACACCTGTCCCCTATTCCCACTGATTGTATTTGTATATATGTGCCCTTTGTTCACCATGGTGCGGTCAATTATTGTTACTATGGCCGTTGGTGCGTGTGAGTACCTGTGCTGTGTGTTTTGGCTTTCGTGCCATTGTGGATTGCGCAGATGTTTACGGGTCTCGTCCCGTGTGTTAATCATTGTGCACATGTGTTATTTAATCGAGGTACTCCTATTTTTTTGGGGGGGGGGTTTCAACCCTGTGTTTTTGTATAGTTGTTTGGTTGGTCTTCGTTCCCATGTCTTTACACAGCACACCTTAATATGGGTACAATAAAAAAATCTATGCATTTATTTGGGCTGCAATTTCTGATGAACTTATCCTCTGCAGCAATCTAACTCTGGGTATTCCTTTCCTGTGGCGGTCCTCATGAGAGTTAATTTCATCATAGCGCTTGATGGTTTTTGCGACTGCGCTAGAAGAAACTTTCAAAGTTCTTAATCTTCCTAATCGACTGACCTTCACATCTTAAAGTAATGATGGACTGTCGTTTCTCTTTGCTTATTTGTGCTGTTCTTGCCATAATATGGACTTGGTATTTTACCAAATAGGGCTATTGTAACGGTTTTCTTCCGTCGAAGGAGAGGAAGACCAAAATGCAGCGTAGTTCGTGTTGAACATGTTTAATAAAAGACGATAACGTGAACACTACACAAATGCAAAATAACAAACGTGGAAAAACCTGAAACAGTCCTATCTGGTGCAGAGAACACAAAGACAGGAAACAACCACCCACAAACCCCAACACAAAACACACTACCTAAATATGGTTCCCAATCAGAGACAATGACTAACACCTGCCTCTGATTGAGAACCATATCAGGCCATACATAGAAACGGACAAACTAGACACACAACATAGAATGCCCACCCAGCTCACATCCTGACCAACACTAAAACAAGGAAAACACAAAAGAACTATGGTCAGAAAGTGACTGCTATCTTCTGTATCTTACCTTGTCACAACACAACCGATTGTCTCAAACGCATTAAGAATGTAGCAGGATCAAGGGTGGGGCATTTCCACGTCATCAAGTCCAATAACAAAACAGGCACCAGGAGCACAACTAGAATGCAAAGGGGAATTTATTAGGGATTTTCATACACGGAAATGATTACATGATTCCATATGTGTTATTTCATATTTTTGATGTCTTCACTGTTATTCTACAATGTGGAAAATAGTAAAAATAAAGAAAAACCCTTGAATGAGTAGGTGTGTCCAAACTTTTGACTGGATGGCCTTGACTAGAATACAGTAAGTACATATTAACTGAGTAAAACAGTATGTAGAGATTATTAAACTGACCAGTGTTCCATTATTAAAGTGACCAGTGTTCCATGTCTATGTGCATAGGGCAGCAGTCTCTAAGGTGCATGGTAGAGTAACCTGGTGGTAATCGGCTAATGATAACAAAGTGACTAAGTTCAGGGCAGGGTACTGGATGGATGCTAGCTTGTGATGGCTAATTAACAGTATAATGGCCTGTTTTTCAGTCTCTCGGTCCCAGCTTTGATGCACCTGTACTGACCTCGCCTTCTAGATGATAGCGGGGTGAACAGGCCGTGGCTTGTGTGGTTGATGTCCTTGATGATCTTTTTGGCCTTCCTGTTACATCAGGTGCTGTAGATGTCCTGGAGGGCAGGCAGTGTGCCCCAAGTGATGCTTTGTGCATTGCGGGCGGTGCAGTTGCCATACCAGGCGATGATACAGCCTGACAGGATGCTCTCAATGGTGCATCTGTAAGAGTTTGTGATGGTCTTAGGGGCCAAGCCAAATTTCTTCAGCCTCCAGAGGTTGAAGAGGTGCTGTTGCGCCTTCTCCACCACACCATCTGTGTGGGTGGACCATTTCAGATTGTCAGTGATGTGTTCACCGAGGAACTTGAAGCTTTTCACCTTCTCCACTGCGATCCTGATGGGGGCAAGAAAGTCAACAGTTTTTTTTGCTTCAATAGACTGATCAGGGACATGCAACTATAGTTTTCTTCACAGAAAATACATTAGTGCACCACATTCAGCAGATTGCATTTTCATCAAATGACAACAGAAGTGCAACGCTATTTGGCTGGCAGCAACACAAGTAAATGAGCTTATAATGAAAAAGCAAGGTCTTGTTTGCAAAAACGACATTTGTCATAAAAAAGAATGTAGCCGGCTACATTTCCTAATGTTTTGCTTGAAGTTAATATTTTATTTTACCGGAGAAAAGTAGGCTGGCTACACAGAGAAAAGTACCAGAGAAAAGCAGCTTCACATCAGTCAGAGTCTGTCTGCTGATAGAATGCCCGTTTGTGAATTCTCCTCTGACTGGAGAAGTGCAACTGAAGCACGAAATGAGTCTGATGCCGAGCAGAAATTACAATAAGAAGCATTTTACGTCTGTGTTTCCAAACTGCAACAAGACATTTCTTATGCTTTTAGATTTTTTTCATGCGTGAAAAAATCTGCAGAATTCTGCATTAACGTCAAACCTAAGTTTAACTTGCTACTTCATCTAATTGAGTGGCTGAATTTATATGGTGACGGGGCATCATATTGTGTTAGCTTCCTGCCGTGTTTGAAAAGTCAAATCCCTTTGGATTATTTATTTGTACAGCTGCCACTATCTTGATTTCCTTGTGGGGTTTTTTTCCTCCCCATTCTCCTCCGTCCTCTCTTCTAGGAGCAGAGCAGGCAGGCCTGTTGCCCTAGTGACTCCAGGCTCCACACAGACACCGTGTGTAGCCTACACATGCAGCTCCAGAGCCAGTACTATTCTTCCTCCAGACAAGCATGCGTCAAAACGTTGGCCGTTTGCACAATGTCTCTCCTTCACGTTTGCTTGTAAATGTCCAAACAAAAATGACATTTGGTAGCTCCTTCCTATGTATGAGCTAGATTGCCTGTCTTTGCAATTCGTTTATTTTCATTTGCCTTGGTTAGCATATTTAACTAGCAGCTTCCATTGAAATTCGCTGTTACTTGTGCACATTTTGTTACCTTTCTTGTCATAGATGCCCAATGGGCTTTTTTGGCGCCCCCTTGTGTGCTAAGCCGGTGATACTAAATATAACCCGGTATGAGAGAAGGACAGTATGACGATATAAAAAACTGGATACCGCCCAACCCTACTTCTAGTGCAGGAAAGGATGTACCTTCGAACAGCACCTCAACATATGCTTGTTTTCTCTCTGTATTCATACTCATCTTTCTCTCTCTTTCTGTCTCATTATTTTTTCTTTCTTTCTTTCTCACTCTGCTCCACTCTCTATCCCGAACTCACTCTCTCCCGAGGCTCGACCTGCTTTCTTGGCCTTCCTCCTTTTCCTCTCCTCCCCCTTTCCCATGCTGAGATGAAGAGCGAGAGAGAAAAGGGAGAGAGAGAGACGGAGTGAGAGAGAATGTGATTTTTATTAATTACCTCATTAATGAAGGATGGAGGCTTGCTATTGGCTGTGTATGAGACGAGGAGTGGCTAAGGGTAGCCTATTGTGTGATCAGCCCCCATGAGGTATCGAGGGGGAGGGACATGTGGAAGGAAGAATATCCCAACCTTGACATAGATTACCTTCAACCTACACAGAATATAGGCCTACAATTGCATATCAACCTCTGGGTAGAAAATGTTCATCCTCTGGGTAGAAAAATCAGTTCATGCCACAGTTGTGATGAGTGGCAAAATAGGTTGTTGCGTTGAGCATCGTGCAGCCTATAGACGCGCGGGTTGTTTAGCAACAAAACCGCCGTGTGCGTAACTATGGTTCAGATTGTTGACAACATGTAAACTATGTTTCATCTCCAGTGTTTAGTGAAAAACATAAATACATTTGCACTATGAGGACTTGTCTCTCAACTACATTGTTATAGTTGTTGGGTAGCTAGCTAGCGAATTTGAGCCATATTCGCATTGACATGAAATCAGTCAAAACAACTCAAAACAAGACCATTTATGAAAAACAAGATGAAACTAGAAAAAATGAGTCTCTTACGATTACCCATATGGCAGTTTGTTGTCATTGTTGGTAGTCATCTGGCCACCCAGAATCCCAACAACTCAGACTTCTGCCCCATTGAAGAGTGTACATCATTTCCGTGACGTTGTCAGCTAACCCATGGAACACTGTTCAAATACAAAATGGTCCGAAAATGTGAACAGTGGATGTCAGATCGGGAAGTAAGCCCATCCATTTATTTGAAGTACTATGCATTTTGTCAAACCGAGACAATTTGAAACATGGTTAAATAGCGAGAGAGAGAAAGGAAAAAAAATATCTGAATGATTGCCCTATGCTGGAATTGAAAGCTAATCATTGGACTCTATCTCTGTCTCTCTCCCTCCCCTTTCTGCATGCTCTCCTCTGATGAACATCTGCTGCTGCTGCTCTCTATTCAATGGTTCGACAACAGGTAAGAAGGGATCCTGTCTAGTCATGCGACATATATGTTTTTTTTAAAGACTTTACTGCAATCCATTCTTGTGCCATACATTTTACGTCATCCCCAATCTGGTCTTTTTGGGGCCTCGGTGCGTGTCGGCGTGGAAGCTTTTGTTCTGGCCCAGCACTAACACACTTAATCAACCGCTCACCAGGCCCTTGATTGGTTGAATCAGATATTTCACCGCTGGGCTGGAACGAAAGTGGTGACTAGTGAATAGAATAAGATGTTTAATCCATGGTATGAAATCAATGTTCAAGGCCATTTGAGTCCATTCTGTCTCATTAACCTTCCGTAGTGAGCAACATGACAATGAGAATGACTCCCCAGTGTATTCGAACGCGTGGTGTGTGTGTGTGTGGGGGTGGGGTTGGGTGTGTGTGTTTGGTGCGTTTGCACATGCGAGTGTGCATGTCATGGTGTCACTGGAAAACCCACACAGGCAGGTAATCAATATCACAATGCACCAGGCAGCCAAGAACCAAGGCGTGATTTGATTGGATGAGGGCAAAGGAGGTAGCCATCAAATGAGTGAAGGTGCATTGTGCCTTTTCAGAATTGCAACAAGTGTGGCTGTCGTTATCTTTTTGATTTAAATGAGTATATGGCATTAATATGTAGCATGGAGTACAGCTGTGAGGTCTCTGCGGTGTAAAAGTAGGTGGTTGTTGTGTGTACAATATGTGCATAATAAGATATGCGTCTGTCTGTGTGTGTGTGTATGTGCTTTTCTGTTCAAATGTGTCAAATGTGTGTGTTTCAAACGTCTCAGTTCTAAAGATGGCAGTCAGCTCATCAGCTGGACTGTGCTGACAGAGTGTGTGTGTGTCCATATGTAGATGAGAGTCCCTGGAGGACAGAGTGAAGTTTGTTTGTGTGGGAGAATATTGAAACACTACTGTCTTGTTGTGTCTCCAACATCTGTGTGAGTAAACGTGTGTGTATGTGTGTGAGAGTGTGTGGGTGTCTTAATAGTCCCTTTATGTCACTGCCATTGACTCCATCATTTGAAAGCCCCAAGACACACAGCCTTAGCAGTACTTGCTCTCTCTCTCTCTCTTTCTCTCTCTCTCTCTCTCTTTCTCTCTCTCTCTCTCTCTCTCTTCTCTCTCTCTCTCTCTCTCTCTCTCTCTCTCTCTCACATGCACATGGTTAGCCGATGTTAATGCTTGTGCTTCTAGTTCTGGAAGTGCAGTAATATCTAACAAGTAATCTAACAATTCCCCAACAACTACCTAATACACACCAATCTAAAAGGGGTGAATGAGAATATGTACGTTTAAGTATACTGATGAGCGATGGCCGAGCGGCATAGGCAAGGTGCAATAGATGGTATAAAAAACTGTATAGACAGTTGAAGTCAGAAGTTTACATACACTTAGGTTGGAGTCACTGGCAAGTCAGTTAGGACATCTACTTTGTGCATGACACAAGTAATTTTTGCAGCAATTGTTTACAGACAGATTATTTCACTTATAATTCACTGTATCACAATTCCACTAGGTCAGAAGTTTAAATACACTAAGTTGACTGTGCCTTTAAACAGCTTGGAAAATTCCAGAAAAGGATGTTATGGATTTAGAATCTTCTGATTGGCTAATTGACATCATTTGAGTCAATTGGAGGTGTACCTGTGGATGAATTTCAAGGCCTTCAAACTCAGTGCCTCTTTGCTTGACATCATGGGAAAATCAAAAGAAATCAGCCAAGACCTCAGAAAAAAATTGTAGACCTCCACAAGTCTGGTTCACGCTTGGGAGCAATTTCCAAATGCCTGAAGGTACCACGTTCATCTGTACGAACAATAGTACGCAGGTATAAACACCACGGGACCACACAGCCGTCATATAGCTCAGGAAGGAGAAGCGTTCTGTCTCCTAGAGATGAACAACAGCAAAGAACCTTGTGAAGATGCTGGAGGAAACAGGTACAGAAGTATCTATGTCCACAGTAAAACGAGTCCTATATCGACATAACCTGAAAGGCCGCTCAGCAAGGAAGAAGCCACTGCTCCAAAACTGCCATAAAAAAGCCAGACTACGGTTTGCAACTGCACATGGGGACAAAGATCGTACTTTTTGGAGAAATGGCCTCTGGTCTGATGAAACAAAAATATAATTGTTTGGGCCATAATGACCATCGTTATGTTTGGAGGAAAAAGAGGGAAGCTTGAAAGCCGAAGAACACCATCTCAACCGTGAAGCATGGGGTGGCAGCATCATGTTGTGTAGGTGCTTTACTGCAGGAGGGACTGGTGCACTTCACAAAATAGATGGCGTCATGAGGTAGGAAAATTATGTGGATATATTGAAGCAACATCTCAAGACATCAGTCAGGAAGTTAAAGCTTGGTCGCAAATGGTTCTTCCAAATGGACAATGACCCCAAGCATACTTCCAAAGTTGTGTCAAAATGGCTTAAGGACAACAATGTCAAGGTATTGGAGTGGTCATCACAAAGCCCTGACCTCAATCCCATAGAAGATTTGTGGGCAGAACTGAAAGTGTGTGTGCGAGCAAGGTATCCTACAAATCTGACTCAGGTACACCAGCTCTGTCAGGAGGAATGGGTCAAAATTCACCCAACTTATTGTGGGAAGCTTGTGGAAGGCTACCCGAAACGTATGACCCAGGTTAAACAATTTAAAGACAATGCTAACAAATACTAGTCGAGTGTATGTAAACTTCTGACCCACTGGGAATTTGATGAACGAAATAAAAGCTGAAATAAATCATTCTCTATACTATTATTCTGACATTTCACATTCTTAAAATAAAGTGGTGATCAGAACTGACCTAAGGCAGGGAATTTTTACTAGGATTAAATGTCAGGAATTGTGAAAAACTGAGTTTAAATGTATTTGGCTAAGGTGTATGTAAACTTCTGACTTCAACTGTACATGTGATTTGAGTAATGTGAGATTTGTAAACATGATTAAAGTGGCATTGTTTAAAGTGACTAGTGATCCATTTACTAAAGTGTCCAGTGATTGGTAATGTAGGCAGCAGCGTCTCTGAGTTAGTGATTGCTGTTTAGCAGTCTGATGGCCTTGAGATAGAAGCTGTTTTTCAATCTCTCGTCCCAGCTATGATGCACCTGTACTGACCTCGGCTTCTGGATGATAGTGGTGTAAACAGGCAGTGGCTCGGGTGGTTGTTGTCCTTGATAATTTTTTTGGCCTTCCTGTGACATCGGGTGCTGTAGGTGTCCTGGCAGGCAGGTAGTTTACCCCCGGTGATGCGTTGGGCAGAGCGCACCACCCTCTGGAGTGCCTTGCAGTTCAGGGCGGTGCAGTTGCTGTACCAAGCTGTGATACAGCCTGACAGGATGCTCTTGATTGTGCATCTGTAAACGTTTGTGAGGGTTTTAGGTGACACGCCAAATGTCTTCAGCCTCCTGAGGTTGAAGAGGCGCTATTGCACCTTCTTCACCACACTCTGTGTGGGTGGACCATTTCAGTTTGTCTCTGATGTGTACGCCAAGGAACTTGAGACTTTCCACCTCTCCACTGATGTCCCGTCAATATGGATAGGGGGTGCTCCCTCTACTGTTTCCTGAAGTCCACGATCATCTCCTTTGGTTTTGTTGACATTGAGTGAGAGGTTGTTTTCCTGACGCCACACTCCGAGTTCCCTCACCTCCTCCCTGTAGGCTGTCTCGTCGTTGTTGGTGATCAAGCCCACTGCTGTTGTGTGTTGTCTGCAAACTTCATTATTGAGTTGGAGACGTGCATGACCACGCAGTTTTGGGTAAACAGGGAGTACAGGAGAGGGCTGAGCACCCAACCTTGTGGGGCCCCAGTGTTGAGGGTCATTGAAGTGGAGACGTTGTATCCTACCTTCATCACCATCACCATACGAAAGTCTAGGACCCAATTGCACAGGGCGGGGTTGAGACCCAGGGCCTCCAGCTTAATGATGAGCTTGGAGGGTACTATGGTGTTGAATGCTGAGCTGTAGTCAATGAACAGCATTCTTACATAGGTATTAATTTTGTCCAGATGGGATAGGGCAGTGTGCAGTGCGATGGCGATCGTGTCAACTGTGGACCTGTTGGGGCGGTATGCAAATAGAAGTGGGTCTAGGGTGGCCGGTAAGGTGGAGGTGATATGATCCTTGACTAGCCTCTCAAAGTACTTCATGATGACAGAAGTGAGCGGTAGTCATTTAGTTCAGTTATATTTTCCTTCTTGGGTACAGGAACAATGGTGGCCATCTTGAAGCATGTGGAGACAACATACTGGGATAGGGAGCGATTTAATATGTCCGGAAACACACCAGCCACCTGGTCTGTGCATGCTCTGAGGATGCGGCTAGGGATGCGTCTGGGCCAGCAGCCTTGCGAGGGTTAACACGTTTAAATGTCTTTCTCACGTCGCCCACGGAGAAGGTGAGGGGGGGGGGCAGTCCTTGTTAGCATCCTGTGACACTGTATTATCTTCAAAGCGGGCAAAGAAGGTGTTTAGTTTGTCTGAAAGCGTGATGTCGGTGTGCGTGACGTGGCTGTTTTTATTTTTGTAGTCCGTGATTTCCTGTAGACACTGCCACATGCGTCTTGTGTCTGAGCCATAGAATTGCGACTCCACCTTGTCCCTGTGTCTTTGACTGCCTTGTGGAGGGAATAACTACACTGTTTATATTCAGCCATATTTACAGACTTCTTTCCATGGTTAAATGCGGTGGATCGCTCTTTCAGTGTTGCGCGAATGCCACCATCCATCCACGGTTTCCTGTTAGAGTAGGTTTTAATAGTCACAGTGGGTACAACATCTCCAATGCACTTCTTTATAAACTCATTCAACGAGTCAGCGTATAGGTCGATGTTGCTCTCTGAGGCTGACCGGAACATATTCCAGTCCGCGTTATTAAAACAATCTTGAAGTGTGGCATCCGATTGGTCAGACCAGCGTTGAATGGTTCTCATCACTGGTACATCCTGTTTGAGTTTCTGCCTATTAGACGGTACAAGCAAGATGGCGTCATGGTTGGATTTGCTGAAGAGAGGGTTGGGGAGGGCTTTGTATGCATCGTGGAAGTTAGAGCAGCAGTGGTCAAGAGTATTAACCCTTTGCATCGTGCAAACAATGTGCTGATATAATTTAGGTTGCCTTGTTTTCAAATTTGCTTTGTTAAAATCCCCAGCCACAACAAATGCTGCCTCCGGATATGTGGCTTCCAGTTTACCCAGAGCCCAGTGAAGTTCCTTGAGGGCCGTATTGGTGTTTGCTTGAGGGGGAACGTACACAGCTGTGACTATAACTGACAAGAATAATCTTGGTAGGTAAAATGGCTGGCATTTGATTGTAAGGGGTTATAGGTCGGGTGAGCGGAAGGACTTGAGTTCCTGTATGTTGTTATGATTGCACCATGAGTCGTTAATCATAAGGCATCACCCCCGCCCTTCCTTATCCTAGAGAGGTGTTTATCTCTGTCTGCACGATGCATGGAGAAGCCCGGTGGCTGAAACGATTCCGACAACATATCCCGAGAGCCATGTTTTTTTGAAACGGAGAATGTTACAATCTCTGATGTCTCTCTGGAAGGCAAACCTCTACCTTGTTGTCAAGAGACTGGAAATTGGCGAGTAGTATACTCGGGAGCTGTGAGCGATGTGCATGTCTACGGAGCCTGACCAGGAGGCCTCTCCGTCTGCCCCTTCTGCGGCACTGTTGTTTTGGGTCGGTTACTGGGATTAGATCTATTGTCCTGGGTGGTGGTCCGAACAGATCCGCTTCGGGAAAGTCATATTCCTGGTCGTAATGTTGGTAAGTTGACGTTGCTCCTATATACAATTGTTTTTCCCAGCTGTATGTAATAACACTTAAGATTTCCTGGGGTAACACTGTAAGAAATAATACATAAAAACATAAAATACTGCATAGTTTCCTAAGAACTCGAAGCGAGGCCACCAGCTCTGTCGTAGCCATTTTGGTCTCTCTTGGTCTCTCTTTTGGTCTCTCTCTCTCTCTCTCTCTCCATCTGTCTGTTTCTCTCTCTCCAGAGTGTGTGTGCTCGGCACGTGTGTATGTGGATGTTTGTGCAGAAAGGCACTATAGGAGCTAATAGAAATCCTCTTCAATGGTCATTAGCATACAGCAAACCAGGAGTGCCAAAACAGTGCTGGAGTACCCAGAGGTATTTGTCAGTGATTATAGCATATGCATAAAGACACCCTAGAAACCTTGTAATACTGGTCTTAATGTAGAAACTCACAGGGTCCCTTTCATATACAGTACCTTCAGAAAGTATTCACACCCCTTGACTTTTTCCACATTTTGTTGTGTTACAACCTGAATTTAAAGTGGATTTCATTGGGATTTCTGTCACTGGCCTACACACAATACCTCATAATGTCAAAGTAGAATAATGTTTTTGAAATTTTAACTAATTAATTTAAAATAAAAAGCTGAAATGTCTTGACTCAATAAGTATTCAACCCCTTTGTTATGGCAAGCCTAAATAAGTTCAGGAGTAGAAATGTGTCACATAACAAGTCACATAATAAGTTGCATGGACTCACTCTGTGTAAGATAATAGTGTTTAACATGATTTTTGAATGACTACCTCATCTCTGTACCCCACACATGCAATTATCTGTACGGTCCCTCATTCGAGTAGTGAATTTCATACACAGATTCAACCATAAAGATCAGGGAGGTTTTCCAATGCCTCACAAAGAAGGGCACCTGTTTGTAGACTGGTAAAAAAAAGGCATTGAATATCCCTTTGAGCATGGTGAAGTTATTATTTTGGATGGTGTATCAATACACCTAGTCACTACAAAGATACGGGTGTCCTTCCTAACTCAGTTGCCAGAGAGGTCAGGGATTTCACCATGAGGCCAATAATGACTTTAAAACAGTTTAATGGCTATGAGGATGGATCGACAATGTTGTAGTTATTCGACAATACTAAGCTAATTGAGTCTGTACAGAATAAAAAATATTCCAAAACATGCATCCTGTTTGAAAAAAGGCACTGAAGTAAAACTTAAATTATGTCCTGAATACAAAGGGTTATGTTTGGGGCAAATCCAACACAACACATCACCGAGTACCACTCTTCATATTTTCAAGCATTGTGGTGGCTGCATCATGTTATGGGTATGCTTGTCATCGACAAGGAATAGGGAGTTTTTTTATGATAAAAATGAATGGAATAGAGCAAAGCACAGGCAAAATCCTAGAGGAAAAACCTGGTTCAGTCTGCTTCCCAACAGACACAGGGCGAGAAATTCACAGTAACCTAAAGCACAAGGCCAAATATACAGTTGAGTTGCTTACCAAAACGACATGGAATGTTCCTGAGTGGCCTAGTTACAGTTTATACTTGAATCGGTTTGAAAATCTATGGCGAGACTTGAAAATGGCTGCTTAGCAATCGACAACCAACTTGACAGAGAATGAAGAATTTTAAAAAGAATATTGGCATATATTGGACAATCCAGGTGTATTTGTTTTTGGATTTATTATGGATCCCCATTAGCTGCTGCCAAGCTGCTGCTCTTCCAGGGTTCCAGAAAAATGAAGGCATTTTTAAAAACATTATAAAATATTCACAACAGATTTCACAACACATTAAGTGTGTGTGCAAAGTTCTGAGAGACTTACCCAGAAAGACAACTATAATCGCTGCCAAAGGTGATTCTAACATGTATTGACTCAGGGGGTTGACAAATATGATACTTTTTCTACCACTTTGACATTACAGAGTATTACAGAGTAAAAAAAATAATACAATTAAATACATTTAATTTAAACCCGCTTTGTAACACAACAAAATGAAGAAAAAGTCAAGAGATGTAGGTTACATTGGACCTGGGTGGTGAAAAGAGAAGTTTATACATGCCTAAGTATGCCTCCACCATGTGTGTTTGTGTTTGTCTGTATAATGGGATGTAAATAGGCCAATATACAGTTTCAATCTGTGGCAGGACTAATGCATATTTCAGAGATTCAGAGGAGTCATCAATCAGCCTGTGACAGATACAGATGCTCCGCTTCTGGAGGACGCTCCATCACAACACACACACGCACGCACGCACACACACACACACACACACTCAGAGACACATGCACGCACACACACACACACACTCAGAGACACACACACACACTCAGAGACACATGCACGCACACACACACACACACACACTCAGAGACACACACACGCACACACACACACACACACATACACACACACACACACTCAGAGACACATGCACACACACACACACACACACACACACACACACACTCAGAGACACATGCACGCACACACACACACACACTCAGAGACACATGCACGCACACACGCATGTATGCACATGAACACACACACACACTCAGTTGTCGTGGCGTCCTATCCTCCTGACGTCTGAAATATTTGATCACATGTTTGCGTGCTTGTTAGAACTTGCCTTATTTCTCCTAAAATTGAGTCAAAGTCAATGAGAAAGCTCCCAAACTGCGTTGATGTAAATCATCAACCCAAGTTCTGGAGGAGGCACAAAGGCCTTTTCCGTGCGGCTGCACATTACTGGGCTTGGCACTCTGTCAACTGCTGTTTAGAAATAGCAGCTTGAAGTGGTGCAGAAGAGTAGCCCCTCGACTGTGGACTCCACTACCGAGTATGTACTACAGAGTTTGTGAGTGTGTGTGGGTGGCTAACTGCACCTCTAGGCCATAGGCTTCCAACAACAATATGTGATTGAAAATAATCCCTTTTGCTAAAATACAGCAGAGCCTGTAAAGAGATGACTCATGGCATTGTGTCGTTAGAACTGATGTCTCTAGAGTTATGATAGCTCTAGTTAATACTCCGTTGACTCACTGTAACTGCATACGATTGCTTTGAACTTTAAACTCGCTATGAATGCCTTAATATAGTCAAAGTCATATCTTCATTGTCTGACTTTGTTAGTGGAAATGAGAAAATGTATGCGCTAAGATTTTTAAAATTATAAAATAAAAACTGTCGTCCTGAGTTTAGTTCACAGGCAGTGATTTGTGTGATTTGATATGAAACATACAATTGAACCCATGAATGTGTTTCAGTGTCAGTTTGAGTCAGGGGTTGGAACCAAAATGATTTTCCAATCAGTTAGTTATGAACAGAACCAACATTTTTTGGGGGTTCCGTTCAACTGTTCCAACCTGCAAAGTAAAGTTCTGAACACGCTCAAACCGGTTTATATCGTGGTGCCTTTTTAACACTAGAACCGCTAAAGCAGTCATCTTGACTGATCATAATTGTTTTGTTTATATTGCTCTGCCATTATTTTAACTCATGCCCCCTTCTGTCCTGGACTTTTCCTAAATAAAGTCTATATAACACACTGTCATTGTTAGGATCTTAATATCACAAACAGAACTGGAGTTATGACCAGTTTTAGGAGGACATGTCATTTGTTTGAATGTTTTTCCCTCGTTGCCCCTCCTTCTCCCAACAGAAGGGCCTGCTCCGCTCTTTCTCCCAACAGAAGGGCCTGCTCCGCTCTTTCTCCCAACAGAAGGGCCTGCTCCGCTCTTTCTCCCAACAGAAGGGCCTGCTCCGCTCTTTCTCCCAACAGAAGTGCCTGCTCCGCTCTTTCTCCCAACAGAAGGGCCTGCTCCGCTCTTTCTCCCAACGGAAGGGCCTGCTCCGCTCTTTCTCCCAACGGAAGGGCCTGCTCCGCTCTTTCTCCCAACGGAAGGGCCTGCTCCGCTCTTTCTCCCAACGGAAGGGCCTGCTCCGCTCTTTCTCCCAACGGAAGTGCCTGCTCAGCTCTTTCTTCCGACAGTTGAAAGTGCAGTGCCCTGATAACCCCCCTGACTATTGACTCGAAACTGAACCTAAACTATACCAAAATGAATTTCACACGTATAACAACAGGTACAATTAATTAAGCAAAGTATGATGGGGAGAATGAGTGAGTTGAGGAGCGAAGGGAAGCGAAAGACGCGTGGTTATGTGATCACCAATTGTAAATGAAGAACAGGGTGGGCCATTCAATTTTATTGATCCATTCTAATTATAGGCCTAATTTTAAAATGGTATTTTATTTATTTTACCTTTATTTAACTAAAGGTCAGTTAAAAGAACACATTCTATTTTTCAATGACGGCCTAGGAACAGTGAGTTTTCTGCCTTGTTCAGGTACAGAATATTTACCCTATATATTTGCCCTATATCAGTTCACCGACTCGAAACAGTCTTCTACGTTTACTATGACCTACTTGGAGTAGGCAACACAGAGTGAGCATGGATAATTGTACATGCTGAATGGCTTTCAATCTCTGGGAAAATAGCCACATCACGCAGCAGGTGCAAGTGTTGGAGAATGTGGTGATGAGGCTTGTGGAACCTTATGTTGGCAAGGGGAGCAATGTCACCATCACTGTCACTGGCAAACAATTTGCCTGCAAAGAAAACAAGTCTGGCTGGCACCATGAACAAAGTGAGACGGGAGCTTCCTCCCTCTGCAAAATAAGGCACCTGCACAGCTGTTGTGGAGCAACAATGCTGAAGAATGACAAGACAACTGGACACAATCAAGAGAAATCCGAATACTATTACACACTACAACCAAACAAAGGTATGTCAAGCATACAAAGTGTGTCAAAAAAGTGAACAAAATGTGGAAAAAGTCAAGGGGTCTGAATACTTTCCGAAGGCACTGTAGCTCGACATTAAATAACTTCACCAATCAGTGCGGATAAAGCAGATTGCTATGGACGGGTAAGCTACAGTTCTTTACATGTGCGATGGACAGACAAGTGTAGGGTGCGAGATACTTCAGACATTTTGCAGTTGGGGAGAGAGCTAGAGGAGGTGGAGGAGGAGGTTTCACTTGAAGTGCTGGGCATCGTGTTATGACATGCATTATCTGAATTAGCTAGGCCCACAGAGTTTTATCTACAGAGGAGCGGCTTCTATGGAGAAACTTTGAATGTTTTTGAATTTCATAGCTCAGAGGCTTAATGTTGGACCAGAGCTAGCTAGCTAACAAGCTTGTGTGTGCAGAGCTGCACCAAAATTAAAAACTAATATTACCTTTTTGTAGTTAATAAATCCAACGTGAGATGTGAAACGTCTAGTATCCTCAATTAACTAGCGTTCTCTTATTAGAATTCTCTCCCTAATTTCTGAATCATGCTTGTGAAGTCAGTAGGCTACAGCAGCCTACACACACACACACAGGTAGTCTACATGGGGCAGGTAGCCTACACACACACTGGCAAACATTTTCGCCTGGCAGACATTGGAATACATTTCTGAGTGACAGAAATGAGGGTTCTGTTGTGTTTTTTTGTGGGACTTAAAAAATGTCCGGAACGTAAAGGAACATTATTTACTGGTTCCCATGCTTATAAAATAACGGTTTTCTTCCAGAACAGTATAAATCACTTTCTTTCCTGGTTCTGATTCTGTTCCTCTAAAAATGTTCTAATTTTCCGGTTTTCAGTTCTTCTCCCTGAACCAGTTCCAACCCCTGGTTTGAGTTGGTAATGAGATTTGTCAGATGGGTCGTGCTGGTTATGTAGATGTGTTAGTGTTAAAGGTCAGGTGACAGATCATACCCCACCTTTTGACCTCCCTGACAGATGACCCCTCACCATTGATCAGTAGAGCATCATCACTCCAGGTAGTGACGTGTATGTGTGTGTGTGTGTTTGTGTGTGAGTGCCTACAGTGTATGTATGTATATAGTAGTGCATGTCTACATGTGTACGGGTGTACGTGTGTCTGCGTGAGTGTGTTTCTATGGGTTTACAAGTTTGCGTTCCTACAGTGTGTGTACACAGTGCATTTGGAAAGTATTCAGACCCCTTGATTTTTTTCCACATTTTTTTACGTTACAGCCCTATTATAAAATGGATTCAAAAAAACATTCTCTCATCAATCTACACAAACCACCCCATAGTGAAAAAGCAAAAACAAGTTTTTAAGATTTTTTTTCAATTGTGTTAAAAATAAAAGCAGAAATACCTTATTTACAAAACTATTCAGACCCTTTGCTATGAAATTCGAAATTGGGCTCAGGGGCATCCTGTTTCCATTGATCATCCTTGAGATGTTTCTAAAACTTTATTGGAGTCCATCTGTGCTAAATTCACTTGATGGGACATGATTTGGAAAGGCACACACCTGTCTATATAAGATCCCACAGTTCACAGTGCATGTCAGAGCAAAAACCAAGCCATGAGGTCAAAGGAATTGTCCGTAGAGATCCAAGACAGGATTGTGTCGAGGCACACATCTGGGGAAGGGAACCAAAACATTTCTGCAGCATTGATGGTCCCCAAGAACACAGTGGCCGCCATCATTCTTAAATGGTTTGCAACCACTGAGACTCTTCCTAGAGCTGTCCGCAGGGCCAAACTGAGCAATCGGGGGAGAAGGGCCTTGGTCAGGGAGGTGACCAAGAACCCGAAGGTCACTCTGACAGAGCTCCAGAGTTCCTCTGTGGAGATAGGAGAACCTTCCAGAAGGACAACCATCTCTGTAGCACTCCACCAATCAGGCCTTTATGGTAGAGTGGCTAGACAGAAGCCACTCCTCTTTAAAAGGCACATGACAGTAGCCTAGTTCTTAGAGCGTTGAAAATAAGAATTGAAAATAAGAATTTGTTCTGAACTGACTTGCCGAGTTAAATAAAGGTAAACCTAAAGCACTGTCAGACCATGAGAAACAATATTCTCTGGACTGATGAAACCAAGATTGAACTCTTAGGTCTGAATGCCAATCGTCATGTCTGGAGGAAACCTGGCACCATTCCTACGGCGAAGCATGGAAGTCGCAGCATCATGCTGTGGGGATGTTTCTTAGTGGCAGGGACTGGGAGACTGTTCAGGATCGGGGGAAAGATGAATGGAGCAAAGTACAGAGAGAGCCTTGATGAAAACCTGCTCCAGAGCACTCAGGGCCACAGACTTGGTTCACCTTCCAACAGGACAACGACCCTAAGCACACAGTCAAGTGTACCAAGCTTGTCCCAGCCAGAGCCCGGATCTAACATCTCTGGAGAGACCTGAAAATAGCTGTGTATCGACACTCCCCATCAAACCTGATAGAGCTTGAGAGGACCTGCAGAGAAGAATGGGAGAAACTCCCTAAATACAGGTGTACCAAGCTTGTAGCGTCATACACAAGAAGACTCAAGGCTGTAATCGCTGCCAAAGGTGCTTCAACAACGTACTGAGTAAAGGGTCTGAATACTAAATGTGATATTTCAGTATACTATTTTTAATACATTTGCAAAATTGTCTAAAAACCTGTTGTTGCTTTGTCATCATGGGGTATTTTGTATAGATTGATGAGGGAAAAAAGCTATTTAATCCATTTTAGAGTAAGGCTGTAATGTAGCAAAAATGTGGAAACAGTCAAGGGGTCTGAATGCCTTCCCGAACACACTTTACGTGCATGTGTAAACATTTGTACCGCTGTACGTGTGTGTGCGTGCATGTGCCTGCATGTGTACAGTACGCAATACGTTTACAGAACCCCAGCAACCAGACACCCTGTCCCACAGGAACTATTGAACACCTAACATACTTTGCCACGTCAGCAGTAGCCTAATTAACACGCGGGACAAGTAGCATGGATGGGCCTCCTCAGCTTTCACCTGTTTACATGTATCCCACTCCACATGTATGTGGGTTTAGTCTTGTTTTGAAGATAAAGCAGTGAGATAAATCTAGAAGATGAATCAGTTATTGAATACAACGCCAGGTTCTATACCCAGCTCTGGGACTGGCCAGCGTTAGGGTTTGGCTGGTTGGACATCATTGAGAGTTTTGATGACATGGTCCTGGAGGGGCTTTGTTTTGTATTGATCTTAACAGGCAAAGGAGGGATGGGGGGAGGGGTGGAGCGTCAGAGGGAAGGATAGAGGGAGGAGAAATCAATAGGGATGCGCTGCTGATTCATTTATGTTGGTCAGACGCGTGCGTGTGCGTGTGTGTGTGTGTGTGTGTGTGTGTGTGTGTGTGTGTGTGTGTGTGTGTGTGTGTGTGTGTGTGTGTGTGTGTGTGTGTGTGTGTGCGTGTCTGTGTGTTCTAGTCTTAGTCTAGTCTTTGCTTAGTATCTGGGGAGTTGACTTAGTAGCTCATACTCTCACTGAAATACAGCTCAGTGTAAACTGTAAACTAAGTCATTTTCAGTACTGTGCACAATATTTTTCCTCATCCCCCTCTTATCTTCCACTCACTCTCATCTTCTCATCCTGCCAACAACCGAAGATCATTTCTCCTCACCTCAGATGTTACAACAGAGGTGGATTAAAAGACTGTTAATAATTTTACTGTCTATCCAGATGCTTCACACATTCTACTTTAATTTGGATCCAATTATCAGTAGTATATACTGTTGTATACAGCTGAAGTCGGAAGTTTACATACACTTAGGTTGGAGTCATTAAAACTTGTTTTTCAACTACTCCATACATTTCTTGTTAACAAACTAGAGTTTTGGCAAGTCGGTTAGGACATCTACTTTGTGCATGACACAAGTAATTTTTCCAACAATTGTTTACAGACAGATTATTTGACTTATAATTCACTGTTTCACAATTCCAGTGGGTCAGAAATGTACATACCCTAAGTTGACTGTGCCTTTAAACAGCTTGGAAAATTCCAGAAAATTCCGTCATGACTTTAGAAGCTTGCGATAGGCTAACTTACATCATTTGATTCAATTTGAGGTGTACCTGTGGATGTATTTCAAGGCCTACCTTCAAACTCAGTGCCTCTTTGCATGTCATTATGGGAAAATCAAAAGAAATCAACCAAGACCTCAGAAAAACATTTGTAGACCTCCACAAGTCTGGTTCATTCTTGGGAGCAATTTCCAAATGCCTGAAGATACCACGTTCATCTGTACGAACAATAGTACGCAGGTATAAACACCATGGGACCACGCAGCTGTCATACCGCTCAGTAAGGAGAAGCGTTTTGTCTCCTAGAGATGAACGTACTTTGGTGCGAAAGCTGCAAAACAATCTCAGAACAACAGCAAAGGACCTTGTGAAGATGCTGGAGGAAACAGGTACAAAGGTATCTATATCCACAGTCGAGTAAAACGAGTCCTATATCGACATAACCTGAAAGGCTGCTCAGCAAGGAAGAAGCCACTGCTCCGAAACCGCCATAAAAAAGCCAGACTACGGTTTGCAACTTCACATGGGGACAAAGATCATACTTTTTGGAGAAATGTCCTCTGATTTGATGAAACAAAAAAAGTACTGTAGGGCCATAATGACCATCGTTATGTTTGGAGGAAAAAGGGGGACGCATGCAAACCAAAGAACACCATCCCAACCGTGAAGCACCGGGGTGGCAGCATCATGTTGTGGGGTGATTTTCTGCAGGAGGGACTGTTGCACTTCACAAAATAGATGGCAGCATGAGGAAGGAAAATTAGGTGGATATATTGAAGCAACATCTCAAGACATCAGTCAAGAAGTGAAAGCTTGGTCACAAATGAGTCTTCCAAATGGACAATGACCCCAAGCATACTTCAAAAGTTGTGTCAAAGTGGCTTTTAAGGACAACAAAGTCAAGGTATTGGAGTGGCCATTTATTTTTCATTTATTTCACCTTTATATAGCCAGGTAGGCTAGTTGAGAATAAGTTCTGATTTACAACTGCGACCTGGCCAAGATAAAGCAAAGCAGTTCGACACATACAACAACACATGGAATAAACAAACATACAGTCAATAATACAGT
Organism: Oncorhynchus clarkii lewisi; assembly: GCF_045791955.1. Lineage (NCBI taxonomy): Eukaryota > Metazoa > Chordata > Actinopteri > Salmoniformes > Salmonidae > Oncorhynchus > Oncorhynchus clarkii. The sequence goes on from NC_092172.1 coordinate 5,217,596, forward strand.
ACAAAAGGTCTATACAGTGTGTGCAAATGATGTAGGATAAGGGAGGTAAGGCAATAAATAGGCCATGGTGGCGAAGTAATTACAATATAACAATTACACACTGGAATGGAAGATGTGCAGATGATGAATGTTTAAGTAGAGATACTGGGGTGCAAAGGAGCAAGATCCATAAATACATACAGTATGGGGATGAGGTAGTTGGATGGGCTATGTACAGGTGCAGTGATCTGTGAGCTGCTCTGACAGCTGGTGCTTAAAGCTAGTGAGGGAGATATGAGTCTCCAGCTTCAGTGATTTTTGCAGTTTGTTCAGGTCATTGGCAGCAGAGAACTGGAAGGAAAAACGGCCAAAGGAAGAATTGGCTTAGGGGGTGACCAGTGAGATATAACTGCTGGAGCGCATGCTATGGGTGGGGACTGCTATGGTGACCAGTGAGCTGAGATAAGGCGGGGCTTTACCTAGCAGAGACTTGTAGATGACCTGGAGCCAGTGGGTTTGGCGGCGAGTATGAAGCGATGGCCAGCCAACGAGAGCATACAGGTCGCAGTGGTGGTTGGTATATGGGGCTTTGGTGTCAGAATGGATGTCACTGTGATAGACTGCATCCAATTTATTTAGTAGTGTTGGAGTCTATTTTGTAAATGACATCGCCAAAGTCGAGGATCGGTAGGATGGTCAGTTTTACGAGGGTATGTTTGGCAACATGAGTGAAGGATGCTTTGTTACGAAATAGGTAACCGATTCTAGATTTAATTTTGGATTGGAGATGCTTAATGTGAGTCTGGAAGGAGAGTTTACAGTCTAACCAGACACCTAGGTATTTGTAGTTGTCCACATATTCTAAGTCAGAACCGTCCAGAGTAGTGATGCTGGACGGGCAGGCAGGTGCGGGCAGCTATCGGTTGAATAGCATGCATTTAGTTTTACTTGCATTTAAGAGCAGTTAGAGGACACGGAAGGAGAGTTGTATGCCATTGAAGCTCTTCTGGAAGTTAGTTAACACAGAGTCCAAAGAAGGGCCAGAGGTATACAGAATGGTGTCGTCTGCGTAGAGGTGGATCAGAGAATCACCAGCAGCCAGAGCGAAATCATTGATGTATACAGAGAAGCCCTGACCTCAATCCTATAGAAAAAATGTGGACAGAACTGAAAAAGTGTGTGCGAGCAAGGAAGCCTACAAACTTGACTCAGTTACACCAGTTCTGTCAGGAGGAATGTGACCAAACTTATCCATCTTATTGTGGGAAGCTTGTGGAAGGCTATCCAAAACGCTTGACCCAAGTTAAACAATTTAAAGGCAATGCAACCAGATACTAATTGAGTGTATGTAAACTTCTGACACACTGGGAATGTGATGAAAGAAATAAAAGCTAAAATAAATCATTCTCTCTGCTATTATACTGACATTTCACATTATCTAAAATAAAGTGTTGATCCTAATTGAGCTCAGTCAGGGAATTTTTATTCTGATTAAATGTCAGGAATTGTGAAAAACTGAGTTTAAATGTATTTGGCTAAGTATGTAAACTTCTGACTTCAACCGTATATTTGGCTTGTCACAATGTGCCTGGCTGATTCAATAAGATTTTCTCTCTCATTCTCTCTCTTTAAAGCCCCCAGCTTCACTGAGCGCACGTCATCTCTCTTTCATTCTCTCATTTCTTTCAGTGTATTTCCCATATTTTCCTGTTCTTTCACTGATGACTCACACTCCTGTGTTTGCCTTTTGGTGCCGTCACTTGCACACACGCACGCGCACACGCACACACACGCACACACACGGACAATCTATTCGAGGCAATTACATCAATATCAAATATTCATTACCTGGTGTAAAGTGGTTGCCGGGGTTTCTAACCCATGTTGGCCAGGCAATCGAGCAGCAGTCCCCGAGCTCCGCTGACAGCAAGATCAATGGCACATTGTGAATGTCGCCCAGGATGCCATTCCGGCTCTAACTGCCTAACATAAAAGAGCCCTGCGGCTGCCATCTTGGCTCAATGCCACTGGTGTTTACGGCCCCGGTTTCCCAGTTTCCTCGCACCTTTGGGGAAACCCATGGGGAAATCACCAGTCAAATGTAGGATATGTACTTCTCTGAAATATGTATGCCAGGTAATAAAAGTGGTGCATATGCAGTGTGGGGTGGTATTTAGATGCAGACCTTTTAGTAGGAAAGTGACACCCTCTCCCCAGGCTCAGCTCTTTGAAAAAGATAGATGTCGCCATTGTGTGTGTGTGTGTGTGTGTGTGTGTGTGTGTGTCATAAAATAAAGCTATTGCTTTCTCTGCATTGATTCTTTCATGTTGCTGTTTATGTAGAAGTTGACATTTACTTTGAGATGCAAAATGGCGAGATGGGAGACGTTGGCCTCGCGTGGCTCTGGGGGGTTTCGTACAGTGGTTTTTATGAGGAGCTTTGAGGGATTTTCTATTATGGAGTTGTGGGCTGACCGATGCTCTCTCTTTTCATCTGTATGTGTGTGTATTCTTTATCCGAGCGAGATGACCAGGGCTTTAGTGCACTCACTGACTCTCCTTACTCACTGACATTTACTCTGGTTCCCTTCAGTGGGACTTTGTTCGATACACGAGGCAAAGCTAACTGTTCTAGGAGTCATTGTGTGATGTTGCAGGGTTTGGTTTCAGCCCAGCACAAAAACACCTGATATAACTGGTTCGAACAAGACAGGCCTACTCATTCGGCTATTGTGCGTTGGACCCTCTTTGCTTTGTGTGTGTGTGTGTGTGTGTGTGTGTGTTTATTATGTGTTTGACTGTCTTCACTGTGTATATTTGTGCGTGTGTGTGTGTTTGACACACTATTTGCTAACGTGTGTGTTTCAGGCCTGGTGAAGCTGGGAATCCACTGTGTCACGTGTCAGAAAGTGGCCATCAAGATCGTCAACAGAGAGAAACTCAGCGAGTCTGTCCTCATGAAGGTAAGACCATGGGCTTGACACCAGATGTAGCAATGGAGAGCCATATGGCCTTTGTTGTTGTTATTGTTCGAAAAAGAGGGTAATATGACACGGCCTTCCTGTCACTGTAGTAGAGAGAGTAGAGTGTTGTCCTGCAGGGTCTGACAGTATGACAGGAGGTCTTCCAGGGATAGTGCTGTTATGTAAAACAGATGAATAGAGATGCCTTCCTAAAGTTCCATAGCGCTTTATCTTTGTGTCAGTGTGTGTGTGTGTGTGAGTTTAGGGGCCTATGAATGATGAAGTATGTTAGGCAACACTTCTGCATTTCCTCATTAGACCACTACCCATCAATAGCTAGACTAGACTTTGCTTCTCTGCAATGGTAGAGTAAACCATTGGATTGAGGAGAATGGAGCAGGCCTTAATGTGATCTTGTAGAATGACCTTTCATGGGATGCAGCATATTCTCTATCTCAGGACATCACACCGAAGCATCTCATTGGGATGTAATTGGATCGTGGGCAGATTTAATTTGAATGGGGTGCAGCGCATACATACAGCATACTGTATGTGCTCTCACATGCACACGCAGATGCGCACACACACACACACACACACGCACACACTTCAGTAGTGCCAATACTTCAATATCCCGAGAGTGAGATAGATGGTGTGCCAGTGCAGGAGGTTAGTGTGGTGCTTGGCACTATCACACTGCTTTGTCCTCCGCACAGAGAAAGGGTCACAGGCAGCCATGTGTGACAAATGTTGTTAATAAAAAAACACCCTGGCTGGTGTGTATGCGTGTCCGTGGACTAAATATCATGACTCCATTGGGCCCACTAGGATGTAGTCGGGGAGATTTTCTGTTGACCAAGCACATGCTTTGCTTTGCCTCATCCCCGTGGTCACCCCTCAGTAGGGAAGTTAACCGTGTGTGTCTTTTGTCAGTCTGCACAGGAGTGTGTGCAGTACGCTATGCACATACATGTGTGCCCTATGCACTAACCAAGGCAGTGGAATAAGTAGAGTTTGGTAAGATATGTGTGTGTGTATACAGTAATAAAAAAAATCAACAAAGAAATTGATCACATACACAGGGTGTAGCGAAATGCTTGTGTCACGCTGGCGTGAAGAGATTTGGGAGACAGGCACAGGAATGCGTATTCGGGGTAATGAAATGAAATGAAAGTTCCAGAGGGATCCGTGACAGTGACCCCACCCACCCCACCCCCCGCGCTGCACTAGCGGCGCAATGGCACCGGTCTAGAGGACGATCACGGAAACACAGTGCTGGTCAATCAGGGCACAATGCAGCTGCCGAAGTTGTGTCATAGTCGGACAGGCCAGTTGCAGCTGCCGAAGTTGTGTCATAGTCGGACAGGCCAGTTGCAGCTGCCGAAGTTGTGTCATAGTCGGACAGGCCAGTTGCAGCTGCCGAAGTTGTGTCATAGTCGGACAGGCCAGTTGCAGCTGCCGAAGTTGTGTCATAGTCGGACAGGCCAGTTGCAGCTGCCGAAGTTGTGTCATAGTCGGACAGGCCAGTTGCAGCTGCCGAAGTTGCGGCGGCACTGGATGGACCAGTCGGAGCGTAGTCGGACGGGCCATTCCCGCTGTCTCCCTTAATGGTCGATTATTCTGTCCCGTTGGTACAGTAAGGGATATCGAGAGACAGGAGCAGGGATGCATAATAGCGTTTTTTATTCAGCTCATATTATGTAGTGCCGTGTAAAGGCACCCCCGTGCGAAGACCAAACAAACACATAACAAAACACAGGGTTGAAACCCAAACAAAAGAGCGAGGAGTACCTCGAATAAATAACACCAGCGCACAATGATTATCACACGGGACGAGACCTGTAATCATCTGCGCAATCCACAAGGGCACGAAAGCCCAAATACACAGCACAGATACTCACACACACCAACGGACCTAGTAACAATAATCAACAGGACAATGGTAAATCAAGAGCACCCTTATACAATCACTAATCACTGGGAATAGGGGCCAGGTGTGCGTAATGAAAGTTCCGGAGGGATCCGTGACAGCTTGTGTTCCTAGCTCCAACAGTGCAGTACTATCTTAACAATTCACAACAATACACAAATCTAAAAGTAAAAGAATGAAATTAAGAAATATATAAATATTAGGATGAGCAATGTCGTAGTGGCATTGACTAAAATACAGTAGAATAGAATACAGTATATAAACTCAGAAAATAAAGAAACGTCCTCTCACTGTCAACTGCGTTTATTTTTAACAAACGTGTAAATATTTGTATGAACATAGAGAGATTCAACAACTGAGACATAAACTGAACAAGTTCCACAGACATGTCACTAACAGAAATGGAATAATGTATCCCTGAACAAAGGGGGGTCAAAATCAAAAGTAACAGTCAGAATTTGGTGTGGCCACCAGCTGCATTAAGTACTACACTCCTCCTCATGGACTGCACCAGATTTGCCAGTTCTTGCTGTGAGATGCTACCCCACTCTTCCAGCAAGGCACCTACAACTCACCCTCCGATCCAAAAAGTCCCATATGTGCTCAATGGGATTGAGATCCGGGCTCTTTGCTGGCCATGGCAGAACCCTGACATTCCTGTCTTGCAGGAAATCACGCACAGAACGAGCAGTATGGCTGGTGGCATTGTCAGGCAATGCCTCCACTGCGGTTCCGTTGATGTGGATACGGGCATACTGTTTCCTGAAGTCCACAATCAGCTTCTTTGTTTTGTTGAGGGAGAGGTTATTTTCCTGGCACCACTCTGCCAGGGCCCTCACCTCCTCCCTCTAGGCTGTTTAGCCATTGTTGGTAATCAGGCCTATTACTGTTGTGTCGTCTGCAAACTTGGTGACTGAGTTGGAAGCGTGCGGCCACTGAGAACGAGAGCCCACAGTCCTATGGAGCGGGCCGCGTTGGTGGCACTCTGTTATCCTCAAAGTGGGCGAAGAAGGTGTTTAGCTTGTCTGGGAGCAAGACGTCGGTGTCCACGACGTGGCTGATTTTCCCTTTGTAATCCGTGATCGTCTGTACACCCTGCCACACATGTCTCATGTCTGAGCCGTTGAACTGTGACTCCACTTGGTCTCTATACTGATGTTTTGCCTGTTTGATTGCCTTACAGCCGGAATAACTGCACTGTTTGTATTCAACCATATTCCCAGTCACCTTGCCTTGGTTAAATGCGTTGGTTGCCGCTTCCAGTTTTGCGCGAATGCTGCCATTTATCCACGGTAACAGTAACTAACTAACTTTTGCACATCGCTCTGGTCCATACAATTGACCTCATTTTAGCGCCCAAAAAAACATAATCATCCAGATCAACTGAAATATCAATACCATTGTAAAGCACGATTTCTCCCCTTTCCAGCTAAATGAATGACGAGACCTTCATGATGCCTGTCCCTGAATGATTGAAGAAGGCATTGAGCGCTGTCAGGTCTTTTTAAAAATGGCGGGTGGGGAGGCGAAACCTATTGCGTGATAGTGAAACGGGGAGATCTGTCATGTGGGGAAACAACTTTTTTTCACCCGATCTGTCCAATTTATCACCTCTAAAATGTAAATAAAACACTATAAAGAGTTTATATGATGTGTCATTACATGCCTATTTGAATGTTTGTGTCAGATTTGAATCAGATTTTTTATAGCGGCGCTAAAGTTATCTTCCGAAGTAAACAGCGGCTGCCGCGGCTTTTGAGGGTCACGGCGGCTTGCATTGATGGCGCAAAAAAAATAATAATGCATTCAGTTGTACAATCGACCAGGTATCCCCCTCACCCCTTACCTTGTCCCTTTGTTGTTTTTAATATGCGAGAGAAGGGCTACCCCTGGTGGAAAGAGGCTGTACGGCACAAAATGTGTTGCAAATGCGTTACGTTACGTAGTGACACGTCACTATGTAACGTACCGCGTCAGAGGGGTCCGTTTTTTTCCTCTTTTCTCAAATACTATTAGTCCATTACCATGTCAGTCAATGCTGAATCAAAACTTAGCTCACACCCCGCATTTCGCTACAGCCCCATTCGTTTTCATTGCAGCCTCGTCTGAATGCTGCGGTTGCGCAAATTTGTATGGAATGGGGTTAGTCACCGTTGTATGTAATAATATTTTAACTTACAAACACACTCTTGCCCTCTCATATGGTGTGTGTGTGTTCCGTATGTGTGTGCAGTCAGCGCGGCAGCGGAGTCAGCCAAACGGGCCATTTCAGAGCTGCTGCCTCTCCTTTCTGCTGATGTTGTTTTTTCAGCCTAATGAGAGAACGAGTGGGATGAAAAGAACGGGAGAAAAGAGGGGAGCATTACTCCACCCATCAGGCCTACTCAACACTTTAACCCTCTCACTCTTCATTTTCCATGGCCTTGGTTTAATTGGTTAAATGGGTCATTAACTCAGATTTTTCGTTTTTTTAATTGAACCTTTATTTAACTAAGCAAATCAGTTTAGAACAAATTCAAATTTTACAATTACGTCCTACCCCGGCCAAACCCTCCCCTAACCCGGATGATGCTGGTCCAATTGTGCACCGCCATATGGTATTAGGGTGTGTGTGTGTGTGTCTGAAGTTAGTTTGAGTTGAATGACACATGGAGCATCTCCCTTTTTTGTCTCTGTTTTTTCCCTCATCCTATCAGGCTTTATATTTCAAATTTGTTCAAATCTTTCTTTTCCATCTCTCTCTCGCTCTCTCTCTCGCTCTCGCTCTCGCTCGCTCACTCACTCACTCACTCACTCACTCACTCTCTAGCTCTCGCTCTCGCTCTCGCTCTCGCTCTCGCTCTCGCGCTCGCTCGCTCACTCACTCACTCACTCACTCACTCACTCACTAACTCACTAACTCACTATCTCTCTCTCTCGCTCTCGCTCTCGCTCTCGTTCTCGCTCTCGCTCGCTCGCTCACTCGCTCGCTCACTCACTCACTCACTAACTCACTATCTCTCTCTCTCTCTCTCTCGCTCCCTCTACTCACTCACTCACTCACTCACTCACTCTCTCTCTTGCTCATTCCCATTCTCAACATCTGAGGGGCTTGTTGTCATAGGAACAGTGCTTGGCTTTGGAAAGGGAGGGGAGAAAATGACATGTCTTCCCAGCGTGAGTTATTGGCCGTCTGTCTTTCCCCCTGCCCAATGCAGATCCACCAGACAACACACCACACACACGCACTCAGAGACAACAACATGTTTAAAACATATTCCCTTCCTCTGTTGTCTCACCTCAAAACTCATTCATACTTTGGCATTTTCAAAACGCAAGTGTACTCCTGAATCCTGATGTGTTTCTTTGTTTAAAAGGCCGTTGCAGCAGGTACACCACAATACGCATCTGTTCATTCATCTTTTCAGTTCGTTTGTATGTGTGTTTGTGCGTGTGTGTGTGTGTATGTGTGTGTATTTCTAACTCTACTTCCACACTCCCCTGGTCTCTAACATTACATCACATGTACTTATTTTCTTTCATTCCCTTCATCAAAAATGAAAGACAAACCTATTCCCCGTCTACTGTCTCTCATGTTGGGATTAACTGTCTTCTCTCCATCCCTCATTCCTCTTTGTTTGTCTCTCATCTCAATTCAATTCAAGGGCTTTATTGGCTAGGGAAACACATGTTAACATTTGCCAAAGCAAGTGAAGTAGATAATAAACAAACGTTAAATAAACAATACAAATGAACGGTAAACATTACACTCACAAAAGTTCCAAGACAATTAAGACATTTCAAATGTCATATTATGTGTAAATAGTTCAAAGGAAAATAAATAAACATAAATATGGGTTGTATTTACAATGGTGTTTGTCCTTCACTGGTTGCCCTTGTGGCAACAGGTCACAAATATTGCTGCTGTGATGGGACACTGGTATTTCACCCAGTAGATATGGGAGTTTGTCGAAATTGTGTTTGTTTTCAAAATTCTTTGTGGATCTGTATAATCTGAGGGAAATATGTGTCTCTACTATGGTCATACATTTGGCAGGAGGTTAGGAAGTACAGCTCAGTTTCCACCTCATTTTGTGGGCAGTGTGCACACAGCCTGTATTCTCTTGAGAGAAAGGCCTGCCCACGGTGGCCTTTCTCAATAGCAAGGCTATGCTCACTGAGTCTGTACATAGACAAAACTTTCCTTACGTTTGGGTCAGTCACAGTGATCAGGTATTCTGCCGCTGTGTACTCTCTATTAAGGGCCAAATAGCATTCTGGTTTGCTCTGTTTTTTTTTGTAAATTAATGTACATGTGTCAAGTAATTATCTTTTTGTTTTCTCATAATTTGGTTGGGTTTAATTGTTTTGCTGTCCTGGTGCTCTGTGGGGTCTGTTTGTGTTTTTTGACAGAGCCCCAGGACCAGCTTGCTTAGGGGACTCTTCTCCAGTGTCATCTCTCGGTAGCTGATGGCTTTGTTATGGAAGATTTGGGAATCGCTTCCTTTTGTGGAATTTAACAGCTCTTTTCTGGATTTTGATATTTAGCGGGTATCAGCCTAATTCTGCTCTGCATGCATTATTTGTTGTTTTACGTTGTACACAGGATATTTTGTGCAGAATTCTGCATGCAGAGTCTCAGTTTGGTGTTTGTCCCATTTTGTGAATTATTGGTTGGTGAGCAGACCCCACACCTCCCAACCATAAAGGGCAATGGTTTCTATAACTCATTCACCTATTTTTTGCCAGATCCTAATTGCTATGTCGAATTGTATGTTCCTTTTCATGGCATAGAAGGACCTTCTTGCCTTGTCTCTCGGCTCGTTCACAGCTTTGTGGAAATTACCTGTGGCGCTGATGTTTAGGCCGAGAGTATGTATAGTTTTTTTGTGTGCTCCAGGGCAACGGTGTCTAGATGGAATTTGTATATGTGGTCCTGTCAACTGGACCTTTTTTGGAACACCATTATTTTTGTCTTACTGAGATTTACTGTCAGGGCCCAGGTCTGAAAGAATCTTTACAGAAGATCTAGGATCTAGGTTCCCTCTCTGGCCTCTGTAGCAGCATTAGCATGGCTTTTGTGTGTGTGTGTGTGTGTGTGTGTGTGTGTGTGTGTGTGTGTGTGTGTGTGTGTGTGTGTGTGTGTGTGTGTGTGTGTGTGTGTGTGTGTGTGTGTGTGTGTGTGTGTGTGTGTGTGTGTGTGTGTGTGTGTGTGTGTGTGTGATCCTAGATTGAGGGTGTGTGTGTGTAACAGCTGAAGACAGTCTGAGCACCAGAGACTTGACATTTAGAGACCGGAGGAGATGAGATGTTGCAGAGACAGAGTTCACCACCTAACATCATCACCAGCACCCTTCTGAGATAATGATGTCATCCCTGGCATTTAGACTAAGAATATCGAGTGAGATTAGACTCATAATCATTGCAAATTATACAACATAACTGTTCTATACATTTACAATAATCTAATCTCACTCCATAGAAGAACTTCCTACTCTGCTCTATGAATATAGCGGTACTATACTGCAACCAGGTCACACCAGATCCACTGCGGTATTAGATGGATTGAGATAGAAGAAGGGCTTAAACCGCGAGCTACGACTCTGAGGATTGCGGGTTACATTTCCGTTAAACCTTACCTACTTTCACTTCACCCATAGACATTTATCCTTGCTCCCCTGGACAAATCTTGTTGTATAATGACGCTTCACTTCATCAGTGACACAAGCTGTGGGGTTAGAACATACACAGAGGTGTGGATGTCCATTGATGTTCCACACAGGTGTGGGCACAGGCACACGGACGTGCGCACACACTTACTGTACAGTGTCAATTGTATTTTGTGTGTGTGTGTGTGTGTGTGTGTGTGTGTGTTGTCCCTGGGCCCAGCCAGGGCTCTGGCATCCAGTCTTAAATCCTCACATTTCTAAGCCAGCAAGATGGTGGAGACGGGAGGGAGGGAAAGGGAGACAGTCAAGGTGGTAGGGATGGATGGGGTGTGGAGAATGGAGGGATGGTGGCAGGGATGAGGAGAGGGGGGCTAGGGGCTGTTAGAGGACCACCTGGTGAGACCAGATAAATGTAGAAAATATGACATGATAGCAGAAAATTGGTTGTGTGAGACAGAGAGGGGGGATGTATGTGTTTATATATAATAGGAGAAGCCACTGGAGAGATTCTCTTGAGTCTGATGGCCTTGAGATAGAAGCTGTTTTTTAGTCTCTCGGTCCCAGCTTTGATGCACCTATACTGACCTTGGCTTCTAGATGGTAGTGGGGTGAACAGGTCGTGGCTTGTGTGGTTGATGTCCTTGATTATCTTTTTGGCCTTCCTGTGACATCGGGTGCTGTAGGTGTCCTAGAGGGCAGCTGGTTTGCCCCCGGTAATGCTTTGGGCAGACCGCACCACCCTCTGGAGAGCCTTGCGGTTGTGGGCAGTGCAGTTGCCTTATCAGGCGGTTTTACAGCCCGACAGGATGCTCTCAATTGTGCATCTGTAAAGGTTTGTGAGGGTTTTAGGTGACAAGCCAAATTTCTTCAGCCTCCTGAGTTTGTGGAGGCGCTGTTGCGTTCATGGACCATTTCAGTTTGTCCTTGATGTGTACGCCAAGGAACTTAAAATGTTCCACCTTCTCCACTGCTATCCCATCGATGTGGATAGGGGGGTGCTCCCTCTGCTGTTTCCTGATCATTTCCTTAGTTTTGTTGACATTGAGTGAGAGGTTGTTTTCCTGACACCACACTCCGAGTGCCCACACCTCCTCCTTGTAGGCTGTCTCGTCGTTGTTGGTAATCAAGCCTACTACTGTTGTGTTGTCTGCAAACTTGATGAGTTGGAGGCCTGCATGGCCATGCAGTCGTGGGTGACCAGGCAGGACAGGAGGTGGCTGAGCACGCAACCTTGTGGATCCCCAGTGTTGAGGATCAGTGAAGTGGAGTTGTTTCCTAACTTCAGCACCTGGAGGCGGCCCGTCAGAAAGTCCAGGACCCATTTGCAAAGGGCAGAGTTCAGACCCAGGGCCTCAAGCTTAATGATGAGCTTGGAGGGTACTATGGTGTTGAATGCTGACCTGTAGTCAATGAACAGCATTCTTACATAGCTATTCCTCTTGTCCAGATGGGATAGGGCAGTGTGCAGTGCGATGGTGATTGTATCATCTGTGGACCTATTGGGGCGGTATGCAAATTGAAGTGGGTGTAGGGTGGCAGGTAAGGTGGAGGTGATATGATCCTGGACTAGTCTCTCAAGGCACTTCATGATGACAGAAGTGAGTGCTACGGGGCGATAGGCATTTAGTTCATTTACCTTTGCTTTCTTGGGTACAGGAACAATGGTGGCCATCTTAAAGCATGTGGGAACAGCAGACTGGGATAGGGAGAGATTGAATATGTCAAATAACACACCAGCCAGCTGATCTGTGCTTGCTCTGAGTATGAGGCTAGGATGCCGTCTGGGCCAGCAGCCTTGCGAGAGTTAACACGTTTAAATGTCTTACTCACTTCGGCCACGGAGAAGGGGAGGGAGGGCCCGCAGTCCTTGGTAGTGGCACGCGCCAATCGCACTGTATTATCCTCAAAGCGGGCAAAAAATGTGTTTTGTTTATTTGGAAGCAAGATGTTGGTTTCCGTGACGTGGCTGGTTTTCTTTTTGTAGTCCATGATTGTCTGTAGACCCTGCCACATATGTCTCATGTCTGAGCCGTGAATTGCGACTCCACTTTGTCCGTGTACTGACATTTTGCTTGTTTGAATGCCTTTCGGAGGGAATAACTACACTGTTTGTATTCGTCCATATTCCCAGTCACCTTTCCATGGTTAAATGCGGTGGTTCGCGCTTTCAGTTTTGCGCGAATGCTGCCATCGATCCACAGTTTCTGGTTAGGGTAGGTTTTAATAGTTACAGTGTGTACAACATCTCCAATGCACTTCCTTATAAACTCACTCACAAAATCAGCGTAAATCGATATTATTCTCTGAGGCTGCCCGGAACATTTCCCAGTGAAAATAATTTTGAAGCGTGGATTCCGATTGGTCAGACGAGCGTTGAATAGTTCTCGTCACGGGTACATCCTGTTTGAGTTTCTGCCTATAGGACAATAGGACCAAAATGGAGTTGTGGTCAGATTTGCCAAAGGGAGGGCATCGCTGAAGTTAGAGTAGCAGTGATCTGGTGTATTGCCTGCACCAGTGCTACAATTAATATGCTGATAGAATTTCGGTAGCCTTGTTCTCAAATTTGATTTGTTAAAATCCCCAGCTACAATAAATGCATCCTCTATGGTTTGCATAGAGTCCAGTAAAGTTCCTTGAGGGCCCTCGTTGTACCGGCTTGAGAGGGGATATACACAGCTGTGACAATAACCAACGAGAATTCTCTTGGCAGATAATATGTTCGACATTTGATTGTGAAGAATTCTAGGTCAGGTGAACAAAAGAACTTGAGTTCTTGTATATTGTTTACAATTACACAATGAGTCGTTAATCGTGAAGCATACACCCCCGCCCTTCTTCTTTCCAGAGAGATGTTTATTTCTGTTGGCACATCACATAAGGATTCCCGGTGGCTGTACCAACTCCGACAACATATCCCTTCTGTGAAACAGAGAATGTTGCCCTAATTTCGTCTACCTTGTTATCTAGAGACTGGACATTGGCAAGTAATATACTTGGAAGCGGTGGGTGGTGTGCACGCCTACGAAGTCTGACCAGGAGGCCGCTCCGTCTACCTCTTCTGTAGCGACGTTGTTTTAGGTCAGCCTCTGGAATCAGATCCAAAGCCCTGGGTGGTGGTGCGAACAAAGGATCCGCTTCAAAAAGTCGTCTTCCTGTTCGTAATGTTGGTAAATTGACTTCGCTCTGATATCCAATAGTTCTTCGCGGCTGTATGTAATAACACTCAAGATTTTCTGGGCTAACAATGTAAGAAACAATACATGAAAAAAAACAAAGTACTGCATAGTTTCCTAAGGACTTGAAGCGAGGCGACCATCTCTGCCGGCGTCATCACTACTCTCAACGAGTGGCTGATTTAGTTAATTAATGGTGTCCATACTTGGTTAATTGTGTTGACACTACTGAGTGCTTTTTTGTGTGTGTGTATGTGTGTGTGTGTGTTTGTGTTTGCGTACGTGTGTGACTGTTTATATGCATTTACAGCTTAGTGGGTCTGTATCGTGTGTGTGCGTGCATGCTTGTGCGTGTGTTTATGTCTGAGCCCTTGAGAGAGATGGCGCTGGTGGAGGGGGTTACCGGGTGAGGAGGCTAAAGGGAAAAAGGGGGATGAAATTAAAGAATACAGAGCCGTCTGTCCGCCACAGAAGAAAGCATCTGCCATTTCTTGATGAATCACAGCTGACCTTAATCTGCTTACCCTGACATCACCAAGACAGCACCATCACTTCCCCTCTCTCTCTTTCTCACTCTCTCTTCCTCAATTCAATTCAAGGGCTTTGTTGGAATGGGAAACATATGTTTACGTTGCCAAAGCAAATGAAATAGATAATAAACAAAAGTGAAATAAACACAAAGGTTCCAAAGGACTAGAGACATTTTAGATGTCATATTATAGCATTTAAAATGTCTCTATTCCTTCGGAACTGTCCCTCCTTCCTTCCCTCCCTCCCTCCCCTTTCCCTATCTCTCTCTCTTGTGCTATCTCGCAATCTTTCTCTATCTCTCTGAACGCCCTCCCACCCCTCCTTTTCTCAATTTGTCTCTCTCTCTCTGTATGATTATGCTATAATGTATTCTGTGTGATGTAGTCATCATCATTGCGGCTGGGAACAGGGGAGACGCTCAAGCTAGCCCGTCACCTCCAGAACTCTCATATGAGAATGAATGGCCTTCATATGCTCTCTCCCCAGCCCTGGCTAGTTACCATTTACACACCACGAGGAGACCTTGGAGTTACAGAGTGCAGACTAACTATGAGTCTTTTTTATTTCATATCCGGTATTTGCATAGAATCCCTTTGATTGGAAACCAGATGGAAACATACCAGTCAAACCGTAATAAAGAATCCAAAGCTTTCAACGAGGGATTCCTATCAGTGATTGTTTAACATGACACTCTGTCGTGACAATCATATGGTGGTCTTCTATCTGAATGAGTGTTGCCTGACTGCATCAAATACCCACTATTCCCCATGTCTTCCTGGAACATCCTCCAGCCAACTCACATTGCGCCAACAAGGCATGACTCGGATTGCAGTCCTCAGCTCGTCGCCTCATTCAAAACTAAACACCCCATCCTCTCTCTCTCTCTACTCTTACAGTAGGCTGTCCTCTCAAAGCTCATTGGAGAAGGAGGTCCAGGGGAGGGACCTTGGATCCTCTCCTCCAATGTGCTTTGATACAAATTGAGGAAAAAAGGACTGGGGAAGCAAGGATTTGACAGTTAGTTATGTTTTCGGACTCAGCCCTTGTTATCACAGCAACAGATGGTGGTTTGATTTCTGAGCGGATGTTCCAATTGACTTCCCTCTCCATGGCCCTCAGCTCCGTATCGCATTTCAATTAACGTGGGATTTGGGAGAGCTTCAAACGAGCGTCTCCCCAATCAATCCTGATAACTCATTAAGAATGCTCAAGCCCACGCAGAGCTAGGCCATTGATTTGTCAGGAGAGGCTGGATGGTGTGATTATTGGATGGGTCCGTATGTGTGCGCGCCGCGCCCTATGTGTGTTGTGTGTGTTTGCCCCTGAGTAACTTTCAGAGGATGCAGGGAGATGAATGTCGGTCAGTTTGGCCTTCCTCTGACATCTTTGTGTGAGCGAGAGAGTGGGTGTGATTGAGTGTGTGTGTGTGTGTGTATTCCTCTGTCGTAGGATAGCCAGTAGAATGATCTGGTCATTGACACTGTGTTGACCGAGGAGCAGCCTGTTTGATTCAATGATGTGTGTTGTTGAGGATCTGTGAAAGTGTCATTGACTCACCTTGAACCCACACACTCTTCAACATATGACCTTAGTCTTTGTCCATCACACTGTAGACGACTTCTCTGAAGAGCAGGGCCATTGACACCACATCTCAATTATTCTGTAAATCAGGAGGAAGGCTTTCATCCATCTTTTCTCTCTTCCCACATAAGTAATTGATACTACATCGTTAGTAGTCCTCAGGGCCCACTAATGAACACATTACTGGTCCTCAGTGTAACTTTAATCTCTAGAGATCACTAGTTTTATTACAGGGCTGTCTGTAAATATCCTCTGACCACATACTTACACACACACACATACACAAACACGCACGCACACGCACGCACGCACACACACACACACACACACACACACACACACACACACACACACACACACACATGCACACATGCACGAAGACACAAAATATATATATATATATATATATATATATATATATATATATATATATATATATATATATATATGTATGTGTGTGTGTGTGTGTGTGTGTGTGTGTGTGTGTGCGTGCGCACATGCACATTTCATCCGTAGGGAGTTGGTGGGCTGTGTTAGGGAGATTACAGACTTCCTGTGTAAGAATTTCCCATTGATCCCAGTGCTCAGAACACTGCTAGTGGTAGAGAAGAAGAGCCTACACATTACCAATCAATTAACATATGTGAGACACTGATTGCAGTGCGTGTGTGTGCATGTGAGTGCGTGTGCATATGCGTGTGCACCGTTATGCAAAACTAGACACAGATATGCAAAACCATTCACACTGCACTCTCGTACACATCTATCTAATTGTTTAGATGCGTATGAGAGTGCATTGTGAATGGTTTTGAATATCTGTGTCTAGTTTTGCATGTGGATTTTTTTCTTAATGACTTTGTGTTGGTGACAATGAACATGTGTTAATCCCTCAGAGTTAATGCATAGAGACAGTAGCTAAATCCATGAGATAAGTGAGATCATTAGTGGTGATGGAGGTGACTGTAAAAATAGCAGTGCTTTATTAACACATTATTACCAGGGATTTGACTAGTATCTTTGAATGGGATCAAGTAGCCTATGCCGACCTGACAGAATGATATCATGATGAGTTGTATCAATCCAGTGGGCATTTTGTTTTGAAAGCTTTGCAATTAAATGAGTGCTACAGAAGTCCTATATATATATATATATATATATATGTATAAAATTATGACTCTCATGCTGTCTCTGATTCTTAGATGATTCTGTTTTCACTGAATACTAACAGTCTGTTCGACTAATGATAGAGAGAGAGGGGAAAGAGAGGGACAAGGGATCGAGGGAATAGGGAAAGAAAGAGGGAAGGATGCAGCGAGAGGGGAAGAGAGAACATCTGCACTCCTTCAGCTCCTCCAAAGAAATGGGTATGATGCATAACACACAAACACACACACGCATACACACTCACACACACACACACTCTCATACTCCTCACAGGGGGATGCCACTTGCGCCTTTGACGCGCTCTGTCTCGTTAGCACTGATTAGCCCAATCATGTACTACATTCATCCACAGCCAACTACACTACCCACAATTCCCTCTGGAATCCACAGGCCGTCTCAACCAATCAGAGCCTGAGATGCTGGGACTGGGACTAGGCCTACTATAGTCCACCAATCACATCTTATCAGCCTGAGTGGCACATTGTTTTGTAACAACTGATTATAATTGTGAGAGACATGGTACCGACAGACATGGAAGCTCTGCTCCTCTGCAACTTTGCATTATTTAGTTTTTTTGTGTGTCATTTCTTACATTATTAGCCCAGAATGTTTTTTTGTGTTATTACATACAGGCAGAAAGAACTTTTGGATATCAGAGAGGCGGTAACTCACCAGCATTACGACCAGGAATACGACTTTCCCCAATTGGATCCTTTGTTCGTACCCCCCAGGGAAATTGATCTTATCCCAGAGGCTGCTCCAAGATGCCGCTGGTGGAGAAGAGGTATTCGGAGTGGACTTCTAGTCCGACTCGAGCGGTGTGCACACCATCCACCGCTTCCAAGTATATTACTCGCTAATGTTCAGTCTCTGGACAATAAAGTAAGGCGAGGATCTCCTTCCAGAGAGACGTAATGGCTATCTCGAGATATACTGTCCCCGTCCATACAGCCATCTGGGTTCTCAGTACATTGCACAGACAGGCGTAAAGAACTCTCCGGTAAGAAGAAAGACGGTGGTGTATGTTTCATGATTAACTACTCATGGTGTGATTGTGATAACATACATAAACGCAAGTCCTTTTGTTCAACCGACCTAGAATACCTCACAGTAAAATGTTGACCGTATAATACCTCCCAGGAGAATTCTCTTCAGTTTTAGTCACAGCCGTGTATATTCCCCCTCAAGCCTATACCACGATGGCCCTGAAGGAATGACACGGGACTTTATGCAACTGGAAACCACATAGCCTGAGGCCGCATTTAGTGTAGCTGGGGATTTGAACAAAGCAAATTTGTGGAAAACGTTACCGAAGTTCTATCAATCGCAATTCAACGGCTCAGACATGAGACGTATGTGGCAGGGTCTACAGACAATCACGGATTATAAATAGAAAACCAACCATGTCGCGGACATTGCTCGTCCAAATATTTATATATTCTTAATTCCATTCCTTTAGATGTGTGTGTATTGTTGTGAAATTGTTAGATATTATTTGTTAGATATTACTGCATTGTTGGAGCTAGAAACACAAACATTTCGCTACATCTGCAATAACATCTGCTAAACACGTGTATGTGTCCAATAAAATTTGATTTGATTTTTATTTGTAAGTGTGAGGTCAATCAAAGTCGATTTCTTAGGGTCCTTTAAGTTTGGACGAGTAGGCTTTGTAACCAGCTGGGTCAAATTTAGATTAGTACAAAAATCCTTTAAACAGTCAGCATCCTGCGTCAACACATCTGGGGTAGTAAAAATGGCAATTAAATCAGTGAGGTCGTTCTTGGCGGAGGGTGGATGATAGATTCCTATAACTGGTATTGTTGAGTTTGAGCCCAACTGAAGACTCAATTCAAATTGTTTAGGACTGGAGGTAGCCTTTAACAGAGACACAGGAAGACGATTATTTGTGTAAATAGCAACACCACCACCTTTGCCTTTCCTATCAGCCCTAAACACATTGTAACCATCCATATTAACCTCAGAGTCCAGGGTTTTATCAGTTAACCAGGTTTTAGATTTAAAAAATATGTATCACGGTCTGCCTTAGAGGCCCAGATCTTGACATGATCTATTTTAGGTAATAAACTACAGATCTACAGATGTAAAAATGTCAAACATTTTCTGCATTTAAAATCACACAGAGTTTCAATGCGTCAGATTGCTTTTGCGATTTCAGCACAACAGTAGACTCAACGATTGGAATATACCTAGTAGGAAAAGAAAACAAAGTAGGAGTGGTAAGGACCAACGCTGGAGCCGAGAAGCAGGTACGGGGAGTTGACATTTAATTAGAAATAGACAGAACAAGACAGGAGCGGCGTCAGCACACGGGTACACAAGGTCAAATGACAAGTAATGCAGCGGCGGAGGAACAGAGATGGGGAACTGTCAAAGATATAGGGGAGGTAATAAACATTGAGTCCAGGTGAGGTCCAATAATACGCTGATGCGCGTGACGGGGAAAGGCAGGTGTGTGTAATGATGGTGGAAGGAGTGCGTAATGCTGGGGAGCCTGGCGCCTTCGCGCTCCAGGGAGGGAGAGTGGGAGCAGGCGTGACAGGAATAGCAATTACATTTCTCCGGTTAGCAGCATTAGACATGTCCCCACTTTCAGATACGACATGTGGAACTCTCACAATGACCAAAGAGGAGATGGTGAAAACTGACTTACATGTAATGCTAATATTGTCCTCACATCAATTTAGTTGACCAAGAACCTTTCCCATGTTTGATGACAATAGCCAGGAGCCATTTTCACCTAGGTGAATTCTGTCTTCCACAAAGTAGCCAGGCCTATTCCAGGAGTCAAAATTGTCGACGAAGGACATGCATTAACCACTGCTGAAGAAACTAGAGATGGCTAACACAAATGGAATTGGGCCCGAGACAATTATATGTTCTGCTCATTTCTGAGCATTCTCCAAGAGCTGTAAGAAATGGTCTCTTAGCTTTACAGAACTCACATGCATAATATCATTAGACCCAATATGCAACACAACTGTTTTCAGAGCAGGAATCTGTTTCTTGATGGTGGGCATGACTTCTGATAAATCCAATACCCTAGCAACCCCAGCAAAACAAAGTGTACGGGTATTTCGGACTTCCACCAATCTAACCACGGAGCTTCCCATAATAGTGGTTGATGGCTGTTGTCCATTTTGAGCCGGAGCCCTCAGCCCAACCCTAGCCCCACCAGGGGCTCCTCTAACTTAACCCCCCACAAATGACAGGAATAGCAGAGCCCCCCGTAGACCCCGGTGAAGCGTGAAGCTCGTCCTAATATTTATATATTTCTTAATTCCATTCTTTTACTTTTAAATGTGTGTGTATTGTTATAAATTGTTAGATTCTACTGCACTGTTGGAACTAGGAACACAAGCATTTTGTTACATCTGCTAAATGTGTGTATGTGACCAATAACATTTGATTTGATCGGATATGAATGGTAGAAGCTTCTTACGGCACAATACATCTTCTTGTGGGAATTAGCCTTGGTACTGAACAGTGAAAATACATGATAATTTTCATCAGATGTTACACTATACTGTACACGCACCATGGTGTATGAAATATACCACGGCTGGTTTTAATTCAAAGACACCATTATGTATGACCACACACACACACACACACACACACACACACACACACACACACACACACACACACACACACACACACACACACACATTCTCTCAGGAGCCTACGGGAGCAGCTGTGGACCTGACAAGTTGTCTCACCTAATTTCTCTAAGGTCTGTTGTGTGACCGTCTCTTCCCCCACCGCCCCACTCCTCAACACTTTATTACTACACATTAACACACCATATGTGGAATAATTGAGCGTAATAAATTGCGTTGTCTGTCTCCATCTCTAAGATAGGGTAGGGGGTGGGCGGGGGTTGTTTACCTTGTACATGGGTGAGTGTGTCACTGATCCAAGGAGATGGCAGGGTGGATGATGGGGGAAGGGACGAGGGCTTATTTGATATGACAGCAAAGGAATAGGATGCATTTCCATGCTTCTCTCCCCTTCACTACTCCATTCCGCCCTTTCATGCACTTATCTCCGGATCCGCATTCCCCTTGTTTTCCATAATTGACTTGACAGGAGTGTTCAGAACCATACCAACCCCGCATATAATTTGGACAATTACAGTTCACGTGTTTGTTTATTAGCAATTTCAAACCCACTGTGCTGGGTTTATAAATTATATTTATAATTCTCTCACGTTTTAACCCCTAATCGTCCTCTATACTTCCATACAAGCCTTTTAAATCGATTTTGGAATTTTCATTTATGATCTGGGAACCGCCCTTCTCTAATGATTGCCAAGTTAATCTAGCCATTACAGCTGCAATTTGGATGATTTTTTTGTCATTGATAGTAGTAAGTCAGTTGACCTTGAGTCTGTCTGTGGGAAAAGTGGGGGGTTTGGCAGGGTGGGTTTCCCTCGGGAAATGGTCTGGATAATCAGTCCTGTTTACTGGAATCATTCAATCTGGCAACCCCGACCAAGAATAATCTCTCATTGTACTGATCATTATTAGTTTATTTATTTATTAGTCAGCTGCTGGTGGGTCAACTGTGTATGTGTGTGTGTGTGTGTGTGTGTGTGTGCGTGTGTGTGAGATCCTAGATGGAGTGTGTGTGTGTAACAGCTGAAGACAGTCTGAGCACCAGAGACTTGACATTTAGAGACCGGAGGAGATGAGATGTTGCAGAGACAGAGTTCACCACCTAACATCATCACCAGCACCCTTCTGAGATAATGATGTCATCCCTGGCATTTAGACTAAGAATATCGAGTGAGATTAGACTCATAATCATTGCAAATTATACAACATAACTGTTCTATACATTTACAATAATCTAATCTCACTCCATAAAAGGACTTCCTACTCTGCTCTATGAATATAGCGGTACTATACTGTAGCCAGGTCACACCAGATCCACTGCGGTATTAGACGTTTTTCCAGGTCCCCAGGACTTCGGGAGATGTCTTGTGCATGAAATGTCAATATCATCCACTAGGTGCAATGCGAGTGCTTGTTACCATCTAGTAGACACTCGTTAGGGCATTGTGGATTGGGATAGAGGAAGGGCTTATACCGCGAGCTACGACTCAGAAAATTGCGGGTTAAAATTCTGTTTGAACCGTTTCAAAAACCTTGCTCCCCTGGACAAATCTTGTTGTATAATGACGCTTCACTTCATCAGTGACACAAGCTGTGGGGTTAGAACATACACAGAGGTGTGGATGTCCATTGATGTTCCACACAGGTGTGGGCACAGGCACACGGACGTGCGCACACACTTACTGTACAGTGTCAATTGTATTTTATGTCTGTGAGTGGGTGTGAGTTGGTGTGAGTGAGTGTGTGTGTGTGGGTGTGGGTGTGTGTGTGTGTGTGTGTGTGTGTGTGTGTGTGTGTGTGTGTGTGTGTGTGTGTGTGTGCGTGATTGTGTGTGTGCACACGTGCTGCGTGCATACTGGTGTGGCATCCATATTCATAGATGTGTGTCTAATACATATTTTCTATGCGTATATGGCTGCACATTTTTTGTGAACTTCTTCATGGTATGGAAATGCGTGTGTGAAAGTGTGAGCTTATGTGGCTTCAGGTGTACACTATCCTCGTCGCTGATGCTTGCACCTATCATTCAAATCCCTGCCGTAAACATAGCAATGTCGCTAGCACCTAGCGTTAGCATCCCGGTTGTAAACAGATAAATGTTACTAGCACCTAGCATTAGCATGCCTGTTGTTAAGGCCTTGATAGCATAGCACATCTGAGAGAGAGACAGATTGTGTGAAAGAGAGAAATAAGAGAATAAGAGAAAAGTTAGAGAGAGACAGACAGAGAAAGGGACAGGAGGAAATTGAAAAGGAAACATTTTCATTTTGAGTGCTGCTGTAAACAAGAAACTATCACTCAGTCCCTCGCTCTCCTTCCCTCTGTCTATCACTCTCTCTCTGAATCTCTCTCTCCCTTCCTCCTTCCTTCATTCCCTGTCTGTGAGAGAAGGCAGAGAGAAGGAAGGCAAAAAGGGGGAAGCTGGCATGGCAGAGGGCTTGGTGGGGCCAGCCACTGGCCCAAAGCTTAAAGGGTTTCATTATTTATTTCCCTCTGCTCCAAGGCCAGAGCCCCGATCCCAGTGACTGAACCTTTGAAGATTGGGGGCTTTGATGGGAATATAATTACGTTTTTGTGGTTGCTTCTGTCCCCTGTGCCTCACTTTCCTAGTTCCTAACCCTCTTCCCTCGCCTCTCGTCTTGTCTGTCTTTCACCCCTCTACCCTTTCCCCCTTTCCCTGTGGGTGTGTCAGTGCCCCTTTGTTGGTATGTGGGTAAAGTTATGGCACGCTGTCATTAGGAAAGGTAAAGTGGGTATGAAAACAGAGTACAGGATAGATCTGCTGCAAGATATCAGAGCAAGATAAACATACAACATGGGGAGGACAATGGCACACTCACATGAGGATTTCAGGACAATTGGGTACTTAAGAGAAATAGCACTTAAGGACTACATTGGGACACATCACCTTGCAGCAGCTCACAGCTGACCTAAGACAGTTAGGACCCATGGGCCATTACAAGTTATAAGTTATATATCAATAACAGTCACTAATTAATCATTACCTCACATCAATGATCATTCTGAACAGTCATAACCTTCTTGGTTCCGCAAGAACCCCAGCTTTGAGCATTATTCAGTACTACACAAATTGGTTTCATTATTTACTAGCTAACTAAATAATAACGACAAAGGTCCCTAGTAGACTGACAAGATATGATGGCTTATTACACAGAGATGGAGAAGGGGGTGGGAAAATAGACGGATAGAGGAAAAGGGACATTTATCATGGATAGATTTTAGGACTGTCCTCACATTAATCATATACCTTGCCCACGAACCGCCACTCATTTGGACTTAAAAAATAATGAATGTATTTACGTGTTGAATGCCGTTCGTTTGTCGTTTATCCCGGTCGGAACCAAGCCCTCTCGGAAAGTTGTTTCGGTTAGCCTTTCCTGTGGGCTACTTGTACATGCTCTAATTGTCAACCAGAGGTCACAATGTCCTTTTTTTTACCCAATTTCGTGGGTACAACCAAGCTGTTTCTGTGTTTCTTGACACAATGCACATCCAACCCGGAAGCCAGCCGCACCAATGTGTCGGAGGAAACACTGTACACCTGGCGACCTGGTCAGCGTGCACTGCGCCCGGCCCGCCACAGGAGTCGCTAGTGCACAATGAGACAAGGATATCCCTGCCGGCCAAACCGTCCCTAACCCGGACGACGCTGGACCAATTGTGTGTCGCCCCATGGGCCTTCTGGTCACGGCCGGCTGCGACAGAGCCTGGGCTCGAACCCAGAATCTCTGGTGGCACAACTAGCACTGTGATGCAGTGCCTTAGACCACTGCGCCCCCCGGGAGGCCAGATGTCCTTCTTCTTAGTTGTCTGGTCTCCAATGGGCTGTTTCCTAAGAACAGCTACTTAGCCATACCATTGATTTTCTGAGAGGGGAGTTTTCTTCTCCTCTTCCTCGGGTAGATAGTCAATGTTCCAAACCACTTTACACACGCAGCTGCAGACTGGCGGTGACTTGGTCTAGTCTGGTGAGTTTATCTTCTTCACCTCATGTTGAGGTTAAGTTGTAACCATTTCAATGTGTGGAACATGGTCTCACGTCTTTCTGATCTGATATGTTCATTCTTAGCCAGTCCTTATAAAAGGACAGTTCCATCACGCTGACAAGCTCTCTGACCTCACTCAGGGCATGGCTACTTAATGTGCAAAGGACATCAAAAACCATTATCTCATTAGACAACCAAAATACATTCATATCTTAACAGAAATACTGGCATCATTATTCATATTAATTTCACATCAGAGTGGATGAAAACTTGACAGTCAAAGGAGGTTTCCTTCCTAAGTTACAGTATTTGGTTCATACAGTTTTTAATAACATCACAAAAAGACAAACAATATGACATTAGTTTTCTACATCTACCCACTGACCATTTCCCACATTCCCCATGTAAGAATTATTGTTCCATTGTCCACTTTTGGACATTAGAGTTTTGTTGGCAAAAGTCTTCTGGAGACAAAGTTATTATTTTGGTTGATACTGAAGAGCCAAGAGAGAGTTCTCTCCTGCTTAATTTGTGAGGTCTCAAAACCCCCGCCGTTCTCTCCTCCCAGCCTTTGCTGGTGGGAGAGGGTCTGGTGATTGTCAGCCATTGCCAAGCTGATCTGACCCATTGTGATCCTCACGTGTAGTCATGACAACGTATTACTGTGTGTGTATGTGTGCCACCAAATCTGCATAGAATCCAACTTTAGAATCATGCATGCACACCAAGATTTATTGATAGCTAATTGGCTAATTGGCTCACTGGGTCAAGATGCCATGGGTCATGGTGCAACAGGCAGCAATGTTTAGTCCTCTCTGTGCATCCAGATGTTCCACAAACTCTCAAGCAACTCTCATACGTTCTGATGCCAGGTTAGTATGACCTACTGGGTGTTGAACCCTGTGCCTCCAAACATGAAGACTTTCTTAGAACCATTGAGTTAAATCCCAACTCTGGCAGCTAACACAAGTCTCCAGAGCTCAGACAAGGTTAATAATCACACAATTTTGTAGTTCACTGAACCACCTCTGCTACACTAACGTATCAGATAACCTTTGTGTGTTCCAACATCATAGCCTAATAGTGCCTAACAGCACTAATGATCAGCCAATGAGAAGTCCAGTCAATAGGACATTCAGTACAGAATTAACACAGGGTTAGTTTGACTAGCTGGAGCAGGTATTCCCACTGATACCACTCCACTGGTTACTGATTAATGACGTTAATAACGCTTATTCAATTCAATACTGATGACTTTAGGTGTTCCATATTGACATTTGAAGAGGGATTGGACGGCACCAGTTTTGCAATATGAAAATGAAATACCAGTTATTTGCCAAACCCAGCTAAATATTATAGAAATGTAGATGCAATCTCTACTGTACTGTAAATGCTAACCTGTGTAGATAATTGTGAATACATTGTGTTTATTTTCTGTATTTATGGTTTATTGTACCTGTGTCTTTGGCTAACAAGACAGACCCTTTAATAAAGCAATTAGAGTGAGATTTATTGAGAGAAACCGTGGCCAGCTGTCCAGCTTCACCCCTCATGTTTTCACTGAGCTGGCATTTATACTGCTAGCATTCTGTAAATCCAGCTCAGCTTTCTGGACTGGAGGTGCTGTTGGTGGGGAGGGGGCACGGGGGAAGGGGGGGGGGGTGCTGTATGTGTGTCCGTGTGCATGTGTATGTCTATCCTCCTGAGGTTTGCACTTGGCATCTTGTTGGTAGATTTGGTCATACTGCAGCTACTGCAACATATTAACATATTCATCTCACTCATGTACTGTTTAGGTCATTTAATGGTTAGCAAATGTCGATCTATGTTTATAAGCATAAAGTGTGCTACCCATTGAGTTGCCATTACCCCTGTAATGTGATATCTCAAAGTAGGAGTTTGAATCATGACGCTTTATTGACTTTGACAATATCACACAAAATGGAGGCTGCCAAACGACATTCATGATGATGTCAGCACGGGCTAACTGTTCATGGCACAAATGGTACACAAACAGTAGGTGATTTGTCTGGATGTTTGGAGGCTAAAAAAAATGCAGTTGACATTTTTATTATTGGTCACTAGTGTGTCTCGTCATTATGTTTTTTCTTTTCTGTGACTATGTGGGCGTACTGTTTGTGAAAGAACATGACACAAATGTCTGTAGTAGCTGTACAGACCACACAGTATTTGTGAGTCACATGGTGTGTGGCCAGAATAACCCAAATGTTCTATGCAAGGAACATATGTACTGTACCTTTCTATCACATCAATAAACCTACCTCAAGTTTAGCCCAAGGTCCATTGGAAAATGTTACCACATTATCAGGTGGAGGTTCTGGACCTTTTGACCTTTTCCAGAGTGTGAAAACAGGTAGTTGAAATATCCCCACCTATCTGCTGTGTCGTGGTGTATTACGGTAGAGTAATATCAGATATCAGTGTGTGATTAATGAGTTAAATTTGCTAGTGTGTGGTTGCGTTGTGGCAGGAGCAGGACCTTAACAAGTGGTAGCCATGTCGCTGTTCCCGCAGGCCCTGGCATGGACCCAAGCTGCCAGGCTAGACATGGGTTCTGGCACTGCCAGTCAGTCTCTTATTCGCACCACGTCTCGCTGTCTCGGTCTTTATTTTTCTTCTATGTACTCTCCCTTTCCATTCCTCTATGCTCTCTCTTTGTGTCTGCACGTTCTCCTCTTCATTGTTCAGGCCCTAGCACCAAATAGTTTTTGTTGAGTGGGCTCCAATGTTAAAGATCTCATGGATAGTCAGTACTTACATTACATCCATCTAGGAGCTATGCAGTTTAAAAACTTTTTTTTTTAGGGCCATTAAAGTATTCCATAAGTACTTTGAATCACACACTAATATTATTCATTTCTCCTCATTTTCTCTCTTTTTTCTGTTTCTGCAGGTGGAGCGAGAGATAGCCATTCTGAAGCTCATAGAGCACCCTCACGTTTTAAAGTTGCACGACGTCTACGAAAACAAGAAATATTTGTAAGTGTCCTTTCCAAAAACTATTTGGTTCACTGAAGCGCTGTAACAAATGTGCTTCCCTTAAACTGTTAAATTGCATATTTGGAGAAGCACCAATGCATAGCAACACGCTAGCAAACAAGCAAGGCAGGCTGAAAATCACTTGAGCAAACAAGAAATACAAGCTGAAAATCACTTGAGAAATGTATTTTCCAGGGCCATTCTAACACTGGCATGTAATGTTTCATTGGGTCTCCCTCAGTTTTAGCTGCCTATTCAGAAGCCTGTGGGTTTAATGTAGATCCATATGTTATCCTATGTATTAATCTTTCCTGTGTCCCTGCTCCAATGGCTCTGCTTAATGCACTATTCAATAATTGTTAAAGTCGCCAGCGACGACTGGTGTGGGAATTTGTTTCCCTAATATTCCGATGACACAGACGAATCGCCGACGCGGACGCAAAGTGTTTGCCTCGGATACATTTTCCCACTCACAAATCATGTGTGGATGTGTTCCTAATTTAACTAGCGTTGACAGGTCCCTTAATCTGCTAATAAATCAGGAAGTGTTGTGAGTGGGAGAGAGGGGGGTTGTGGGAATGTGGAGTATCCTGCTACAGTAGGGATACCACAGTAGGGATGTGTCTTCAGTGCTTTCTCACAGATCTAGCACAGTAGCTACCGCAGAATGTACCACAAGAGTTACCACATATACTCTCACAGTAGCAACCGCTGTAGATACAACTATAGAGGAGAGGAACTTCTATGGATCGAAGAGCAATGCTCCAAATGTTAGAAATACATATTAACACTTGAGGGTGCACTAAAAGCAGTGGTTTCAGGATCAACATGAATTAATGATTGGGTGTGCCCCATTAAATGACTAAAATGTCAATATAATGTAAATGTGTAGTCAGCTCGAGGCTAGCTGTTCCTGGCCTTTCACTACAAGCAGTCCTGGATCTTGTAAACTAACTTTGTAATACCTATCCAGAGACACATCAAATTCAATTGTATTCGTCACATGCGCCGAACACAGTGAAATGCTTACTTACAAGCCCTTAACCAACAATGCCGTTTTAAGAAAAATAAGTGTTGAGTAAAAAATAGATAAGTAAAAAATATCAAATAAAGAATTAAAGAGCAGCAGTAAAATAACAGTAGCGAGGCTGTATACAAGGGGTATGGGTACAGAGTCAATGTACGGGGCACAGCTGGTAAGAAGCCTTTTGGACCTAGACTTGGTGCTCCGGTATCGCTTGCCATGCTTGTAGCAGAGAGAACAGTCTATGACTAGGGTGGCTGGAGTCTTTGACAAATTTTAGGGCCTTCCTCTGACACCGCCTAGTATAGGTGTACTGGGCCATTCGATCTGCATCACTGCCTGGTATGGCAACTGCGGTCGGAGGCCGAGCAGTTGCCATACCAGGCAGTGATGCAACCAGTCAGAATGCTCTCGATGGTGCAGCTGTAATAATTTTTGAGGATCTGAGGACCCATGCCAAGTCTTTTCAGTCTCCTGAGGGGGAATAGGCTTTGTCGTGCCCTCTTCACAATTGGTGTGTTTGGACCATGATAGTTTGTTGGTGATGTGGACACCAAGGAACTTGAAGCTCTCAACCTTCTCCACTCCAGCCCCGTCGATGAGAATGGGGGCATGCTGGGTCCTCCTTTTCCTGTAGTCCACAATCATCTCCTTTGTCTTGATCACATTGAAGGAGAGGTTGTTATCCTGGCACCACACAGCCAGGTCTCTGACCTCCTCTCTATAGGCTGTCTCATCGTTGTCAGTGATCAGGCCTACTGTTGTTTTTGTGTCGTCTGCAAACTTAATGACGGTATTGGAGTCGTGCCTGGACACCTACTATAGAGATATGATGTAATATATATATAATATAAGGCTCTAGTCTGTGTATTTAACGTGTGTGGTTCCCTCCCTCCCCAGGTATCTGGTGCTAGAGCACGTGTCAGGCGGAGAGCTGTTTGACTACCTGGTCAAGAAGGGAAGGTTAACGCCCAAGGAGGCCAGGAAGTTCTTCAGACAGATCATCTCAGCTCTGGATTTCTGCCACAGTCACTCCATATGGCGAGTCATTAATCAATCAATCAATCAATCAAAATCAATCAGATGCATCATTTTTACATCAGCAGTTATCACAAAGTGATTTTTACAGTATCCCTGCCTAGACCTGCTCCTGACACTGGACTATTGGAAAGCGGAAACATTAGCGTCTCATCAAAGGAAATTATAGTTTAATGTGTATATTTTTATAGAGATTTCCTGGACAACATTCCTGGGAAATGCATAATTCCAGTCCTGTTAGACTGTCAGGTTTTCTTGTTTTCACCTCTGCTTGGTACTTGGGTAAATTATGTTTTTCTCTCTCTTTCCCTCTCCCTCACCCTTTCCTTCTCTCCCTCTCCCTCCCTCCCTCCCTCCTTCCCTCCTCCTCTCCACAGTCACAGAGATCTGAAGCCAGAGAACCTGTTGTTAGATGAGAAGAACAACATCAGAATAGCAGACTTTGGCATGGCGTCTCTGCAGGTCGGGGATAGTCTGCTGGAGACCAGCTGCGGGTGAGCCAACTGTGTGTGTGTGTGTGTGTGTGTGTGCTCGTGCGTGTGTGTGTGCGCGTGCGTAATGTATCATTCTTGTGTAATTTATAGGCTACATTGAGGTTTTTCTTTCATTATTTTAGGCGAATGAAGGGGGCAAAAAAAAGAGAAGGAAGGGGGCAGAAAAGTAATGTTTGGGAAAGATTTGGTGAAATGGTATAAGAGGATGAGATCAGAGTGTGATGATTGTTAAGACTACACAAATTCGACAGTCACAAAACGGGGACTTCAAATAGGCCTGTGGCACGTCAAGGGAACTGTAGCCTGCTATCATGAGTTAAATGGAAACTGAAATCTGGACATGACTACAGCTCTTTAACCTCTCACATAGCCTTGATATTAACTCCTGCAGAATTAGGGATTTCTTGCAGTAAAATGATAGGCTGCATCAAATTTAGGCAACATTTTGACTCGTGAACAGGAGTGGAGAAATACTGTACAGTGGTTCTTCCTTTAAAAGTTGCATCATACTGCAGCACACTTTGCGGGCTGCAGAATTCTATCACCATACCCAAACCGGGCACGTGCGTGAGCAAATTCATTTTGTCCCCCACACCAAACGCGATCACGACACGCAGTTTGAAATATCAAAAGAAACTCTGAACCAATTATATTTATTTGAGGACAGGTCGAAAAGCATTAAACATTTATGGAAATTTAGCTAGCTTGCAGTTGCTAGCTAATTTGTCCTAGTTAA
The DNA here is from genome assembly GCF_045791955.1 of Oncorhynchus clarkii lewisi. NCBI lineage: Eukaryota > Metazoa > Chordata > Actinopteri > Salmoniformes > Salmonidae > Oncorhynchus > Oncorhynchus clarkii. The sequence goes on from NC_092172.1 coordinate 5,248,508, forward strand.
CTAGCTTGCCGTTGCTAGCTAATTTGTCTTGGGATATAAACACTGAGTTGTTATTTTACCTGAAATGCACAAGGTCTTCTACTCCGACAATTAATCCACACATAAACCGGTCAACCGAATCATTTCTAGTCATCTCTCCTTCCAGGCTTTTTCTTCTTTGGATTTTATATAGCAATTGGCATCTAACTTTCATAATAAAAGGTGTTTTACCATGACCGACCGACCGAAGTTCATCTTTCAATCACAAGCGTGGGTATAACCAATGAGCAGATGGCACGTGGGAATCTGCTTCTATAAGCCAATGAGGAGATAAGAGAGGCAGGACTTGCACCGCGTTCAGCATCACAAATAGAACGGACTTCTATTGTAACGCCTGGCAACGCAGATGCTTGTTGGTGCACGGGAGGAGTGTGGGTGCTATGATTGAATAACATGTACTGTATGTGTACATTTATTTTGCAGTGCTCGTGCACGCTACACGAGCAGTGTGGTCAGCATGTATGGCACGTTATTTAATTGTCAGCCACTGTTGCCATTAATGCTATTTAGTGGTAGTTTGACCACCAGAGGGCATCTTTGAGAAGCATTTGATAGTCTTAAATATTAACTGTACTAGAGAATTTGTAACCTTTTTTGTAAGAACGTAGTTTATGGGATTGGTTTTAAGAAATGTAGCTTAACTAATTTGAATAATATTATGGTGGTTCTATTCCAAGAAAAACCCTCAGAAAATATGGCGCTGTTCAACGTGACGGTCGGGAATAGGTTACAGTACTAAGAACATAACATTTCCACACCCTAATTGTAGTCTAACCAATATCTAAATGGAGATTCAGTGAAAATAAAAATCTCATTGATTTATCAAGACCAGCCCCCATGCTTGTCTCAGAGCAGTGTGAAATGGTGCTGAAATAGTTGACCATACGCGGGCTATTGCTTCAAATCCTATTGCTTAATTACATTTAGAGGATTGGAGGATTATAAATGAATATTTAAGGGACATTCGTTAGGGCAAATCTGATCTGTGAGAATATCTAAAGAGGCTTTTATATAATACCAAATTAATTAATAATGATAACAATAATCGCTTTGTTTAAAAAAATAATGATATTTTGGAGATTATTTTGTTTTCAAATAACCTATAAAGTGAGCAAGAAAAAGGCCATTCTTGAACAGGGGGTGAGAGATACTAATTTGTAAATAAAGACCGTTTTATTTATTTCTGTTTTTAGAGAATCCAAAAGACCACCGCTGCCTCATGGGTCCTTGGTCGCGGCCGGCACGGGTGTCAAAACGGCATCTGTAGCAACGCAGTTTTATTTTCTGCCTCTTGGGAGGATGTCAATGCACAGTTAGATAGCACCTCTATATACAATAGGCTGTCTTTATCAGCATTCTAAAAGCTGATAGTATTTCAACCACATAAAATATGCATCCATGCAGAACTCAAATTTGATCAGAAACATGTTGGGTCATTTTCACATCTATTTTACAACTGGTCCAACTGATGTCAGTCATTTGGACATTTTGCATAGAAAATCATTCCTTAAAAAAAATGGTATTGCATTGTCTCCTCGGTCCCTAAATGTCTTTGCTCTGCGAAAGAAGCAGAGATAACAGAGAACATTACCGATGTCAACTAGATTGAAGCATTCATTCTATCGATTTATGACTTTATTCTGGTGAGCAAGGGTTTCTTTAGTCTTTTAGGGCAACATATAATGGCAGAAGGGAAGCTGCATGTATACAATTATAGACGAGTTGACTAACAAATAGCCTACCAAAATGTCAGAAACATATCTAAATCAGGCAAAAGAAATCCTGCACCCCATGTCAAAAAATCATTTTGTTGTTTCTGACTGTAGCCTACAACTTGACCCTCACACCACTAGTGTTTGTGTGCGTGTCCAATCCCTAGATAGTCCTAAAGTCGTGTGTGTATAACAGCATCCTTGTGTTTGTTTGCACCTGCGTCGTGTGTGTGTCCGTGTGTGTGTGTGTCCGTGTGTCTGTGTGTGTGTGTGTGTGTGTGTGTGTGTGTGTGTGTGTGTGTGCATGGTCAGTAAGATCTTCAGCCCAGATAACCAGGACCAGTATAGCCTACCCTGCATCTTTACAGATTAGCCAATGTAGCAATGCTAAATCACTGTCCATCATCATCTGGAAGACTGACAGTGTGGCCCAGCACAATGTGACAGAGGAGATAAGAGCAGGAAATTGGCATTACAGGCTAACATGCTAACCCAGGTGAACTCTGCCGAGGGCTTAGCTTTTTGTCAACATTTCATACACACAAACACAACTAGGCCATGACTCAACACAAATAAACAGACAAAAAACAATTTTTAAAAAACTTGTCTGCTTTGTTTTCTCAGGCAAAGTCTTGCATCTGACAAGCACGTTGGGCACTGTGTGACTTTGTGTTCCAAGGTGTCCTTTTAAAGACACTGAATTCAGGCGATGGCCATGTCACGTCTCTGACCTTAAGGCCCAATTTGTGGTTGTATAATTATGCCTTTTTCGTTTCTTGTGCCCTGTTGTCACAGTGACTCATGCATATTTTTTTGTAGGGTCACATGGGTCCAAATGGAAGGGTAGTTGCAAGGGTTGGAACTTTACTCTCAAATCACTGCACATACACAGGTAACTGCCAAAATACAGGAAACGCCAAAAGTATTGTCTTAATGGGGCGTTGGGCCACCACCAGCCAGTACTTCAATGCACCTTGGTATAGATGCTACAAGTGTCTAGGAACTCTATTGGAGGGATGCGACACCATTCCTCCACGAAAAATTCCATAATTTCATATTTTGTAGATGGTGGTGGAAAATGCTGTCTCAGGCGCCGCTCCAGAATCTCCCATAAGCGTTCAATTGGGTTGAGATCTGGTGACTAATGCAGTATATGGTTTACATCGTTTTCATGCTCATCTACTCGTGCCCTACTTTTCCTAAATCATCTGCTTTCAATGGACAGATGGCGCAGTGGTCTAAGCAGAGAGCTCCTGCTCCATAGACCGTGGGTTCAATCTCAGCTCCTAGCATTCTTTTGTGGGTAGCAGGTAGCCCAACGGTTAGAGTGTTGGGCCATTAACCAAAATGTCGCTAGTTCGATTCCCGGGTGGACACATCGACAGTCTGCCGATCTACCCTTGAGCAAGCCACATAGCCTTATTTGCTCCAGGGTCGCTGCTGATAATAGCTGACCCTGGCCATGACCCCATTCTCCTGAAAAGTTTTACAAATCAGACCCTAGGCAACACAGTGACTAGGGTCTGGTTTCAATCATGGACTCTTTTGGCATACAGGAACTATATCACTGCCATATGCTACTACTCTATCTGCTTCAGTTCCTCTATGCCAAAATAGTCCATCATTGAAACCAGACCCTAGTCACTGTGTTGCCTAGTGTTGGGTCTTCAAGACGACCATCTGAGGGTGCCTCAGGGGGAGTTGGGATAAGCAACAAAAAAAAACATTTCTAATTAACACTTGTGCATGTGTAAGGTAGGACAAATATAAGTATCCACTAAATTATTATTAATTATTTATTATATACTTTGTATCTCTCATTTTCTCAAGTGTTTCCATTGTTTTGGCAGTTACCGGTACAGTTTATAATTAGCTGAATATAGAAATAAAGATTGCATACCCTAAAAGGTGGCATGATGACAATGGAAACATCTAAACTTTTATCCTTGCTTCATAGACGTATAATATCACTCTCACAGAGTGATAGATCCTTCTCTTCTTTGCCCTCAGACCAACGTTCATAAACATATGATGAAATATTATCTTTATCAGATAAAATGACTGTACTTTACATGGACAAATTGAGGAATCCTTCATTTAACGTACCTAATGTAAAAAACATTGAGCATTAAATATCGTTTAGAGACAACTAAGGACAAGTTGCCATAAACAATGTGTTAAAAAAAAGTGTTGGTTTATAATTATTTTTGGGTTTGCGTGCTCTGACAGTGCTCTGTTTGACTTGGGCAAATTGACTGGTTTTGCATATATTACCATAATTCAATTTGACTGGCAATCAGGAAGCTCGTGTTTACAGGATGTACATGTGTGTGTGTCTCCTTGCGTGTGTGTTGCGTTGAGGAGAAGGCAGACACACGGAAACACTCTTGTCAGTGTGTCAAAGTAACTGTGTCTTTATTTAATGAATAACACAGTACACAGAACACAAACGGACCAGATACTTAATACACACACTGCTTGCACGCGTAATAGAAATGCAGGAGTATGTAATGTTAGATGTTAAGATTGATGAGAGGAATTGAAGGACAAGGAGGGAGTGTACATCCAGTGTTAATCACACAACCATGTGTTGATACTGTAACAATCACACCACTGTCGTACCTCGTCTAAAGGATGAGGTAATATTCCTATTCATGAATGATCTTCCTACTAACTAAGAATGCAAAACGCAAATATACAGTAAAGTATGTTCAAATCACAGGGTATGTTCAAAACACAGTTATTTAAGTCGCATGACAATTACATTATGCCAAAGTGCATAGGTCCTGCATAGAATTCAGTACACTCAGTAGAGTTTCGGTTCATCTTTTACACAATGTATGCTCAGCACAGCGTGTGCACATAATCAAAGCACAAGACTGTGGCTGAGATGCATTTGGGCAGTCCAAAAAATCTATTTAGTTCAGTAGCTGACTAAACAATGAACTTATCTGAACTTCTGAACTTATCATAGTGCATTTCTATTTGTATTCATTAGGTCAGCAGCATTCTTCATGGAGTCCCAACACATTAAGTCACTTACGTTACACATAAAACAAAAGGCATCATATAACATCATTACACCACTACATATCTTCAATAGAACATGTATTATACCACCATACAACAATATTACAATGTATATGTGTGTAGAGTGCGTGTGCTAGCACATGTGTGCATATGCGTGTGTCTGTACCTGTGTGTGTGTCTCTCTTCACAGTCCCCACTGTTCCATAAGATGTTTTTTTAATCTGGTTAAGTGTGTGCTTCTGCTAATAGAGCTGATACAATAGGTGGTACAGTTGAAGTTGGAAGTTTACATACACCTTAGACAAATGCATTTAAAATCAGTTTTTCACAATTCCTGATATTTAATCCTAGTAAAAATGTCCTGCCGTAGGTCAGTTAGGATCACCACTTTCTTTTAAGAATGTGAAATGTCAGAATAATAGTAGAGAGAATGATTTATTTCAGCTTTTTATTTCTTTCATCACATTCCCAGTGGGTCAGATGTTTACATACACTCAATTTGTATTTGGTAGCATTGCCTTTAAATTGTTTAACTTGGATCAATCATTTCGGGTTGCCTTCCACAAGCTTCCCAAAATATGTTGGGTGAATTTTGGCCCATTCCTCCTCTCAGAGCTGGTGTTACTGAGTCAGGTTTGTAGGCCTCCTTGTACACGCTTTTTCAGTTCTGCCCACAAATCTTCTATGGGATTGAGATCAGGGCTTGGTGATGGCCACTCCAATACCTTGACTTTGTTGTTCTTAAGCTATTTTACCACAACTTTGGAAGTTTGCTTGAGGTCATTGTCCATTTGGAAGACCCATTTGCGACCAAGCTTTAACTTCCTGACTGATGTCTTGAGATGTTGCTTCAATATATCCACATAATTTTCCTTCCTCGTGACGTCATCTATTTTGTAAAGTGCATCAGTCCCTCATGCAGCAAGCACCCCCACAACATGATGCTGCCACCCCCGTGCTTCACGGTTGGGATGGTGTTCTTCGGCTTGCAAGCTTCCCCTTTTTTCCTCCAAACATAACGATGGTCATTATGGCCAAACAGTTTTATTTTTGTTTCATCAGACCAGAGGACATTTTTCCAAAAAGTACGATCTTTGTATCCATGTGCAGTTGCAAACCATCGTCTTGCTTCTTTATGGTGGTTTTGGAGCAGTGGCTTCTTCATTGCTGAGTGGCCTTTCAGGCTGTTTCGATATAGGACTCGTTTTACTGTGGATATAGATATCTTTGTATCTATTTCCTCCAGCATCTTCACAATGTCCTTTGCTGTTGTTCTGGGATTGATTTGCACTTTCCGCACCAATGTACATTCATTTCTAGGAGACAACGCGTCTCCTTCCTGAGCGTTATGACAGCTGTGTGGTCCCATGGTGTTTAAACTTGTGTACTATTGTTTGTACAGATGAACGTGGTACCTTCAGGCATTTGGAAATTGCTCCCAAGGATGAACTTGACTTGTGGAGGTGTACCATGTTTTTCTGAGGTCTTGGCTGATTTCTTTTGATTTTCCCATGATGTCAAGCAAAGAGGCACTGAGTTTGGAAGTAGGCCTTGAAATACATCCACAGGTACACCTCCAATTGACTCAAATTATGTAAATTAGCGTATCAGAAGCTTCTAAAGCCACGACCAAATTTTCTGGAATTTTCCAAGCTGTTTAAAACCACAGTCAACTTGGTGTATGTAAACTTCTGACCGACTGGAATTGTGATAAAGTTAATTATAAGTTAAATAATCTGTCTGTAAACAATAGGAATAGTTACTTGTGTCATGCATAAAGTAGATGTCCTAACTGACTTTCCAAAGTCATAGTTTGTTAACAAGAAATTTGTGGAGTGGTTGAAAAACAAGTTTTAATGACTCCAACCTAAATGTATTCCTTCCACCTATTTGGGACATTTGCAGCAGTCACGCAGTCCTCAAGCTAACTCTCCTTACGTTCAGAACAGTGTGTGTATGAGTATGCGTTTGTGACTTCATGCAATGTGTGTGCACGTGTTCTGGTAACTGTGTTTTATTGGATGTGTGTTTGTGTATATAAAACACAGTGTGTGTGCATTGCCTTGTGTAAAGCTGTTGTGCGTATCTCTCTTGACAGATCTCCTCACTATGCCTGCCCAGAGGTCATAAGGGTAAGTGCACTCGCTCACCACCACCTCTCTCTCTCTCTCTCTCGCTCTCTCTCTCTCCCTCCCATAATGGCATCGCAGAACGAGCCCCTTTAGCCCCTCTAACCATTCAGCTCTGTATACAATGAACTGTCTCTCAGCCCTTCGGCCCTCGGGCTGTGGCAGTGCCACACAGCCACGTGTTGCCGTCTGATATAAGCAGTGCAGCTGTGAATCAGGTGTGTGCCGTGTGGATATGTGCTTGCATTGTCAAGAAGGATCCTGCAAGTAAGGGTTTTGTTGGACGGTTGGACAGTGTCAAATCAAATAAAATGTTATTTGTCACATGCTCGGGAATACAACAGTTGTGGTAGACCTTACAGTGAAATGCTTACTTCCAAGCCCTTAACCAACAATGCAGTTTTAAGAAAAATACATGTTAAGTGAAAAATAGACAAAAAATGACAAATAAAAGTAACAAATAATTCAATTACAGCAAAAAAAATAACAATAGTGAGGCTATATACAGGGGGTACCGGTACAGAGTCAATGCGTGGGGGCAAAGGTTAGTAGAGGTAATTGAGATAGTATGTACATGTAGGTAGAGTTAAAGTGACTATGTCTACTGTAGACAATGGAAATAGTCTGGGTCGCCATTCGATTAGCTGTTCAGCAGTCTTATGGCTTGGGTGTACAAGCTGTTAAGTCTTTTGGACGTAGACTTGGTGCTCCGGTACCACTTGCCATGCAATACCAGAGAGGACAGTCTATGACTAGGATGTCTTGAGTCTTTGACAATTTCTAGGGCCTTCCTCTGACACCGCCTGGTATAGAGGTCCTGGATGTCAGGATTGGCCCCAGGGATGTTCTGGGCTGTAAGCACTACCCTCTGTAGTGCCTTGTGGTCGGAGGCAGAGCAGTTGCCATACCAGGCAGTGATGCAACCGGTCAGGATGCTCTCGATGGTGCAGCTGTATAACTTTTTGAGGATTTGGAGACCCATGCCAAATCTTTTCAGTCTCCTGAGGAGGAATAGACTGTGTCGTGCCCTCTTCACGACTGTCTTGGTGTGTTTGGACCATGATAGTTTGTTGCTGATGTGGACACCAAGGAAATTGAAGCTCTCAACCTGCTCCACTACAGCCCATCGATGAGAATGGAGGCGTGCTCGGTCCTCCTTTTCCTGTAGTCCACAATCATCTTCTTTGTCTTGATCACATTGAGGGAGAGGTTGTTGTCCTGGCACCACATGGCCAGGTCTTTGACCTCCTCCCTATAGGCTGTCTCATCGTTGTCGGTGATCAGGCCTACCACTGTTGTGTCATCAGCAAACTTGATGATGGTGTTGGAGTCGTGCCTGTCCGTGCAGTCTTGAGTGAACAGGGAGTACAGGACGGAACTGAGCATGCACCCCTGAGGGGCCCCCGTGTTGTGAATCAGCGTGGTGGATGGGTTGTTACCTACCCTTACCACCTGGGGGCAGCCCGTCAGGAAGTACAGGATCCAGTTGCAGAGGGAGATTTTTAGTCCCAGGGTCCTTAGCTTAGTGATGAGCTTCGTGGGCACTATTGTGTTGAACGCTGAGCTGTAGTCAATGAATAGCATTCTCACATACGTGTTCCTTTTGTCCAGGTGGGAAAGGGCAGTGTGGAGTGCAATAGAGATTGCATTTTCTGTGGATCTGTCTACGGTTTCTGGGATAATGGTGTTGATAATAATAAACCAGACTTTCAATGCACTTCATGGCTACAGATGTGAGTGCTACGGGTAGTCATTTAGGCAGTTTACCTTAGTGTCCTTGGGTACAGGGACTCTGCTGGTCTGCTTGAAACATGTTGGTATTACAGTCAGGGAGAGGTTGAAAATGGCAGTGAAGACACTTGCCAGTTGGTCAGCATAGGCTCAGAGTACACGTCCTGGTAATCCGTCTGGCCCTGCGGCCTTGTGAATGTTTACCTGTTTAAAGGTTTCACCCACATCGGCTGCGGAGAGCGAGATCACACAGTCTTCCAGAACAGCTGAAGATCTCAACCATGTTTCAGTGTTACTTGCCTCAAAGCGAGCATAGAAGTAATTTAGCTTGTCTGGTAGGCTCGTATCACTGGGCAGCTCAAGGCTGTACTTTGTAGTCTGGAATAGTTTGCAAGCCCTGCCACATCCGACGAGCATTGGAGCCGGTGTAGTACAATTCAATCTTAGTCCTGTATTGACTCTTTGCCTGTTCGTCGGAGGGCATAGCGGGATTTCTTATAAGCTTCCAGGTTAGAGTCCCACTCCTTGAAAGTGGCAGCTCTACCATTTAGTTCAGTGCAGATGCTGTCTGTAATCCATGGCTTCTGGTTGGGGTCTTTACGTGCAGTGACTGTGGGGACGACGTCATCGATGCACTTATTGATGAAGCCAGTGACTGATGTGGTGTACACCTCAATGCCATCGGAAGAACCCCAGAATATATTCCAGTCTGTGCTAGCAAAACAGTCCTGTAGTTTAGCATCTGCTTCATCTGACCACTTTTTTATTGACCGTGTCACTGGTCCTTCCTGCTTTAGTTTTTGCTTGAAAGCAGGAATCAGGAGGATAGAATTATGGTCAGATTTGCCAAATAGAGGGCGAGGGAGTGTTTTGTATGTGTCTCTGTGTGTGGAGTAAAGGTGGTCTCGAGTTGTTTTCCCTCTGGTTGCACATTTAACATGCTGGTAGAAATTAGGTACAACTGATTTAAGTTTCCCTGCATTAAAGTCCCCGGCCACTAGGAGCGCCGCCTCTGGATGAGCATTTTCCTGTTTGCTTATGGCAGTATACAGCTCATTGAGTGCGGTCTTAGTGCCAGCATCGGTGTGTGGTGGTAAATAGACAGCTACGAAGAATATAGAAGAAAACTCTCTTGGTAAACAGTGGTCTACAGCTTATCATGAGACACTCTACCTCAGGTGAGCAACACCTTGAGACTTTCTTAGATTTCATGCACCAGCTGTTGTTTACAGATATACATAGACCACACCACTTGTCTTACCCATACATACAACTAATAAAACTTGAAACTTGAAACAAAAACTGTGCTGTGTGCCATCTGTCATGTAGTTGGTTACTTACAGTGCCTTCAGAAAGTATTCACACCCCTTGACTTTTTCCACATTTATCTGTAAGGTCCCTCAGTTGAGCAGGGAATTTCTAACACAAATTCAACCACAAAGACCAGGGAGGTTTTCCAATGCCTCACAAAGAAGGGCACCTATTGAAGAAAAAAAGAAGCAGACATTGAATATCCCTTTGTGCATGGTGAAGTTATTAATTACGCTTCGGATGGTGTATCAATACACCCAGTCACTTCAAAGATACAGGCGTCCTTCCTAACTCATTTGCCGGAGTGGAAGGAAACCGCTTGGGGATTTCCCCATGCCAATGGTGATTTTAAATTAGTTAGAGTTTAATGGCTGTGATAGGAGAAAACTAAGGATGAATCAACAACAGTGTAGTTACTCCACAATACTGACCTAATTGACAGAGTGAAAAGAAGGACGTTTGTACAGAATACAAATATTCCAAAACATTCATCCTATTTACAATAAGGCACTAAAGTAAAACAGCCAAACAGTATTTAAAAAAAAAACTTTATGTCCTTAATACAAAGCATTATGTTTGGGGCAAATCCAACACATCACTGAGTACCACTCTTCATATTTTCAAGCATAGTGATGGCTGCATCATGTTATGGGTATGCTTGTCATCGGCAAGGACAAGGGAGTTTTTTTAGGATACAAAGAAACAGAATAGAGCTAAGCACAGCCAAAATCCTAGAGGAAACCCTGGTTCAGTCTGCTTTTCAACAGACAATGGGACACAATAACCTTAAACATAAGCCCAAATCTACACTGGAGTTGCTTACCAAGACGACATTGAATGTTCCTGAGTGGCCCAGCTGCAATTTTGACTTAAATCAGCTTGACAGTCTTTGAAAAGACTTGAAAATGGCTGTCTAGCAATGACCAACAAATAACTTGACAGAGCTTGAATCATTTCTTTAAGAATAACGTGCAACTATTGTACAATCCAGCTGTGCAAAGCTCTTAGAGACTTACCCAGAAAGACTCACAGTTGAAATCGCTAACAAGGGTGCTTCTACAAAGTATTGACTCAGGGGTGTGATATATTTTTGTATTTAATTTTCAATACATTTGTAAAAAGTTGTTGTCAGTTTGTCTTTATGGGTTATTACATGTAGATGTGTGAGAAAATAAAATATATTTAATACATTTTGATCAAGGCTGTAACAAAATGTGGAATATGTCAAGGGCTATTAATACTTTCTGAAGGCACTGTAAGCACTAACTCACCCAAGTGAGTGATTTAAAGATTAATCTGAGGTTTTCAGTTCATAAAAATCATGTGGAACCTGTATCTCACCTCCATAACAAAATGCATTATCTCTATTTTTGTCTATCGTTATCTCTCTGTCTCACTCTCCCTCACCCTTCCTCACCCCCTCTCTCTCTGTTTCTCTCTTTCTCAGGGGGAGAAGTACGACGGGAGGAAAGCAGACGTGTGGAGCTGTGGGGTCATCCTCTTTGCACTTTTAGTGGTGAGTGATTGACAGCTGCCCTGACCATGACCTTGACACATGCCGGCATCCTGCAATGGACCTTAACGCTCATCTTCCTTCTCTCCTTCTGACCCGCAGCAATAAACAAACAACAACAAAAATGACAAATACATGCTAGCAAGTTGTACAACTTTTGTGGGCTTACGTAGCTTTTAAACCGGAATGAGAATAGAGAGAATACATAGGAAGAAGTGCGATAAGTTCATCTGTGAGTCCCTCAGGCATATGTTGAGTTATTGTTGTGGTTTGATGTGAGGTAAAGTCACAGTGGACGTATTTGCCTGTGACACAATAAGTCTTCATGGGAAGCTGCACCTCAGTGACTCACTGGCTTTGGTCTATAGTGACTTTTAAATTCCCTGGAAAGGAATTCGAGGTAAGGGACAGGACAAGGTTTGGAGACATAACTTAATAAATGTGGTAAAACAAACTTCTTGCCAATGGCCTGTGATTCCAGTTCTTGTCTGTATAGAATGTAAGTGAACGATTACATTAGATTATTGGATCAGGACTGAAAATTAAATCAGCACCCTTTCATCCCCATATGATTGGTTGACTCATCATGTTTCTGATTGGAGCAGGGGTTTCCTGGGCTGGCTTGACTGTCAGCTTTGTACTGACACACATATGCTCATTAATCGGAGTCTGTGTCACCAGCATTCACACACCACTCTGATTAGAGAGTGACAAAGTGGGGAGCTGAGAACAAAGGAAATGATAGGCTGTGTGTGTGTTTCTCAATGTTGTGTCAATATGGACATCTATTCTATCTCCCCGATGAAGGCATGTTGAGATGGGAAGAGACCCTATCAGTAATGCTATCATAAACTACACCGTCCATCCGTAGAAGTATGAATACTCTGCCTGTTTCAAATGTCAGATAGACCTTCACTGATTGTCATGAGTAATGCTCATGTATTGCTTTGGCTAGTGTCTCTTGAAACCCATTCATAGTAGAGATTTTGAAGAAGGCTGGCTAGATTAGGGCTATGCTTTGGCTAACATCAAAAAACAAGAATTGTGACTTTGTCAGATAGACCTACATTGACTGCCATGAGTAGAGTTATTCACTCTAGTCCCTTGGCTAACAACAATAATCTTGTTGTTGTCACGTGTGCTCCCTCTCCGGCCTCTAGGTCACCAGGCTGCTTGTTATGGCGCACACCTATCACCATCGTTACGTGCGTCAGTGCAAAATGACACTCACCTGGACTCCATATCCTCCTTGATTTACCTGCCCTCGGCAAAAAAAGAAACGTCATCTCACTGTCAGCTGCGTTTATTTTCAGCAAACTTCACGTGTAAATATTTGTATGAACATAACAAGATTCAACAACTGAGACATAAACTGAACAAGTTCCACAGACATGTAACTAACAGAAATGGAATAATGTGTCCCTGAACAAAAGGAGGCGGTCAAAATCAAAAGTAACAGTCAGTATCTGGTGTGGCCACCAGCTGCATTAAGTACTGCAGTGATTTTTTTTTGTGTTATCCATGATGATTTGAATGCAGTGTATCCATTTGGCTGGCTGGATTTATGAATAGAATCTTATCATTCCAGGGTGCCCTGCCATTTGACGATGACAACCTGAGAAACCTGCTGGAGAAGGTGAAGTTGGGTGTCTTCCACATGCCCCACTTCATCCCCCCAGACTGTCAGAACCTTCTTCGGGGCATGATCGAGGTGGATGCCGCTAAGAGACTCACGGTACATTCCTCTAAGATCAGCTCTAGGATCAGATGTATGTTCATAACCCCCTTATTCCAGGTAGACAATTCCCTTAGTATCTGATCAGTTTACACCCCTAAGAGATGGGTATGTCCCACCAAATCTACCACTAAGATCAGGCCTAGGATCAGGTGTATGTTCACAACATCCTTGTTTCAGCTTAAAGATGCACTTAATACTACATTTGTTCACTTTCAGGTGAAATGTAAATTGGTTCTCAATCAATACATGGGGAAACTTCAAAAGGGACTAGCAGATATGTAATAAACAATTCCATCTCACTTTATTACCACAAAATATTGACTACCACAGTGTAAAGCTCTCACTCACAGTACTAGTAAAGCAGAAATCACTTATCACTGCAGAGAAAGTGAGCCATCTTCCCCTGATTTTGACTAAAGACACTCTGGGGCAGTTTCTCATGCTCAGATTAAGACTATTCCTTGACTGAACATCACTTTTAATGGCGTTTCTACAGTTAGCATTTTCTTTTGTTCAGGAGTAGGCTTAATCAGATCCGGGAAACCTCCACTCTGGTTCTAGACTAAGGGGCAGGCAAAGTACGGCCCGCGGCCCGGATATATAAAAAAAAGATATATATATATATATATTACACTTTTTTTCTTCCCAATTTCGTGGAATCCTATTGGTAGTTATAGTTTTGTCCCGTCGAGAGCAGGTCGAAACACGACCCAGCCAAGCCGCACTGCTTCTTGGCACAATGCCCGCTTAACCCGGAAGGCTGGGTTAGAGGAAACACCGTACACCTGGCAACCGTGTCAGCATGCATGCGCGTGGCACACCACAGGAGTTGCTAGAGCGTGATGGGGCAAGGACATTTCGGCCTGCCAAACCCTCTCCTAACCCAGACGACGCTGGGCCAATTGTGCGCCGCCTCATGGGTCTCCCAGTCACGGCCAGCTGTGACACAGCCTGGGATCAAACCCGAGTCTGTAGTGATGCCTCAAGCACTGCGATACAGTGCCTTAGACCGCTGCCCCACTCGGAAGTCCCCTGCAAGTAGTTTTGAACAAGCAATTGGTCCCCAAAAAAATGCGTCCCTCCGGCGAATTTCAAAATCCCGATGTGGCCCTCGAGCCAAGAAGTTTGCCCACCCCTGCTCTAGACAGCAATCCCATTGGCTGTTTGGTTCAGCCATCTGAGTCACAGACAGTCAGCACTTCAAACCCTCCCACAGCTACAGCGTGACTTCCTGCTGTAACGTCTGCTTCCAGCTCACACTTTCAAACACGTAGATCCCCTGAACGCAGCTCACTCTCCAGATCCCAATCACCTGAATTCTGATCACCTGTTCACACACCTGTATGTCATTATCACACACTAAATGGTTCAATTATTTGCACCCCATCATTGTGAGGTATTGTGTGTTTTGTGACACACCTCTATTCGGAGCGCTGGGTTTCCTGTAATGTCATCTTCCCATGTATGATAGTTTTGGCCTGCCTCACTAACGACGCCATTTGCCTATTCCCTGCCTGTACTTTAGCCTATCGGATTTCCTGTTATCAACCTATTGCCTGATCTCCCGGACAACGTTACTAGCCTTTTCCCTGCCTGTACTGTTGCCTTTTTGGACAACCCGTGTATCACCTTCTGCCTGCCCCTGGATCTGCCTCCTCCTGTGGTCCTTTTAAAAAAAAAAACACCTGCTGCGCCCTGCGCTTGAAACCAGCTCTCCGTCTCCCATCGTGTTCATTACACCTCCAACAGTTAACTAGATTACTCTCACTCACGTTGGAGTTTTCTGTCAAGGAGATGGTTATTTCCCAGTTGCCCAATGTTTTAAGTGTCCCTCACTAAGCTGGTTTTCTATCTGCTTAATCTACTCAAAAATAATATTAATATTAATGCTATAATAATGTTTTTTTTTTATGTATTGAAGTGGAAGCCCCATAGAAATATAAATTAATATACACTACATGACCAGAAGTACGTGTACCCCTTGCATGTCGAACATCTCATTTCAAAATCATGGGCATTAATATGGAGTTGGTCCACCCTTTTCTGCTACAGCAGCCTCCACTCTTCTTGGAAGGCTTTCCACTAGATGTTGCAACATTGCTGCGGGGACTTGCTTCCATTCGGCGACAAGAGCATTAGTGAGGTTGGGCACTGATGTCGGGCGATTAGGCCTGGCACTCTGTCGGCGTTCCAATTCCTCACAAAGGTGTTCGATGGGGTTGAGGTTAGGGCTCTGTGCAGGCCAGTCAAGTTCTTCCACACCAATCTCGACAAACCCTTTCTGTATCTCGCTTTGTGCACAGGGGCATTGTCATGCTGAAACAGGAAAGGGCCTTCCCCAAACTGTTGGCACAAAGTTGGAAGCACAGAATCATCTAGAATATAATTGTATGCTGTAGCGTTAAGATTTTCCTTCACTGGAACTAAGGGGCCTAGCCCCAGATCATTATTCCTCCTCCACCAAACTTTTGATTTGGCACATTTGGGCAGGTAACCTTCCCCTGGCATCCCCCAATCCCAGATTTGTTTGTCGGACTGCCAGATGGTGAAGCGTGATTCATCACTCCAGAGAAAGCATTTCCACTTCTCCAGAGTCCAGTATGAGCTGTATACCAACCCAACCAACGCTTGGCATTGTTTATGGTGATCTTATGCTTGTGTGCGGCTGCTCAGCCATGGAAACCCATTTCATGAAGCTCCAGATGAATAGTTCTTATGCTGATGTTGCTTCCAGAGGCAGTTTGGAACTTGGTAATAAGTGTTGTAATTGAGGACAGAAGATTTTTACGCGCTATGCGCTTCAGCACTCGGCTGTCCCGTTCTGTGAGCTTGTGTGACCTATCACCTTGCGGATGAGCTGTTGTTGCTCCTAGACATTTCCACTTTACAATAACAGCACTAGCAGGGCATCATTTTGACAAACTGACTTGTTGGAAAGGTGGCCTCCATTGACGGTGCCACGTTGAAAGTCACTGAGCTCTTCAGTAAGGTCATTCTACTGCCAATGTTTGTCTATGGCGATTGCATGGCAGTGTGCTCTGTTTTATACACCTGTCAGCAATGGGTGTGGCTGAAATAGTGTCCAGATACTTTTGTACATATCGTGTTTTATATTTTTTTGTCACTATAGTAGATAAAGACGGGGTTGTTACTAGAAGCCTTAAGTGTGTCATAATGCATACAGTAAGAACGGATAAGGCATGTTTCTGTGTTCACTTTGTCTGTCTGTCTGCATGTCTGTCTGTTTGTCTGTCTTTCGCAGCACCTGTTCCACATGCTGTGTCATTAACACAATGTTTTTTCCTCTTCCTGTGTGTCTCTACAGTTGGAGCAGATCCAGAAGCACAACTGGTACATGTGAGTAGAGCTCCTTTCTGTGTTTGTGTGTGTGTGTGTGTGTGTGTACACGCTGGCTGTTTTGTGCATATAATAGATATATGCACTTTTACCTGTGAAATTAAATTAAATTGAGAAAATGTATCAAATATTCAAACAAAGGGTCAGTAGATAAAAGTATTGCACTTACATAGGCTAAATTAGTGAATGGGAATTAATGGAATCTGAAGTAAAACATTTCACAGCCTTTATAGTAAGAGAAGGTAGGTCCATTAGGACAGATGTGAGAGGTTATAGTAGTTGCCCTGCACACCACCTGAACATAAAATACCATCATGTTCTTAGTTTTAATGGAACTCTCTTCTCCTCCTAAATGGCTTGGCCTTAACAATGCAGGCTTAAGGATCTGCCCCCTTTTTTTTAAAAATTTTCGCTGAAAATGACATACCCAAATCTAACTGCCTGTAGCTCAGGATCTGAAGCAAGGATATGCATATTCTTGATACCATTTGAAAGGAAACACATTGAAGTTTGTGGAAATGTTGGATTAATGTAGGCGAATATAACACATTAGATTTGGTAAAAGATAATACAAAGACATATTTAAAAAAAAAAAAATGTTGGTACCATCATCTTGGTACAATGCAAGAGAAAGGCTATAATGTATTATTCCAGCCCAGGCACAATTTAGATTTTTCACTAGATGTCAGCAGTGTATGTGCAGCAGTTTAGAATGATTCAAAATGTTGTATCAAGACTGCCCAAATGTGCCTAATTGGTTTACGAATACATTTTCAAGTTCATAATTGTGTCAAACAATAGCATTGTATTATTTCACTGTGATAGCTACTGTAAATTGGACGGTGCAGTTAGATTAACAAGAATTTAAGCTTTCTGCCAATATCAGATATGACTATGTTCTGGGAAATGTTCTTGTTACTTACAACCTCATGCTAATCACATTAGCCTAAGTTCGCTCAACCGTCCCGCGGGGGAAACACCGATCCTGTAGAGGATACCTCCTTTCAGAAAAGAGCCAAGGACCGTTCTACTGTTCAGCAGTGTTTTGCTCATTGCTACATCATGTCAGTTCATCATTGCTACTGCGTAGAGAAAAAGGCACTGTCTGTTTCTGTAGAAAAAGACAACTTTAAATTGTAGTTTCTTAACCAGCTCATCTAGATAGGCAATGCAGTGGAGTAGAACACTAACAACGGGAGATTTTCAATTTTACAATGTTAGCAATGACAAAAACACACTACAAAGCTATCAGAATTGTGAAACTACTTTACCCGTTAAGAAAGTTAATCCACCAAACATGACGAAGATACGTTGAACAAAAATATAAATGCTTCATGCAACATTTTAAAAGATTTTACTGAGTTACAGTTCATATAAAGGAAATCAGAAAATAAAAATAAAAAATCATTAGGCCATAACCTATGGATTTCCCATGACTGGGAATACAGATATGCCTATTTTGGTCACAGATACCTTAAAAAACGATATGGGTGTAGATCAGAAAACCAGTCAGTATCTGGTGTGACCACTATTTGCCTTATGCGGCGCAATCATCTTGGAGTGGATCAGGATATTGATTGTGGCCTGTGGAATGTTGTCCCACTCCTCTTCAATGGCTGTGCGAAGTTACTGGATATTGGTGGGAACTGGTCCATGCTGTCGTACACGTCGATTCAGAGCATCCCAAACATAATCAATGAGTGACATGTCTGGTGAGTGTGCAGGCCATGGAAGAACTGGTTACATTTTCAGCTTCCAAGAACTGTGTACAGATCCTTGCAACATGGGTACGTGCACTTTCATGCTGAAACATGAGATGATGGCGGCGGATGAATGGCACGACAATGGGCCTCAGGATCTCATCACAATATCTCTGTGCATTAAAATTGCCATCGATAAAATGCAATTGCGTTCATTGTCCGTAGCTTATGCCTGGCCATACCAGAAATTCTGCAGTTGTGCAAATACACAATTTTATCAGCTGTCCGGGTAGCTGGTCTCAGATGATCCCGCAGGTGAAGAAGCCAGATGTGGGGGGTCCTGGGTTGGCATGGTTACACATGGTCGGTGGTTGTGAGGATGGTTGGACGTACTGCCAAATTCTCTAAAACGATGTTGGAGATATGTTATGGTAGAGATATGAACATTCAATTCTCTGGCAAGAGCTCTGGTGGACAGTCCTGCAGTCAGCATGCCAAATGCACGCTCCCTCAAGACTTGAGACATCCGTGGCATTGTGTTGTGTGACAAAACTGCACATTTTAGAGTGGCCTTTTATCTTCCCCGGCAAAAAGTGGATCTGTGGAATGATCATGCTGTTTAATCAGCTTCTTGATAGGCCACACCTGTAAGGTGGATGAATTATCTTGACAAAGGAGAAATGATAACTAACAGGGTGGAAGCAAATTTGTTCAGAAGATTTGAGAGAAATAAGCTTTTCGTGTGTATGAAAAATATCTGGGATCTTTTATTTCAGTTCTTGAAACATGGGACCAATACTTTACTTGTTACGTGTAGATTTTTGTTAGTCAACCTTTATATCTGTTCTTGATTATGGTGATGTTATTTATCAAAGTGCAGCTGCTACTACTCACCCTCTAGTGACTCCCCATCCCGCATGCGGGAGCGTAATCATCGACTGACACTAATTAGAATAACGCAACGGACATAAATATTCCTAGAAAATATTCCTATTCATGAAAATCACAAATGAAATATATTGAGACACAGCTTAGCCTTTTGTTAATCACCCTAAATCGTTTATCGGATGTTTTCTCTCACGAGACTCCCAGTTAGATAGCAAATGTTCCTTTTTTCCAAAAATATTATTTTTGTAGGCGAAATAGCTCCGTTTGTTCTTCACATTTGGCTGAGAAATCTCCCGGAAATTGCAGTCACGAAAACCGCGAAAAATATTCCAAATTAGCTCCATAATGTCGACAGAAACATGGCAAACGTTGTTTATAATCAATCCTCAAGGTGTTTTTCAAATATCTATTTGATAATATATCCATCGGGACAATTCGTTTTTCAGTAGGACCGATTGGAGTAATGGCTACCTCTGTATTTTACGCGAGGGTCACTCTGGGAGCCATCAGGTGACCACTTACACAATGTAGCCGCCTACGGGTATTCTTCAACATAAATGCGTAAAACTACGTCACAATGCTGTAGACACCTTGGGGAATACGGAGAAAAAGTAATCTGGTTGATAGCCCATTCACTGCTCAATAGGGACGCATTGGAACGCAGCGCTTTCAAAACATGAGGCACTTCCGGATTGGATTTTTCTCAGGTTTTTGCCTGCAATATCAGTTCTGTTATACTCACAGACAATATCTTTACAGTTTTGGAAACTTTAGAGTGTTTTCTATCCTAAACTGTCAATTATATGCATATTCTAGCATCTTGTCCTGACAAAATATCCCGTTTACTATGGGAACGTTTTTTTTCTTCCAAAAAGGTTATTAAACCTTTGGATGCCATTGTAAAATACCTAGGTCTCAATATGTCTTCCCTGGTGAAAAAAATATTTATATATAAAATAAGAACATCTGTCAGTCATTCCTGTCATTCTTCCTATCTGTCAGAGCTGGAAAGAACGAGCCTGAGCCGGAGCAGCCTGTCCCTAGGAAGGTGGCCATCAGAACCCTGAGCACTGAAGAGATAGACCCGGACGTCCTGGAGAGCATGCACTCTCTGGGTTGCTTCAGAGACAAGGGCAAACTCACCAAAGACCTGCTCTCTGACGAGTGAGTAATAGAGGGATGGGAGGGAGGGAAAGGGTAAAGAGGGCGAAGGAGGAAGGACTGTAAGGATGGAAGGGTTAAAGAAGTGCACTCTGTGCTGCTTCAGGGACAAAAACAAACACACCAAAGACTTGCTCTCTGTGGAGGGAGGGAGGGAGATAATGCACTCACTGGGCTGTGTCAGAGATGAGAGCAAACTGATGAAAGACCTGCTCTCTGACAAGAGGGAAGGAGAAAGGGATGGAGAGATATGGAGGGAGAAATGGAAGTGTCAGCGAAGTCATCCACTCTGAGGTGCTTCAAGGACATCTGACAGGATGACTTTACTGTCTTGTCTCTCCAGTGATAACCAGGAGAAGATGATCTACTTCCTGCTGCTGGACCGGAAGGAGAGGTACCCCAGTCAGGAGGACCAGAACCTCCCCCCGCGCAGTGAGATAGGTAGGCTTGTCCAAATCATCCCTACACAATAGGAGAAGTAGACTAGTCCAAACCTTCTATGCCTTGTTTGAATAAAAACCTGCAGTAGCTACACCATAACTCAGATAAGATGTTCTGTCACACGTGTAGTTGGTTTGTTGCTAACTAGTTCTCTTTCTTGCTTCACTTGCTTCTCCCCTGACCCCTAACATTTGACCCCTGACCCCTGTTCAGCTGACCCGCCCAGGAAGCGCGTGGACTCCCCCATGTTGAACCGCCATGGGAAGAGGAGGCCGGAGAGGAAGTCTATGGAGGTGCTGAGTGTCACAGAGGGGGGCTCTCCTGTACCCGTACGACGAGCCATCGACATGGCCACACATGGACAGAGGTATGGTGTGATGTACACACACATACAGTACATGGACTCACTCACACGTATCATATTGACACACATACGCACATGCACAAGTACTTGCAACACATATCAGTGTAAGCACACCTACACATAAACACACATACCCACTAATGCTCACACGAACACACACACACACACTGTGCAGTCTCAGATTTTTTTTTTACCTCCCGCTTTGGGCTCGATGTGTCAATGTGTAGTTCATACATGCATAAGCTATGAGTAGAATTACCGTCTTACCTCAATTGGCCATGAAATCCCTAGTTTGAAAGTGACTGTTTATCTTGAAGCTGTGCCGTGCCATTCTCCCTACATTGAGCTTTAGCCTCTCACATTTGAGTGGCAGATAGCAAGAGGCCTGCCCAGCGTTATCTAATGAGGCAGGCCCAACGGCTCAGTGGACACAGCAGAGAGGGAGAGAGCAATTACGTGGTGCACACATCGGCACATATGTGACGTAGTATGCAATTTTGAGGGCCACTTCTAGCTTGTGAGTGCCACTCTCAGAACTACTGGCTAAAAAGTATACAAAATGACCGGGGAATCTCTTTAACAAACAGACACGTGCATGCATGGACAACACACACACACACACCACAAACGCACACATACACACCATACAAACACGTACACAAACACGCACCCCCCGGATTGACCCACGTAGCAGGCGGGTGCCTACATATTATGGATTCCCTGTTGGATATCTCTTTCCATGAGTTCAATCTGCTGTGTGTGTACTTCCAGTAGAATCCCTCTCCTCACTCACTGAATTATTAAGCTGCTTGGCGTGTTATGACAGCCTGACACTGACAGAAAAGTTTACAACTTTCTGCCCGGGTGAGTCTTCCAACGAGGACAGAGGCTTTAAGACTTCAACTCTTTTTTTTATTTTTATGAGAATACCCCCATATTATCATGACCGTTCAAAGTGTCTTAGCCCTTTGTTTCACCTCTTTTTACTTGCTGATTAATATATTCATGTCACCTGTGAATCTTTTCTCATGTTTTCATTGTCATGCCGTGATCAATAATTGTTCTTCCTCTGTGAAACTTTTCCTTTCAAGACTAATATTACTTCCTGTGCATTGGTCATTGTGAGCAATAGCCAGCTCTGTATTGCATACACAACGTGAGGTTGCCAACTCGTTGACCTATACAATAATCTGTACTTTTTAGGGAATGCTTCGAATCAGTCCCTTTATGTGACTGTCTTTCTGTCTGTCTCTTTACTTTCTTTCTGTCTGTCTGTAGTAAGTCTGTTTTCAGTAAAAGCTTGGATATCACAAACGCTAACTTCACCAAAGAAGAAAGGTATTTGTCACTTTTGTCTGTCTCTCTTTGCCACAGTTGAGTTTCAGAGGGGTTTTCCCATTCACATTCTCACCATGTTTAAGTCTATAAGCCTTTGAGAGGGTAGTCTAGTAAACTTCAATAAAAACTAAGCTCCCTTCTTGTCTGCATAAAATTCATTCCCAAAGAATCGAACCTCCTGCCGTTAGAATTCTTCGGGAAACTTTTACCAGAAGTTCACTTGACTGCCTGGCTATCTGATAATGAATTCACACAATAAAGCCCTTATTTTCATACTGTGGTAAACTAGGCCAATGTGATCAGGCCCAGACTGAACTGAAGGAGAGAGGAGATAGAGAAGAGATGGAGGGAGGGAGTCTTCTCTACACCCTCGGCTGCTTCCATGCACATCAAAAGCATCTTATCCTCCTCCTCCTTCTTTTGGCCCCTCTCTTCCCTTTGATGCTGTAGTGTCGGCGTCCCAGGGCAAATCCCAATTTTAGGTCAACTTCCTTGTTTCCCTGTTTTCCTCCTTCCCCATTGTGTGTGTGTGTGTGTGTGTGTGTGTGTGTGTACGCGTGTGTGTGTGTGTGTGTGTGTGTGTGTGTGTGTGTGTGTACGCGTGTGCCTGAACGCATGTGTGTGTGTGCCTGTGTTCGCTCCCATGCATGTGTGAATTTGTTTGTCTTCTGCCCGTCTATTTGTGAGGTTACCACATCATGGTGAGTCAGGTCCAATCTTCCTTTCAAAGCCTATTCACAGATGACCTTGTGTCCAGGAACACAGTTTAGAGACGCTTCCCCGATCCCCCCCCCCCCCCACCCCACCGCACCGTACAAGAGAGCGATTAGCACAAATTAATTGGTGGAAATGCGGATGGGGCGTTTTGCTGGAGCGAAGAAGAGAAGAACAAATAGGGATGGAAATAAGGCAGTCACATCCCTCTGAATAGTCTTTTATCTCCATTATCTAATTAGAGCGATACAGTGGTAAACACACACACACACACACCAATGCACACGTACACACAAACACGCATTGTATTTCATCGGCATCGAACAACAGATTTCTTTCAATTATGTGGTTGAAAGACTACCTGGTTTTGGCAAGGTGTGTATGATCGCACACGCAAGTACAATAATGTGTTGTAATTAAAAAGCACCTCACCTTGCCCTCCATCAACATACAGCAGAATAAGGAATGAACAGCCATTACATTGCCAAAGTTTACACACACAAAATAGGATTGACTGAAAGCATTATGACTATATGTATATGCAGGGGTGCTACTTTAATTATTAATTATTAATAATTATTATTATTATTATTATTTTTTTTAATCCAGTCGGATAAACACTCCAATCAGCCTACCCGACAGCTCGGAAGCATCCGCATGGTCCTAAAGTACACCGGTGCCTCGTTTTCTATCACATTTCAATGATAAAACCATTTGCAATTTGACTCGTATGTACTCAGTTATCAGTATTTACTACATGTCCAAATACAGTATGGCCCATAGAGAGACCTCTGAGGGAAACTCCCCTGCATCTTAACTCTGTGGCTTGTAGTACGTCTCCCTTCATAAATCTTCTTCCGTTCTCCATTTGTTACAGTTTCATGTAATTTGTGGTGCAGTAACGTTACTTTATCTCCTGTGTCCCTACTGTGACATCGATGCCTGTCTGGTGTAGAACCCTGTCTGGGGGATTCCATTGCGGTTTGGTGAAAGGCAACTCAGCTCTTAGGTTCTTGTTCGCTCGCCTTACGTTTTGTATTACTGTCGCCACTTTGTAATCCAGATGGATGAAATCCTTCCCTGAGGTTGAAGCTTAGTGTGTGTGTGTGTGTGTGTGTGTGTGTGTGTGTGTGTGTGTGTGTGTGTGTGTGTGTGTGCGCGCGCGCATGCGAGTGCACGTGCGCGCACACTGCAGCATATTTAACCGTGATTTACTGTTTCAATGTTAGTTTCCAACAAAATAGCCAAATCGTCTATGGCAAATTAAATCCCCAAACCTTCGCTTGGCATCAGTGGCCCTATGTGATGTGAGGGAGGGAGGGGTTGACAACAGAGGATGGACAAGAGAAAGGGAATAAATAAAAGGAAAACATGAATGAAAAGTGAATTAATTGTAAATGAAGAATGAAAAGGCTCTTCTGGAGCTCTTCTGGAGTAGAATAGAGACACGACACTGATTTATTTTGAGGTGTGTGTGTGTGTGTGTGTGTAATCACGGCATAGCTGACATGTTTGAAGTATTTATCGATGACGACTTTAGACCCTGATGCTTTGCATGTCTTGTTGTCATGTCGACAGACACGGTTGGCCATTACACCCAATCTAGTATTTAAAAGCCAACACACACCACACCTTTCAACAGTCTGTTGTTTTAGTCGACAGACACTGTGTGTCTGTGTTAGTCATATTGTACCCACGAGCCATTTGAAGCTATGCACAAGGACAGCTCTGATGCCTCATCAAAGATAAAAGGCGAGGTAGAGGAAGAGGGAGGCAGAGATCGACAGACAGAGAGAGAGAGAGAGAGAGAGAGAGAGAGAAAAAAAATGAGAGATGGAGAGCGTGATGAGCCAGGAAGAGAGTGAATAGGAGTGAGAGAGAGCGTGACCACTGTGACTGATAGGAAACTGAGGAAAACAGACCATGTGGTGAGCATAACCTTGCTATTAAGAGGCCGCCATAGGCAGACCTGGCTCTCAAGAGAAGACAGGCTATGTGCCCACTCCCCACAAAATGAGGTGGGAACTGATCTGCACATCCTAACCTCCTGCCAAATGTGCAATGATATAAGAGAGACTTATTTCCCTCACATTACATGGACCCCAAAAATAGTGTGAAATGCCAGCAGTGTGCGCTCATCGCAGCAAAATCTGTGCTCTGTTGCTGCGATAAGAAAAGGGCAACCAGAGGAAAACAAACACCAGAGTAAATGTTGCTGCGATAAGAAAAGGGCAACCAGAGGAAAACAAACACCAGAGTAAATGTTGCTGCGATAAGAAAAGGGCAACCAGAGGAAAACAAACATCAGAGTAAATGTTGCTGCGATAAGAAAAGGGCAACCAGAGGAAAACAAACATCAGAGTAAATGTTGCTGCGATAAGGAAAGGGCAACCAGAGGAAAACAAACACCAGAGTAAATGTTCCTGCGATAAGAAAAGGGAAACCAGAGGAAAACAAACACCAGAGTAAATGTTGCTGCGATAAGAAAAGGGCAACCAGAGGAAAACAAACACCAGAGTAAATGTTGCTGCGATAAGAAAAGGGCAACCAGAGGAAAACAAACACCAGAGTAAATGTTGCTGCGATAAGAAAAGGGCAACCAGAGGAAAACAAACACCAGAGTAAATGTTGCTGCGATAAGGAAAGGGCAACCAGAGGAAAACAAACACCAGAGTAAATGTTGCTGCGATAAGAAAAGGGCAACCAGAGGAAAACAAACACCAGAGTAAATGAAAGCTATATTTATCTGTTTAGTTATTTTCCCTTGCCATTTGTACTTCTTCTATGTGCACATTCTAACAGCACTACACATAATTAATCATATAACATTTCAAACTTTTGTGTGTCTAATGTTAATTGTTAATAATCTGTGATTGTTTATTGTACATGCTTTCGGCAGTATATACATTGCTTCTCATGCCAATAAAGCCCCTTTGAATTGAATTGAAGTGGGAGAGAGAGAGAGAGAGAGAGAGAGAGAGAGAGAGAGAGCGAGAGAGAGCGAGAGAGAGAGCGAGAGAGAGAGCGAGAGAGAGCGAGAGAGAGCGAGAGAGAGAGAGAGAGAGAGAGAGAGAGAGAGAGAGAGAGAGAGAGAGAGAGAGAGAGAGAGAGAGAGAGAGAGAGAGAGAGAGAGAGAGAGAGAGAGAGAGAGAGAGAGAGAGAGAGAGAGAGAGAGAGAGAGAGAGAGAGAGATTGAAAGACAGAGAGAGAGAGAGAGATTGAAAGACAGAGAGAAATGTGTTTAATAAAACACCTCAGAAATCCCGACCTGAACAGACTCCCTCCCCAGGGGTGAAATAACCCCGGCTACATCCACAGTTATCCATCCTGGTTTAAGTCAATCTCCTCTACTTACCCTGTATGATTCAATCTCCGCCAACCTTTATAGCTCAGGGCAAAGTTTTCAAAAAGTACAGATAAGCGGCATACAGTACAAAGTGCTACAGCCAACCTACAACTGTGTTCACGGTAGTTACGTTAGTTTTAATGAACTCATCTGATCTCTTTCCTCTACTTCTCCCAGAAGCTTCTGCTAGAAAATGCCATTATGCACAGATCTAAGATCAGCTTACTCTCCCAAATTGCAACTTGAACCATTATGGGGTAAATCACAAAGCCAATCTTAGATCAGTGTGTATGGGCAACTTCATCACACTCTTTTTGGAGCTTATATGCGTTTGTCCCCCGTGCTTTTTGTCCTCCCTTCAGCTAGGGGTGTGCCAGTGTGTGGTCATATTGTGGTGTTTTCCCCTTGCAGTCGCAAATATCGCATTGTCAGAGGATGTCTTTAACCCTGTGTGCCTGCGTGTGTGTCTATAGGTCACGGTCTATCAGTGGAGCGTCCTCCGGTCTCTCCACTAGTCCT
This sequence comes from Oncorhynchus clarkii lewisi, assembly GCF_045791955.1. Classification (NCBI taxonomy): domain Eukaryota; kingdom Metazoa; phylum Chordata; class Actinopteri; order Salmoniformes; family Salmonidae; genus Oncorhynchus; species Oncorhynchus clarkii. Next base: position 5,275,539 of record NC_092172.1, read on the forward strand.
CTCAGCAGTCCCAGGGTAAGAGTTCGGTTGTTCCGCAACACCCGCTGGCCCACCGGGGCCCACACTGCACCGCACCAACTCACCTCACCGCTAGCTCTGCTGTGCTGTGGCTGTCGGCGGAATGCACACGCTGCTGTTCACTCACTACGGCCACTCATAAGGCTATTGAAAGAGGCAGCTCACAGGGGAATCTGACATGAAGCCTGCATAATCCTGTCATAAGAATAGTGTAAAGTTACCAGTCTCTATACCCTACGACAGCTTATGACTAGGGCCATGTGTTTTGGACAATCATGGATTTTATCTTTATTGGAAGCTTTTTCTTTTTTTAATGTCAGATGGTCCAGCACCATCCTCAGACAATTGCTTTCATTTTTGGTGTAATTCTATTTCTGGAAAAGGCTTAAAATGAAGGTTAAAATCCACGTCACGTGTCATGATAGCCCAAAACACAGAGCATGACTTATGACACCTGACATAACGCTGATATGAGGATTTAGTGTCGTTCATGGGTTGTATCAGTTGTTATACTGTAATGTACGTGTGGTTATCATGACCTGTTCCGACTGTTGTTATATCATCGTTATGACAGAGCTATGTAGGCTGCATGTCATAGGGCTTCTTGTGATGTCTCATAAGGGCTTAAGTACTGACGAGGGTACCCATGGTTCTTGTTTCAAAGTTCTTAATTCCCCCAACAGCTCATCAGATTGCAAACACATTCATTATTTGAAATCCCAATACGTGGGATTTCAGTGTTCAATGACCAGTACTGTAAAATAGTAACATAATAATCCATCACAGTCATCTTCGATTAGGGAATACATTAGAAAGTGCTGCCATGTTATATAATGACTGTAAAAGTTTGGGCCACAAATCAACTAACCATCTCCTAGCTAGCATGCACATTTCCTCCATTTTTTTTTTTACTAAGGCCATGCATTTTTAAAGCCAGCCCTTAGCGAGGATACAAACATGCAGTCATCCCATATTCTGCCTCTTCATGCGGAACTGTCAGTGTTATGAAGGATTCTGTAGAAGTTTCATAGTCGAGGATATTTCTTTCTGGCAAATATTTATGTCTGTCTGTTTGGTGCCTAAATCTTACTTCCTGTTCTTTTTTTTATGATGAGTGATACTGTAAAGGACTTGGTTCAGATAGTGGTGATGCCATGTTAGTCCTCCTAAATATTGTGCCGATTTTGTAAGGCTACAAATTATGTCACACATTGATGGGATCACTCTACTGAGGGATATAGGGATATGGGGGATTAGGGTTTAGGAGTATAATTTGACCTTTAAACTTTAGAGCACCCACATGCACCCACACAAACACATGCACACACACACACACACACACACAGAGACATACACGCTCATGCGTTATATTTAATGAGGATCACTTCACCAAGGCGTTCGTCATAAACGCTTCATAATGCTGCCATATGAGTGACACAACAGAAAGCCGATAAACCTTGCAGAAACTTTTAATACATGCCAGTTTTCATTAGCTGTCATAAACTTTCATGTCCTGTCATGATAGTTGCTATGTCATTCATACCACAGCATTGTGCATGCAGTATGGCTGCTTTCCAACAATGAAGTCTGGAAGCTAATGCAGTTAGCTTTGGGTGCTGTTTCAGTTGCCGGTTTGGGTTTGGCTTCATGAATGCTTGTAATGTTCTACACTTCTGCCCCCCCATGGTGCTGCTGCCTCCTGGTTGGCTGGTTGTGCTAATGGCATGTTCTTCTTGTCTTTCTTTCTGCACTCTCACCACTCTCCCTGCCTGTGTGTCATTCGCTCCACCTATCCTCTCCTCCATGTCATTTCTTACTATATTGCTGTTTTTTTCCCTGGTGCCTTTTCATTGCAATCCACCTTTATTGGGTTGTGGTGTTTTCTATATATGTCCCCTGGCTTCTGGGCGTGGTCTCTCATTGGCTGCCTGCGCTGTCAATCTAACGGTGCGTGTCCAATTGCAGCCGGTCCGGCGCTTCTTTATCCCGCCCCAGTCGTCGGACCTCTGTCAGTCGCCCAACTGTAGCCCCACCCATTCCCCAGAGTCCCGCCTTAACCATAACGGGGTAGGGGGGGGCAATCGGGTGCACCCACACCCGCTCCCCAACTCCTACACGCCAAAGATGGGGTCCCCCCTGATGCACCCCCGCACACAGACCCTCCCCGCCAAGCCCAAAGTGTCTGAGAAGCCCCTTCAGACCACCAGGTCCAACCCTCTTCCCAACTTGGCTGACAGCCCAACCACCCCCAAGTCGGAGCCCACCTCCCCCTCATCACCCCTGGGCAGCCCCCCTTGCGTCCCCAACAGCCCGCGGCCACGCCGCCACCCGCCCCTCACCGTGCCCCCCAAGCTCTCCATCCCCCTGTCCCCAATGCCACCCATGACCCCCCTTCGCCGGCACCGCCTCCACCCTGACCACAACGGTCACAAATCTGTCCCCACCATACAGGTGACTCCGCACCCCTCTCCGCTGGGGAGCCCCCTCCCCACCCCCAAGGGCACTCCGGTGCACACACCCAAGGATAGCCCGGCAGGCACCCCCAGCCCCACGCCGCCCCCCAGCCCCTCCATCGGCGGACTGCCCTGGAGGACACGTCTCAACTCTATCAAGAACAGCTTCCTGGGCTCGCCGCGCTTCCATCGCAGGAAAATGCAAGGTACTGGACAGGACTGGGGTAGGAGACTTGGGGAGAGAGGGGAAAGGTGAGGGAATAAGGCAGGATTTCCACACACACTAACAGTGGGTATAAGAATGGGACCCTTTGATGGCTCACAGCTACATCCTTCTGGGCTGCGTAGATCATCCCCAGCGTAACGACGTGCTGGAACCACCTGGTCAAGGGGATCGGTCGCCATGAGTTTTAAAATCCTACCTGTACCCAGATCATACTGCACTGTTAGGAAAGCTATTTTATACTCTCCCAGCCTTAGCACAGGGGAATATCTGCATTCATCCCAAGAGGGTTAACAGTAATGGTTCTGTCCTATACGATGTGATATAATCTTATTAAACCACGGGGGAGGGGTTCTTTATGCTAGTCCGATTAACTTCTGTATGATTAGTCATGTACATTATAAATCAACGGCTGTTCCATTCCGATGAGAGGAGCAAAGATGAGAAGCAGAGTTGTTTGTGTTATATGGAGCGGATAGTTTCAGACCTTTACCAGAGGTTCTCAAAGCGTGCAAGCTCATATATGTAATTAGGGAAACTGTAGGGTGTGTTTTTCTTTGTCCAATGAGTGGTATAATGTTTTAATGCCTGTAGGTAAGTTGTCATGTAATATGTGCTGCACGGTGATAGACCATTGAAATCCTCCATTACCAAGGGGCGGCAGGTAGCCTAGCAGTTAGAGAGTTTGAACAGAATCCCAGAGCCGGCAAGGTGGAAAACTCTGCTGTTTTGCCCTTGAGCAAGGCAATTAACCCCCGCGACAACTGCTTCCCGGTTGAATGCATTCAGTTGTGCAACTGACTAGCTATCCCTTACCTGGATTTATACAACGTGAAGGGATATTGTCCATCTTATCCAGAATATCCATTGTAGATGATGGTATTACAATGGTAAAAGGACATTTTACAAACAATAGTGCTCTTAGATGTCAATCAAGCGATGTTGCCCATTTGTTTGACCTTTTCACCTTTAAAGGTCCAATGCAGACATGTTTATCTCAATATCAAACCATTTTTGGTTAACAATTAAGTACATTGTTTTTAATTAAAATGGTCAAAAAGAAACAGAAATTGCTTTTCAGTAAAAGAGCGACTTCTCAAGTGCGAATGGACTGAGTGTGGAGCGGAAAACTGAAAATGAGCTGTTATTGGCATAGAGGTTTGGAACTCTCTGTCTTGTTGGTCTATTATCAAATGTACCTCCTGGTGATGTCACCAAGCAGGCCAAAACTCCATCCCACCAAAACAGGCGGAAATTTCAGGTGGTCGTTTCAAACTCTTACACTAAAAGGGTAATCATCATCTTCACAATTTCACAGTATTATTCCAACCTCATAGTGTGGAAATGTATATCAAATACAGGTAAATAATGTTTTTGACTGCATTGGGCCTTTAACCTTTCAATTGTGACATCTGTCTCTGCCTCTCTCCACAGTCCCCACCCAGGAGGACATGTCCAGCCTCACGCCAGACTCTTCACCAGAGTGAGTGACCCGGGGAAACATAAATACAGTGTTTGACAAACATTGAGGTCAAGAAAGAAAGTGGCACACTCTAGCTATGCTCCCAAACCCTGAAGAAGGTGCTGCCTACTGAAACGTTGTTTGCTATATCCATGAGGGCATAACTAGAGTGTGCCACTTTCTTTTTATAGTTTACTCTCCTTAGTCAGCACCTCTACAGCACAGTTGTGGATGTGCGTCAGCTTATGCCTTTTACTAAACATTTAGAGGTCAAGCAACATAGGGACCCGTAGGTGGTCTGTAGGCGTTCGTTCGGAGATCTAACACAAGTCTTGTCTTTAGTCATATCCCGGTTTACCTATTTGCTAATGAGCTTGCCTACACCTAGCAACTTGTTTTTTTTTTTATTATACAAGCAAAAAATATTCAATTTTTATTTGGAACGAGAAGCCAGACAAAATTAAACAGACCTATTTATATAATGGATATGAATTCTGGGGGCAGAAATGATTAAATATTAAAGCATGAGACCTCTCACTAAAGGATCAGTCATATAAAATGTGTACTTAAATCCGATCGGGTTCTCTAGCAGATTAGTAAGAATGTCTCACCCAATGTCCAACCCCAATGCCTTTTTACCATTATTCAGATTACAACCTCTCACTTTCGGCTATTTGAAAATGAAATAATCTACAAAATATGACTATTTTTAAAACAAGCCATGGAAAGTTGGTTGCAATTTCAGTTTAATTCACCAGAAAAGACAGAACAAATAATACCAGAAATATTTGGTGAAATTCAAATATACTAATTGATAAAAAAAAAAACAATATGTTTGGAGAAAAACATTTAAAAAATGTATAATCTTTGTAAATTATATCATGAATAGGACTGGTGGAGTTATGTCACACATGCAGCAAACACAAATATGTGGAAATGTCTGCTCTTCTCAAAATTACAACCAACTAATTGCAGTATTACTGTAAAAATGGAAAGGGGAGAAAGTAAGGAACTTGTCTGGCAGACCTGCATGAAAAGTATACCAGTTTAATTTAGGGACCAAAAAGAGTATGGCTGTGCCATATAGATTGCAAAATAGTTTGCAAGATTTTTGATGTACCGATTCCATGGCACATGGTTTATCAACTGATATACATGAACTGAATCCCCCAAAAAACATTTCCACTGCATT